>NC_061508.1:301791582-301862435 GCF_022539505.1 Lolium rigidum
GCAATTCATATGTGATATGATATGGCCCTTTAGTATTTGCGCTTCGATCTTCATCTCCAAAGCACGGACATGATCTCCGATACGTCTCCAACGTATCGATAATTTCTTGTGTTCCATGCCACATTATTGATGTTATCTACATGTTTTATGCACACTTTATGTCATATTCGTGCATTTTCTCGGAACTAACCTATTAACAAGATGCCGAAGTGCCGCTTGTCGTTTTCCGCTGTTTTTGGTTTCGTAAATCCTAGTAAAGAAATATTCTCGAATTGGACGAAATAAAAGCCCGCAGGCCTATTTTCTCACGAAGCTTCCGAAGACCGAAGACGAGATGAAGAGGGGCCACGGGGAGCCAAACCCTAGGGCGGCGCGGCCCCCCCTTGGCCGCGCGGCCCCGTGGTGTGGGCCCCCGTGCCGCCTCTCGACTTGCCCTTCCGCCTACTTAAAGCCTCCGTGACGAAACTTCCAGCACCGAGAGCCACGATACGGAAAACATTACCGAGACGCCGTCGCCGCCGATCCCATCTCGGGGATCCCGGAGATCGCCTCCCGCACCTCGCCGGAGAGGGGAATCATCTCCCGGAGGACTCTACACCGCCATGGTCGCCTCCGGAGTGATGAGTGAGTAGTCTACCCCCGGACTATGGGTCCATAGCAGTAGCTAGATGGTTGTCTTCTCCCCATTGTGCTATCATTGTCGGATCTTGTGAGCTGCCTATCATGATCAAGATCATCTATATGTAATTCTATATGTTGCGTTTGTTGGGATCCGATGAATAGAGAATACTTGTTATGTTGATTATCAAAGTTATACTATGTGTTGTTTATGATCTTGCATGCTCTCCGTTTCTAGTAGAGGCTCTCGGCCAAGTTTTTACTTTTAACTCCAAGAGGGAGTACTTATGCTCGATAGTGGGTTCATGCCTCGCATTGACACCGGGACAAAGGATGTAAAGTTCTAAGGTTGTGTTGTGTCGTTGCCACTAGGGATAAAACATTGATGCTATGTCTAAGGATGTAGTTGTTGATTACATTACGCACCATACTTAATGCAATTGTCTCGTTGCTTTGCAACTTAATACTCGGAGGGGGTTCTGGATGATAACCTCGAAGGTGGACTTTTTAGGCATAGATGCAGCTTGGATGGCGGTCTATGTACTTTGTCGTAATGCCCAATTAAATCTCACTATACTCATCATGATATGTATGTGCATGGTCATGCTCTCTTTATTTGTCAATTGCCCAACTCGTAATTTGTTCACCCAACATGCCGTTCGTCTTATGGGAGAGACACCTCTAGTGAACTCGTGGACCCCGGTCCAATTCTCTTTACTCGAAATACAATCTACTCGCAATACTTGTTTTTACTCGTTTTCTCTCGCAAACAATCATCTTCCACACAATACGGTTAATCCTTTGTTACAAGAAGCCGGTGAGATTGACAACCTCACCGTTTCGTTGGGGCAAAGTACTTTGGTTGTGTTGTGCAGGTTCCACGTTGGCGCCGGAATCTCCGGTGTTGCGCCGCACTACATCCCGCCGCCATCAACCTTCAACGTGCTTCTTGGCTCCTCCCCGGTTCGATAAACCTTGGTTTCTTTCTCGAGGGAAAACTTGCTGCCGTGCGCATCATACCTTCCTCTTGGGGTTGCCCAACGAACGTGTGAAATACACGCCATCAAGCTCTTTTTCTCGGCGCTCGTTGCCGGGGAGATCAAGACACGCCGCAAGGGGAGTCTCCACTTCTCAATCTTTTTTACTTTGTTTTTGTCTTGCTTTATTTTATTTACTACTTTGTTTGCTGCACTAAATCAAAACACAAAAAAAATTAGTTGCTAGTTTTACTTTATTTACTGTCTTGCACTCTATATCAAAAACACAATAAAATTAGTTTACTTGCATTTACTTTATCTAGTTTGCTTTATTTACTATTGCTAAAATGGCCAACCCTGAAAATACTAAGTTGTGTGACTTCACTAGCACAAATAATAATGATTTCTTATGCACACCTATTGCTCCACCTCGCTACTACAGCAGAATTCTTTGAAATTAAACCTCGCTTTACCGAATCTTGTTATGAATAATCAATTTTCTCGGTGTTAGTTCCGATGATGCCGCTGCCCATCTCAATAATTTTGTTGAACTATGTGAAATGCAAAAATATAAAGATGTAGATGGTGATATTATTAAACTAAAATTGTTCCCTTTCTCATTAAGAGGAAGAGCTAAAGATTGGTTGCTATCTCTCGCCTAAGAATAGTATTGATTCATGGACTAAATGCAAGGATGCTTTTATTGGTAGATATTATCCCCCTGCTAAAATTATATCTTTGAGGAGTAGCATAATGAATTTTAAACAATTAGATACTGAACATGTTGCTCAAGCTTGGGAAAGAATGAAATCTCTCGGTTAAAAACTGCCCAACCCATGGATCGACTACTTGGATGATCATCCAAACCTTCTATGCGTGACTAAATTTTTCCTCGCGGAACCTATTGGATTCAGCTGCTCGGAGGTACCTTTATGTCCATCACTCTTGGTGAAGCAACAAAGCTTCTTGATAATATGATGATCAACTACTCGAATGGCACACGGAAAGAGCTCCACAAGGTAAGAAGGTAAATTCCGTTGAAGAATCCTTTTCCTTGAATGATAAGGTTGATGCTATTATGTCTATGCTTGCGAATGATAGGACTAATGTTGATCCTAATAATGTTCCGTTAGCTTCATTGGTTGCACAAGAAGAACATGTTGATGTAAACTTCATTAAAAATAATAATTTCAACAACAATGCTTACCTGAACAATTCTAGTAATAACTATAGGCCATATCCTTATAATAATGGCAACGGCTATGGTAATTCTTATGGAAATTCTTACAACAATAATAGGAATTCACCCCCTGGACTTGAAGCCATGCTTAAAGAATTTATTAGTACACAAACCGCTTTTAACAAATCTGTTGAGGAAAAGCTCAATAAAATTGATATTCTTGTTTCTAGAGTTGATAGTCTTGCCTCTGATGTTGATCTTTTGAAATCGAAAGTTATGCCTAGTAGGGATATTGAAAATAAAATTGTTACTACAGCAAATGCCATCCAAGTTAGAATTAGTGAGAATATAAGATTAATGGCTGAACTGCGTGCTAGGTGGGATAGAGAAGAAAATGAAAAACTAGCTAAAGAGAAGAATATAGCTAAAGTTTGGACTATTACCACCACTAGTAATGCTAATGCTACACATGTTGCTGCACCTCCTACTCATACTAATAAAAGAATTGGTGTTAGCAATGTTTCCACTTCTAATGCAAAGCGCGAAAAACTGCTCGAAACCGCTAAAACCGCTGAAACCGCTCGTGATAAAGTCGCTGAAATTTTTTCCAACATTGGGGATGATGATCCCATTGCTTTATATTATAATGGTTTGAATTTTGATGATTGCCACATCTCTGAAGTTATAAAGTTCTTGCAAAAACTTGCTAAAAGTCCTAATGCTAGTGCTATAAATTTGGCTTTCACGCATCATATTACAAATGCTCTCATAAAAGCTAGAGAAGAGAAACTAGAGCGCGAAGCCTCTATTCCTAAAAAGCTAGAAGATGGTTGGGAGCCCATCATTAAGATGAAGGTTAAAGATTTTGATTGTAATGCTTTATGTGATCTTGGTGCAAGTATTTCTGTTATGCCGAAGAAAATTTATAATATGCTTGACTTGCCACCGCTGAAAAATTGTTACTTGAATGTTAATCTTGCTGATCATTCTACAAAGAAACCTTTGGGTAAAGTTGATAATGTTCGCATTACCGTTAACAATAATCTTGTTCCCGTTGATTTTGTTGTCTTGGATATTGAATGCAATGCATCTTGTCCAATTATATTGGGAAGACCTTTTCTTCGAACTCGTTGGTGCTATTATTGATATGAGGGAAGGAAATATAAAATATCAATTTCCTCTCAAGAAAGGTATGGAACACTTCCCTAGAAAGAGAATGAAGTTACCTTATGATTCTATCATTAGAACAAATTATGATGTTGATGCTTCATCTCTCGATAATACTTGATACACACTTTCTCGCCTAGCCGAAAGGCGTTAAAGAAAAGCGCTTATGGGAGACAACCCATGTTTTTACCTACAGTACTTTGTTTTTATTTTGTGTCTTGGAAGTTGTTTACTATTGTAGCAACCTCTCCTTATCTTAGTTTTGAGTTTTGTTGTGCCAAGTTAAGCCGTTGATAGAAAAGTAAGTACTAGATTTGGATTACTGCGCAGTTCCAGATTTCTTTGCTGTCACGAATCTGAGCCCACTGCCCTGCAGGAAGCTCAGAAAATTATGCCAATGTACGTGCATGATCCTCAGATATGTACGCAACTTTCATTCAATTTGAGCATTTTCATTTGAGCAAGTCTGGTGCCATTTTAAAATTCGTCAATACGAACTGTTCTGTTTTGACAGATTCTGCCTTTTATTTCGCATTGCCTCTTTCGCTATGTTGGATGAATTTCTTTGATACACTAATGTCCAGTAGCATTATGCAATGTCCAGAAGTGTTAAGAATGATTGTGTCACCTCTGAATATGTCAATTTATATTGTGCACTAACCCTCTAATGAGTTGTTTCGAGTTTGGTGTGGAGGAAGTTTTCAAGGATCAAGAGAGGAGTATGATGCAACATGATCAAGGAGAGTGAAAGCTCTAAGCTTGGGGATGCACCCGGTGGTTCACCCCTGCATATATCAAGAAGACTCAAGCGTCTAAGCTTGGGGATGCCCAAGGCATCCCCTTCTTCATCGACAAATTATCAGAGTTCCTCCCCCGAAACTACATTTTTATTCGGCCACATCTTATGTGCTTTTTCTTGGAGCGTCGGTTTGTTTTTGTTTTTGTTTTGTTTGAATAAAATGGATCCTAGCATTCACTTTATGGGAGAGATACACGCTCCGCTGTAGCATATGGACAAATATGTCCTTGGTTTCTACTCATAGTATTCATGGCGAAGTTTCTCCTTCGTTAAATTATTATATGGTTGGAATTGGAAAATGATACATGTAGTAATTGCTATAAATGTCTTGGGTAATGTGATACTTGGCAATTGTTGTGCTCATGTTTAAGCTCTTGCATCATATGCTTTGCACCCATTAATGAAGAAATACATAGAGCATGCTAAAATTTGGTTTGCATATTTGGTTTCTCTAAGGTCTAGATAATTTCTAGTATTGAGTTTGAACAACAAGGAAGACGGAGTAGAGTCTTATAATGCTTTCAATATGTCTTTTATGTGAGTTTTGCTGCACCGGTTCATCCTTGTGTTTGTTTCAAATAAGCCTTGCTAGCCTAAACCTTGTATCGAGAGGGAATACTTCTCATGCATCCAAAATACTTGAGCCAACCACTATGCCATTTGTGTCCACCATACCTACCTATACTACATGGTATTTTCCCGCCATTCCAAAGTAAATTGCTTGAGTGCTACCTTTAAAACTCCATCATTCACCTTTGCAATATATAGCTCATGGGACAAATAGCTTAAAAACTATTGTGGTATTGAATATGTAATTATGCACTTTATCTCTTATTAAGTTGCTTGTTGTGCGATAACCATGTTTATCGGGGAACGCCATCAACTCATTGTTGAATTTCATGTGAGTTGCTATGCATGTTCGTCTTGTCTCGAAGTAAGGGCGATCTACACTGAGTTGAATGGTTTGAGCATGCATATTGTGAGAGAAGAACATTGGGCCGCTAACTAAAGCCATGATTCATGGTGGAAGTTTCAGTTTGGACAATTATCCTCAAATCTCTAATGAGAAAAGAATTAATTGTTGTCAAATGCTTAAAGCATTAAAAGAGGAGTCCATTATCTGTTGTCTATGTTGTCCCGGTATGGATGTCTAAGTTGAGAATAATCAAAAGCGAGAAATCCAAATGCGAGCTTTCTCCTTAGACCTTTGTACAGGCGGCATAGAGGTACCCTTTTGTGAAACTTGGTTAAAGCATATGTATTGCGGTGATAATCCGGTAGTCCAAGCTAATTAGGACAAGGTGCGAGCACTATTAGTACACTATGCATGAGGCTTGCAACTTATAAGATATAATTTACATGATGCATATGCTTTATTACTACCGTTGACAAAATTGTTTCATGTTTTCAAAATCAAAGCTCTAGCACAAATATAGCAATCGATGCTTTTCCTCTATGAGGACCATTCTTTTACTTTCAATGTTGAGTCAGTTCACCTATTTCTCTCCACCTCAAGAAGCAAACACTTGTGTGAACTGTGTATTGATTCCTACATACTTGCTTATTGCACTTATTATATTACTCTATGTTGACAATATCCATGAGATATACATGTTACAAGTTGAAAGCAACCGCTGAAACTTCATCTTCCTTTGTGTTGCTTCAATACCTTTACTTTGAATTATTGCTTTATGAGTTAACTCTTATGCAAGACTTATTGATGCTTGTCTTGAAGTGCTATTCATGAAAAGTCTTTGCTTTATGATTCACTTGTTTACTCATGTCATACACATTGTTTTGATCGCTGCATTCACTACATATGCTTTACAAATAGTATGATCAAGTTTATGATGGCATGTCACTCCGTAAATTATCTTTGTTATCGTTTTACTCCGCTCGGGACGAGCAGTAACTAAGCTTGGGGATGCCGATACGTCTCCAACGTATCGATAATTTCTTGTGTTCCATGCCACATTATTGATGTTATCTACATGTTTTATGCACACTTTATGTCATATTCGTGCATTTTCTCGGAACTAACCTATTAACAAGATGCCGAAGTGCCGCTTGTCGTTTTCTGCTGTTTTTGGTTTCGTAAATCCTAGTAAAGAAATATTCTCGGAATTGGACGAAATAAAAGCCCAGAGGCCTATTTTCTCACGAAGCTTCCGAAGACCGAAGACGAGACGAAGAGGGGCCACGGGGAGCCAAACCCTAGGGCGGCGCGGCCCCCCCTTGGCCGCGCGGCCCCGTGGTGTGGGCCCCCGTGCCGCCTCTCGACTTGCCCTTCCGCCTACTTAAAGCCTCCGTGACGAAACTTCCGCACCGAGAGCCACGATACGGAAAACATTACCGAGACGCCGTCGCCGCCGATCCCATCTCGGGGATCCTCGGAGATCGCTCTCCGCACCCTGCCGGAGAGGGGAATCATCTCCCGGAGGACTCTACACCGCCATGGTCGCCTCCGGAGTGATGAGTGAGTAGTCTACCCCTGGACTATGGGTCCATAGCAGTAGCTAGATGGTTGTCTTCTCCCCATTGTGCTATCATTGTCGGATCTTGTGAGCTGCCTATCATGATCAAGATCATCTATATGTAATTCTATATGTTGCGTTTGTTGGGATCCGATGAATAGAGAATACTTGTTATGTTGATTATCAAAGTTATACATGTGTTGTTTATGATCTTGCATGCTCTCCGTTTCTAGTAGAGGCTCTGGCCAAGTTTTTACTTTTAACTCCAAGAGGGAGTACTTATGCTCGATAGTGGGTTCATGCCTGCATTGACACCTGGGACAGTGACATAAAGTTCTAAGGTTGTGTTGTGCTGTTGCCACTAGGGATAAAACATTGATGCTATGTCTAAGGATGTAGTTGTTGATTACATTACGCACCATACTTAATGCAATTGTCTGTTGCTTTGCAACTTAATACCGGAGGGGGTTCGGATGATAACCTCGAAGGTGGACTTTTTAGGCATAGATGCAGCTTGGATGGCGGTCTATGTACTTTGTCGTAATGCCCAATTAAATCTCACTATACTCATCATGATATGTATGTGCATGGTCATGCTCTCTTTATTTGTCAATTGCCCAACCGTAATTTGTTCACCCAACATGCCGTTCGTCTTATGGGAGAGACACCTCTAGTGAACTCGTGGACCCCGGTCCAATTCTCTTTACTCGAAATACAATCTACCGCAATACTTGTTTTTACCGTTTTCTCCGCAAACAATCATCTTCCACACAATACGGTTAATCCTTTGTTACAAGCAAGCCGGTGAGATTGACAACCTCACTCGTTTCGTTGGGGCAAAGTACTTTGGTTGTGTTGTGCAGGTTCCACGTTGGCGCCGAATCTCTCGGTGTTGCGCCGCACTACATCCCGCCGCCATCAACCTTCAACGTGCTTCTTGGCTCCTCCTGGTTCGATAAACCTTGGTTTCTTTCTGAGGGAAAACTTGCTGCTGTGCGCATCATACCTTCCTCTTGGGGTTGCCCAACGAACGTGTGAAATACACGCCATCAATCTCCATCATCAACGGGCATGATCTCCATCATCGTCGGCGTAGCGTCAAGGTTCATGGCGCCGTCTTCATGGTTGTTCACCTCATGTAGCAACTATTACAACTACTTTGAAATACTACTCAACATGAAATTTAAAGACAACCATAAGGCTCCTGCCGGTTGCCACAATACAATAATGATCATCTCATACATTATTCATCATCACATTATGGCCATATCACATCACCAAACCCTGCAAAAACAAGTTAGACGTCTCTAATTTGGTTTGCATATTTTACGTGGTTTAGGGTTTTCGAGTAAGATCTAATCTACCTACGAACATGAACCACAACGGTGATACTAGTGTTGTCAATAGAAGAGTAAATTGAATCTTCACTATAGTAGGAGAGACAGACACCCGCAAAGCCTCTTATGCAATACAAGTTGCATGTCGAACGAGGAGCAAGTCTCATGAACGCGGTCATGTAAAGTTAGCCCGAGCCGCTTCATCCCACTATGCCACAAAGATGCAAAGTACTCAAACTAAAAACAACAAGAGCATCAACGCCCACAAAACCATTGTGTTCTACTCGTGCAACCATCTATGCATAGACACGGCTCTGATACCACTGTAGGATAACGTTGCATAGAAAACAAAAAAATTTCCTACCGCGAACACGCAATCCAAGCCAAGATGCAATCTAGAAGACGGTAGCAACGAGGGGATATCGAGTCTCACCCTTGAAGAGATTCCAAAGCCTACAAGATGAGCCTCTTGTTGCTGCGGTAGACGTTCACTTGCCGCTTGCAAAAGCGCGTAGAAGATCTTGATCACGATCGCTTCCGGCGCCACGAACGGGCAGCACCTCCGTACTCGGTCACACGTTCGGTTGTTGATGAAGACGACGTCCACCTCCCCGTTCCAGCGGGCAGCGGAAGTAGTAGCTCCTCTTGAATCCGACAGCACGACGGCGTGGTGTCGGTGGTGGTGGAAAAATCCGGCGGAGCTTCGCTTAAGCGTGCGGGATGTGGTGGAGGAGAGATACCGCTAGGGTTTGGGAAGAGGGGCGCCGGCTAGGGCACCCTTGAGGGGTGCGGCCATGGTGGTGGCTTGAGTGGCCGGCCAGCCCCTCTCTCCCCCTCTTTATATAGGTGGAGGCCCCAAGGTTTAGGTCAAAGAGTCCGAATAAGACCCCAACAAAACCTTCCAAGTGTCCAAACCTAGGGGGAGTGGGACTCCCCCTTTCCTTGGTGGGGTGGCCGGCCACCATGGTGGGGAGTCCACTTGGGACTCCTCCTCCCTTAGGTTGGCCGGCCAAGGTGGGTGGAGTCCCTCTGGGACTCCACCTTCCATCCTTATTTCTTCCGGACTTTTCTAGAACCTTCTAGAACCTTCCGTAGAACCTTCCGGATCATTTTAATTCACATAAAATGACATCCTATATATGAATCTTATTCTCCGGACCATTCCGGAACTCCTCGTGATGTCCGGGATCTCATCCGGGACTCCGAACAAATATTCGAACTCCATTCCATATTCAAGTACTACCATTTCAACATCCAACTTTAAGTGTGTCACCCTACGGTTCGTGAACTATGCGGACATGGTTGAGTACTCACTCCGACCAATAACCAATAGCGGGATCTGGAGATCCATAATGGCTCCCACATATTCAACGATGACTTTAGTGATCGAATGAACCATTCACATACGATACCAATTCCCTTTGTCACGCGATATTTTACTTGTCCGAGGTTTGATCTTCGGTATCACTCTATACCTCGTTCAACCTCGTCTCCTGACAAGTACTCTTTACTCGTACCGTGGTATGTGGTCTCTTATGAACTTATTCATATGCTTGCAAGACATTAGACGACATTCCACCGAGAGGGCCCAGAGTATATCTATCCGTCATCGGGATGGACAAATCCCACCGTTGATCCATATGCCTCAACTCATACTTTCCGGATACTTAATCCCACCTTTATAACCACCCATTTACGCAAGTGGCGTTTGATGTAATCAAAGTACCTTTCCGGTATAAGTGATTTACATGATCTCATGGTCATAAGGACTAGGTAACTATGTATCGAAAGCTTATAGCAAATAACTTAATGACGAGATCTTATGCTACGCTTAATTGGGTGTGTCCATTACATCATTCATATAATGATATAACCTTGTTATTAATAACATCCAATGTTCATGATTATGAAACTAATCATCCATTAATCAACAAGCTAGTTTAAGAGGCATACTAGGGACTTCTTTGTTGTCTACATATCACACATGTACTAATGTTTCGGTTAATACAATTATAGCATGATATATAAACATTTATCATAAACATAAAGATATAAATAATAACCACTTTATTATTGCCTCTAGGGCATATCTCCTTCAGCTTGAAGCGCGGCAACACGGCCCGGCATAATGCTGGGCAGGCCGGCACGGTCTTTGCATCATGGACTCGTTCACTGGACAGCGAGGGACTGGCGTGGTTCTGCGCCGGAGATGCAGATCGGCGTTGTTGTGTCGTCAAGCACCCGTTGACGGAACGCCGACCGGGGAAAGGGGGCCCTTCGCAAAGTATTTGTGTTGACCAACAATGTATGAGGCACATATTCTATTTTGTCATTCCATTTGCTTTGAGATTTTCAAAATGCCGATGATTAAAATGTTTGGTCACCGTACACTCGGGGTGGCGTAAGTGAGCCTGGTAAGATAGCACAAATATCAATCTCTTGTGCATCCTACCCGGCCTCGCTTACACCATCCCTAAATGTTAATATTTGTGTTGACCAACAATGTATGAGGCACTTATTCCATTTTGTCATTCCATTTGCTTTGAGATTTTCAAAATGCCGATGATTAAAATGCTTGGTCACCGTACACTCGGGGGCGGTGTTAGTGAGCCTCGTGTGATTGCACAAATATCAATCTCTTGTGCATCCTACCTGCTCGCTAACTCCGTCCCGGAATGTTAATATTTGTTTCGACCAACAAAGTATGAGGCCCTTGTCATTCCATTTGCTTTGGTATTTTCAAAATGCCGATGATTAAAATGTTGGTCACCGTACACTTGGGGGTGGCGTAAGTGAGCTCGGTAAGATAGCACAAATATCAATCTCTTGTGCATCGGACTTGGTCTCACTTACGCCATCCCTGAATGTTAATATTTGTGTTGACCAACAATGTATGAGGCACTTATTCCATTTTGTCATTCCATTTGCTTTGACATTTTCAAAATGCCGATGATTAAAATGTTTGGTCACCGTACACTCGGGGCGGCGTAAGTGAGCTCTGGTAAGGTAGCACAAATATCAATCTCTTGTGCATCGGACTTGGTCTCACTTACACCGTCCCCGAATGTTAATATTTGTGTTGACCAACAATGTATGAGGCATTTATTCCATTTCTCTTGTGCATCGGACTTGTTGGTCTCACTTTCTTCCATTTTCATCATAGTAGGAACTGGATGAAGGACTCCGATGCAAGCGAGCCCGGTGGGTAGAGATGACGGAGCAAAGGAGGAACCGGATGAAGACTACTTTGTATCTCGAAATTGTGAATTTTGTATGAATTAAGAGTTGTATGCAAAACATTTGACACTTGCCACTATATATGTATCTCGATCGGGCTCTAAGTAATGTGATGATGATGTCTATGTTATATCTGTGCAATGTACATGATATTTATATTATATCTGAATGTTGTTGTATATAACCTGTGTATCTGTGTATCTGTATTGCTGTCTATAAACTGCATGTGTATAGCAGGCAGCACAAAATCGTGTATAATACAAGCAAATTCTGTGGCGCACTAAAAACCAATTCTGTGGCGCACGCTTTTCGTGGCGCACCTAAGAACAAGTGCGCCACGAAACCTTAATTCCGTGGCGCATGGGCAGGTGCGCCACAGAAATCTTATTTTTGTGGCGACGTTTCTGTGGCGCACCTCCCATGCGCCACAGAATCCATTTTTCGTGCGCCACTGATGAGGCTTTTCCTACTAGTGTGTATACGATATTATGCTCAGATTGTGTTATATCTTCTCTATTTTATAATTTGGAACTATATGATTCTATTATCAATTATACATGCCAAAAACTAGACTTTATGCTGTAAAAAATTGTACCCTTTGAAATTTTGAATACACTCTCTCGAAACCCTGGGCCTGCCCCTGGCCTCAGGAGAGGCGGATTTGTTCGTGATAAACCTCGCACGTGCCTTCTGCATGTCTCCTGCGGGCTTCTTCATGTTCTGGGTGCCTCCTCGAGTGCGCCTCCCTCGAGTTTCGAGGATTCCATGTTTAGCAAGCTACCCGTCCAAAACAGGTGCTTACACATAGGGCAAACCTACAACATCAATTATTTTGGAACGAAGAGAGTACACGATTATATTCCTTTTATTTTCAATTTTAGTTGTTTTTTGTTTATACTTCATTTGGCAGTCATGAAATAGCAGTAGAACATTTCTTGGAAATATATAAGAACATTTATTTTTGTAACGTGAAGATTTATTTTGAAGTACATGAACATTCTCATTTTTTACAACCGAGTTGCTAAATATATATTGTTGTAGACTTGAGCTTGAGCTTGACCTTGTAATCCCGTTTTTTTTTTAAAAAACGCGACCTTGTAATTTTTGAACTGTAAATCAGCAGGTTGAAAATAAGAAATCAGTCAGGCAAGGATGATCCTTGTTCAAAAAGAAGCATGGGTATCATTTTCGTTTGTTCTTGCTCCCGGCGCGCAAAACAACATAGAAGAGAGCACGGAATAAGAAGCCGAACATGGCTGTCACAAGGAGGCAGCTCCACTTCCCTAGGTCCGTGACGGCGCTCTTGGCGAGCACGTCGGCGCCGGTGAGGACGCAGGTGCTGGCCGTCATGTTGGTGCCGCCGGCGGTACTGATGGCGCGGAGCACGGCCATCTTGGTGGCCTCGGCCATGCCGCCGATGGGCGTCCCGTCGAACATCTCGGCTCCTCGCGCGAAGCACCTCGAGGCGTCGCCGGCCGAACTCGTTCTGCAACGCGGCTTGGTACGGGTACTTGATGAGCGACATGTAGTGGAACCAGATCCAGTAGCTGGGGATCCTGTCGCGGTTGATGATGAAGCCGGACAAGAGGAGGAAGTAGGCGAGATTGGCCACCGCCACCGTGTACCCGACCGTGACGTGCGGCACCACCGCCGACACGAACGTCGCGAAGCCGCTGCTCGCCCAGAGGGAGGCGAGCACGACAAGCGCAAAGAAGATGAAGGGCTCACCGCCTCCGGCGAGGCCGACGGCGAAATAGGTGGTGACCACGAACGCAAGGGTCAGGACGACCAGCGGCGGGAAGGACACGAGAGCATTGGCGAGAACGAAGGAGGCGGTGCGGTAGGCGTTGTGCGCCGTCTCCCGGAGGTAGATGTGGCGCTCCTGGACGAACACCGGCAGCGCGTCGGCGCAGACGAAGAATATGCTGGATATGCCGATGGCGAAGAAGCCGAGCCGCTCCTGCACGCCCTTGGGCGTGTCGTCCAGGCGCCAGAAGATGGTCGCCAGCAAAAATCCCGTCATCATGACCGCGCCAAGGCGCACCCCGAACACCTTCCGCATGCGCCGCGTGTTGGTGAAGGCACGCTTCGCCAACACCCACACCTCCAACGGCAGCGGGTTTACGAACGCCGCCGCCGACATCGCCGTGCCGCTGCCGGCCACCAGCTTCCCCCGGGAGACGCTCTCGGCGACGGCCAACTCCAGCGGCATCGTTCTGACCTGCTTGTCGGTGGCGATGCCGTCCAGGAGCCGGTGACATCTGTCGCTGAAGTCGGCCAGAGGGGCGGCGCCGTCGGGCTGGCGCTCGAGCTCTCGGATGGTGTCGAGCGCGAACTCGGCCGGGTTCTCGTCCTCGGGGATGGGCGTGCCGACGAAAGCGGAGAAGTAAGGCTTGAGGCCGGCGGGCGGGCCGGAGTAGACGGTGCGGCCACGGGACAGGAGCAGGACGCTGCCGAGGATGCCGAGGATGCGCGCGCTGGGCTGGTGGATGGTCATGACGACGACGCTGCCGCTCCGGGCGATGTTGCAGAGCACCTGCACCAACATGAGCGCGCTGGAGGAGTCGAGACCAGAGGTGGGTTCGTCGAGGAAGAGAAGGATGGGGTCGTGGATTATGTCCGTGCCGATGGATACGCGGCGGCGCTCTCCGCCAGACACACCCCGGTGGTCATGGTCGCCGATGACGGTGTCGGCGGCGCGGGAGAGGCCGAGCTGGTCGATGAGCGCTTCGACGCGCTCCCTCTTCTTAGCAGACGAGTGCGCGCGGGAGAGGCGCATCTCGGCGGCGAAGAGCAGCGTCTCCCGCACGGTGAGCATCGGGTACAGCAGGTCGTCCTGCGTCACGTAGGCGGAGATGGCGCTGAGGCGGCGGCCGTGGAGGGGCTCGCCGTTGAGCGTGACGTGGCCGCCGAGGCTCGCCCGGGTGATCCGGCCAGCAAGAGCGTCGACCAGCGTAGACTTGCCGGACCCGCTGGCGCCCATCACCGCCAGTATCTCGCCCTCTCGCGCCTCGCAGGAGATGCCGTCGAGCAGCGTCTTTTTGCCCGTTGACGGCAGGCAGCCCATCAACCCGCCGCGGCCCTTGTTGACGCTGTAGCACAGGTCCGTGAAGGACAGCACGTACGGCACCGGCGCCGGCGCCTGCTCGTCGGGGCCAACGTCGACGACGACGTGTCCGGAGGTCGCCATGCTTGCGGCGACGGGATGCTGTTCGAATGCCACACTACCTGACATCATGGATGGATGGCTGGTGGCCTGGTGTTGTGATCGACCACTCCCTACTTATAGGATTCGAGACATGTATGGCTTGTCTCTTCCCGGCCAATTCAATTGTTATTTTGGAGTCGGTTTTCATGATTGTTCAATCGTACATAAGCTTATGGGTTGTCTCAGGCCGGAGCATTTTCCACCTGTCCAAAGTATGACATTTTTAAAGGCTAAGCTAGCGGGAGTGATGTTTAATTTGGATCTTGGTGTCTATGCTTTTTTTATTTTAAAATGCAAAACAATTCAAGCGTACCTCTTTACATGTTACGTGCATACAAAGTCTTTCTAAGAAAAATTAACTTGTTGTTTCAACTGTGTAAAAAGATAAAATTTAGTGCTAAAAGTACATCGACTACAAAAAATATCGGTTTTTTGTAAAATTATACGAACGAACATAGATTATCGAGATATACATGCTAAATTATTTGTTGAAAGTTTTTGACAATTAAAAATATGTTTTTATAAGTGGATGAAACATTTGGATACGGGAGCCGAATTGAATTTCCACTAAACTAGAATGACTTATATTTTGGCACAAAACTAATAGAGTTAATATTCCTTTCGTCTGTAGGCAACATGGGTAGCAGCGACAAACTCCCTCCGATCTTAAATGGCTAGGGCTTTGTTGGTCCCCTCTCCCTCCATTTGCCGATTCGGCGAGAACATGGTCCGTGTAAGGTTAGGGTTGTCTATTGTGGGGCGTCATTGGTTGGCGCGAGCATTGTGCAGGTGAATAAATATGGCTCAACTATACTCCCACACCTACGGCGACCTTCACGACGACTTCTTAGAGTTGATGGCAATGTGTGCTTGTCCCGTCCCGT
This sequence comes from Lolium rigidum, assembly GCF_022539505.1. Lineage (NCBI taxonomy): Eukaryota > Viridiplantae > Streptophyta > Magnoliopsida > Poales > Poaceae > Lolium > Lolium rigidum. The sequence continues at coordinate 301,807,464 of NC_061508.1, forward strand.
TAGAGCTTTTCCTTAATGGCGCATTGGTTTCCGAGGCGGAGGCAGCCAATACGTCCCTTCGGAGCTGGGGTGTTCCCACGTGTCGCCTTCGCGCCTTTCCCAATGTGGCAACGTTAATGCCCACCGCTCCTCCTTCCCACCCTTCCCCCTTTCTCGTCTCTTCTCGCACCTATAAAACACGGCCGCCACCGAAGCTCACCACCACACTCGTCGAGCCACAATCGAGCCATGCATATCCACAACCTCACCGCTCTCGCCTAGCTAAAATGGTGCACCGCCTCGCGACCACGTACTCCATGCTGGGACGCAACGACCATCAGGCGCCTTCGCCGCTACAACGTAGCCTTCGGATGATGAGAAGCCATGCCTGGCTGACCTGGACGAGCTGATCAAGGCCGATGCGGATCGCCGGGCCACCACCGGGGATGAGGAGGACGACAAAGAGCAGCATACCGATGCGGAGCATGCAGCAATCCTCGTGTACTACCGTCAGGCACACGACAATAGGCCGCCGCCCGCAATCTGAAGGAGGCGAGTGAGCTTCTTCTCCAACGCGGCATGGAAATCTCCCGCGAGCGCCTACAGATGGAGGAGTATGCCCACCTCTTCTTGGAGGCCGAGAAGCAGCGGCTCATTGAGCAAAACGCATGCATCCTCGCCGAGGAGCACCGTTGCAAGGCTTTGCCGGTTGACATGAACGAGAAGTCCGCTAGCAGGCGGCAATGGGTGATGGAGCAGCACCGCGCTCGCGATGAGGCCTCACCGACGGTGATCCAGAACCAGCACTGGTGTGAATTCATGGCGGCAAAGTGAATGGTGAGGAGGAGGAGGAGGAGGAGGAGGAGGAGAGGAGGAAGCGGGAGAAGAACGACGCCGAAGCAGGGCTGGCCCACCCTCCTCCCGCCGAGGAGTAGCGCCAACCAACTACAAGTAAGGTAGTTGTAGGAGCCTCTCCTGCCCTAGTTTCATCAAAAAATAAGTAAGGTAGTTGTAGTTCAAATTTAGTTGTTTTTCATTCAAACTTGTAATTTATAACAACATCTGAATAAAAATTAAATTTCCAATCCTTCAATTGAAGGACGTCCCTGGACGAAACTGCTCCACCAAAAACAAGTGCCGGACGAAGTTTGGGGAATCCGACTGGAATCACTGGATTCTCTAATACAGCTTCCAGCCTCAAGGAGCCCTTTCCTCAAGTTCAGGTTCTTCACGGAGAGGAAGTGATGAATGGGTCCGCACGTCAGACATATATTTCCCTACGTACGTATATCAAAGTTCGTTTGGACATTGGACCCCCAGCTAGCGGAACGACCTTAATTTGCTTGATTAATCATCTGGCACGAATCAAATGCGATAATTTCTTTCTGAGTCAACGAATCAAATGCCACTACTAATATGACTCTGCACGTCGATCGCGAGATTTGTAGAGATCGGCCACTGATCAGATTAAGGATCTGGACACCACGCCCAGCATAAGTACTATACTAAATGGCAACCTAACGGTGGAGGTGGCGAGCTGGGGTGGTTGCGGTGCATGCGGTGCGGGGTTGGAGGTTGGGGACGACCTGATGGGTGGGGCCCGCCTGTCAGCCCTGACGGATGGGGCCCGCTGGTCAGCTCGCGCGGGAGGTGAGAGAGAGAGGGGCGCGCCGGTGGGTTTTCTGGGTGGGCTGGGCCGGTTCGGCCCAGTTGGGTTGTTGCCTTTTTTGTTTTTTGTTTTCTTTTTATATCTTTTGTTTTAAGTCTCCAAATGAATTCAAAACACATTCTAAAAATTTGTAAAATTTAATTTAGTGTTTTAGGATAAAAAGGCGTCTGTTTAATACTCATATGTAAAATAGCAAAATAGTATTTATATGCTATTTGGCATATACGTTATTTTGTAAAATTTTGAAAATAAGATTTTTAGGGTTTTAGCCTTTTTAGGGTTTTTTTATTTTATTTAACTTTTCAAATGCATGAATAAAATCAATGCATGATGCTTTTGAATTTTTAAAATTTGGGATGGTACACTTTGCCCACTTCATCCACTTTTCCATTAAAAAAAACTCCTTCACTAATTTCCCCATCCACATCCCTCACCTCCACCATAGCTGCTGTTCAGGAGCGAACCAGCTGCTGGCGCCAACCGACGCCGTTACTGAGCCGCACAGACGCGCGGCCGGCCACCAGGCCGGTCGTGCCGGCGCCCAGGCCGATCTGACCGGGCCCTTGGCCTGTTCCTCCGGTTCCCAGGCCGGTTCGGCCGGGCGCTGGGCCGGTAAGCCTGCTGCTGTTTCTGATGTTTCTCCGGCGAAATTTGCTATTGCTACTGATGATGCTACTTCGTTTCCAGGCGATGTTCTGGGCATGAGGTATCCTCTTCCGACGAAAAGTAGTAAAGTTTTCAATGACTATTGATACGTCCCAAACGTATCTATAATTTCTTATGTTTCATGCTACTTTTATGATGATACTCACATGTTTTATACACATTATATGTCATATTTATGCATTTTCCGGCACTAACCTATTGACGAGATGTCGAAGAGCCGATTCTTGTTTTCTGCTGTTTTTGGTTTCGAAATCCTAGTAAGGAAATATTCTCGGAATTGGACGAAATTAACGCTCAGGGTCCTATTTTTCCACGAAGCTTCCAGAAGTCCGAAGAGGAAACGAAGTGGGGCCACGAGGTGGCGCCACACTAGGGCGGCGCGGCCCAAGCCCTGGCCGCGCCGGCCTGTTGTGTGGGCCCCTCGTGACCCTCCCGACACTGCCCTTCCGCCTACTTAAGGTCTTCGTCGCGAAACCCCCAGTACCGAGAGCCACGATACGGAAAACCTTCCAGAGACGCCGCCGTCGCCAATCCCATCTCGGGGGATTCGGGAGATCGCCTCCGGCACCCCTGCCGGAGAGGGGAATCATCTCCCGGAGGTCTCTTCATCGCCATGATCGCCTCCGGATCGATGTGTGAGTAGTCCACCCTTGGACTATGGGTCCATAGCAGTAGCTAGATGGTTGTCTTCTCCTCATTGTGCTATCATGTTAGATCTTGTGAGCTGCCTATCATGATCAAGATCATCTATACGTAATTCTACATGTTGTGTTTGTTGGGATCCGATGAATATTGAATACTATGTCAAGTTGATTATCAATCTATCATATATGTTATTTATGTTCTTGCATGCTCTCCGTTGCTAGTAGAGGCTCTGGCCAAGTTGGTACTTGTGACTCCAAGAGGGGGTATTTATGCTCGATAGTGGGTTCATGCCTCCATTAAATCTGGGACAGTGACAGAAAGTTCTAAGGTTGTGGATGTGTTTTTGCCACTAGGGATAAAACATCGATTCTTTGTCTAAGGATATTTGTGTTGATTACATTACGCACCATACTTAATGCAATTATCTGTTGTTTACAACTTAATACTGGAGGGGGTTCGGATGATAACCTGAAGGTGGAGTTTTTAGGCATAGATGCATGCTGGATAGCGGTCTATGTACTTTGTCGTAATGCCCTGATTAAATCTCATAGTACTCATCATGATATATGTATGTGCATTGTTATGCCTTCTTTATTTGTCAATTGCCCAACTGTAATTTGTTCACCCAACATCTCGCTTATCTTATGGGAGAGACACCACTAGTGAACTGTGGACCCCGGTCCTATTCTTTACATCTGAAATACAATCTACGCAATTGATCTTTACTTGTTCTTCGCAAACAATCATCATCTTCCACACAATACGTTTAATCCTTTGTTTACAGCAAGCCGGTGAGATTGACAACCTCACTGTTACGTTGGGGCAAAGTTCTATGATTGTGTTGTGCAGGTTCCACGTTGGCACCGGAATCCCTGGTGTTGCGCCGTACTACACTCCGCCACCAACAACCTTCAACGTGCTTCTTGACTCCTACTGGTTCGATAAACCTTGGTTTCTTACTGAGGGTAACTTGCTGCTGTACGCATCACACCTTCCACTTGGGGTTCCCAACGGGCGTGTGCTTTACGCGTCATCAAGCTAAATTTCTGGCGCCGTTGCCGGGGAGATCAAGACACGCTGCAAGGGGAGTCTTCCACATCCAATCTCTTTACTTTGTTTTTGTCTTGCTTTGCTTTACTTTATTTACTGCTTTGTTTGCTCTCTATATCAAAAACACACAAAAATTAGTTGCTAGTTTTACTTTATTTACTGTCTTGTTCTCTATATTGAAAACACAAAAAAATAGTTACTTGCATTTACTTTATTTACCTTTAGTTTATTTCATCATGTTTCCTCCTAAGTTCACTCTGAAAGACATACCGGTAGGACGTGGGTCTATAATTTGGAGAGATAATATAGAAGAATTTTTTACTCATGTTAGTACCGCTGAAGATTTTGAAGATAGACACTTGGTAGAACTTGCTCCTACTTATGAAATTGCTGCTGCTTCTTTAGTTTGCATGTTGGAAACTAAATTTATTAATCTCAACCCTATAATTCAACACATGTTTCTTACACTCGGTGATATGGAGGAAGGGGAAAAGAAAGATTTTGTTTTAGAAACCCTTCTTAAAGAATTTGGTGGTGTAGCAAGAGAGGCTAGAAAGGTCTTTATTAAATATAAGATGATTGGCTCTTATACCAACTTTGCTAGTATCCTTGAAAAGATGGACATGGATAGAATAAGGTACACTAATAATATTAATGATGGTGGGGAGATTAAGACAACAATACCTTGTAAGCTCCTAGGAATGAATGACGCTCTAGAAAATAACTATGGTTGGCTTGTTCCTGAAAATTTGTTTGACGAGAATAGCAAACCTAAGAATAATGAAAAGGGAGCCTCTGAAACTCACATAGATAAGATAAAATGCATAGTTGAGAAAACTCTCACCACCTATGTTGATGCTTCATCTCTTGATAATACTTGATTCACACTTTCTGCGCCTAGCTGAAAGGCGTTAAAGAAAAGCGCTTATGGGAGACAACCCATTATTTTACTTCGCACTTTATTTTATATTTGAGTCTTGGAAGTTGTTACTACTGTAGCAACCTCTCCTTATCTTTATTTTATTGCATTGTTGTGCCAAGTAAAGTCTTCGATAGTAAAGCCAATACTAGATTTGGATTACTGCGCAGAGAGCAATTTCTTGCTGTCACGAATTTGAGCAGTAGTCTCTGTACAAAATTTAAAAAAATCTGGCAATTTACGTGCGTGATCCTCAGGTATGTACGCAACTTTCATTCAATTTGGGCATTTTCATCTGAGCAAGTCTGGTGCCTCTTTAAAATTCGTCTTTACGAAGCTGTTGCATTTTGACAGATTCTGTCTTTTATTTCGCATTGCCTGTTTTGCTATGTTTGATGGATTTCTTTGTTCCATTAACTTTCGGTAGCTTTGTGCAATGTCCGAAGTGTTAAGAATGATTATGTCACCTATGAATATATGAATTATGCACTCGACCCTCTAATGAGTTTGTTTCGAGTTTGGTGTGGAGGAAGTTTTCAAGGATCAAGAGAGGAGGATGATACAATATGATCAAGAAGAGTGAAAAGTCAAAGCTTGGGGATGCCCCGTGGTTCATCCCTGCATATTTTAAGAAGACTCAAGCGTCTAAGCTTGGGGATGCCCAAGGCATCCGATACGTCTCCGACGTATCGATAATTTCTTATGTTCTATGCCATATTATTGATGATACCTACATGTTTTATGCACACTTTATGTCATATTCGTGCATTTTCCGGAACTAACCTATTAACAAGATGCCGAAGTGCCGGTTGATGTTTCAGCTGTTTTTGGTTTCGAAATCCTAGTAACGAAATATTCTCGGAATTGGACGAAATCAAGTCCCGGGGTCCTATTTTGCCACGAACCTTCCAGAAGACCGAAAGGGATACGAAGTGGGGCGACGAGGCGCCGCCACCATAGGGCCGCGCGGCCAAGGGGGGGGCCGCGCCGCCCTATGGTGTGGGCCCCTCGTCAGCCCTCCGACTCCGCCCTTCCGCCTACTTAAAGCCTCCGTCGCGAAACCCCTGATGCGAAAAAACCACGATACGGAAAACCTTCCGGAGACGCCGCCGCCGCCAATCCCATCTCGGGGGATTCACGGAGATCTCCTCCGGCGTCTGCCGGAGAGGGGATTCATCTCCGGAGGACTCTACACCGCCATGGTCGCCTCCGGAGTGATGAGTGAGTAGTTCACCCCTGGACTATGGGTCCATAGCGGTAGCTAGATGGTTGTCTTCTCCTCATTGTGCTTCATTGTTGGATCTTGTGAGCTGCCTAACATGATCAAGATCATCTATCCGTAATACTCTATGTTGTGTTTGTCGGGATCCGATGGATAGAGAATACCATGTTATGTTAATTATCAAGTTATTACATATGTGTTGTTTATGATCTTGCATGCTCTCCGTTATTAGTAGAGACTACGGCCAAGTTTTTGCTCTTAACTCCAAGAGGGAGTATTTATGCTCGATAGTGGGTTCATGCCGCATTGACACCTGGGACGGTGACGAAAGTTCTAAGGTTGTGTTGTGCTTGTTGCCACTAGGGATAAAATATTGGCGCTATGTCCGAGGATGTAGTTGTTGATTACATTACGCACCATACTTAATGCAATTGTACTGTTGCTTTGCAACTTAATGCTGGAAGGGTTCGGACGATAACTCTGAAGGTGGACTTTTTAGGCATAGATGCGGTTGGATGGCGGTCTATGTACTTTGTCGTAATGCCCAATTAAATCTCACTATACTTATCATGACATGTATGTGCATTGTTATGCCCTCTCTATTTGTCAATTGCCCGTACTGTAATTTGTTCACCCAACATGCTTTTATCTTATGGGAGAGACACCTCTAGTGAGCTGTGGACCCCGGTCCATTCTTTAATACTGAAATACAAATCTGTCTGCAATACTTGTTCTTTTCTTGTTTTCTCGCAAACAATCATCTTCCACACAATACGGTTAATCCTTTGTTACAGCAAGCCGGTGAGATTGACAACCTCATCTGTTTCGTTGGGGCAAAGTACTTTGGTTGTGTTGTGCGGGTTCCACGTTGGCGTCGGAATCCCTGGTGTTGCGCCGCACTACATCCCGCCGCCATCAACGTTCAACGTGCTTCTTGGCTCCTCCCGGTTCGATAAACCTTGGTTTCTTTACGAGGAAAAACTTGCTGTTGTGCGCATCATACCTTCCTCTTGGGGTTCCCAACGAACGTGTGAAATACACGCCATCAAGCATATTTTACGGCGCCGTTGCCGGGGACCGAAGAAAAGCTACAACACAAAGATTTCTAACTCCCACGTCAACTACACGCCATGACATATTTTACGGCGCCGTTGCGGGGAGATCAAGACACGCTGCAAGGGGAGTCTCCACTTCTCAATCTCTTTACTTTGTTTTTGTCTTGCTTTATTTTATTTACTACTTTGTTTGCTGCACTTATATCAAAACACAAAAAATTGTTGCTAGTTTTACTTTATTTACTGTCTTGCACTCTATATCAAAAACACAAAAAAATTAGTATACTTGCATTTATTTTATCTAGTTTGTTTTATTTACTACTGCTAAAATGAGTAATCCTGAAGTTGAAGTTCGTTCATTTAAGCAACAAGGAGGAGAATGTTTAAAAGATGCTTGGTATAGAATTAGTGATGCCCATAATAGGTGCACTAAGAAACACTCTACCACTATCCTACTCGGGAATTTTTATGTTGGTATCTCTAGTTTGGAATAGATATGTTCTTGATTGTCTCGCGGGAGGTAACTTCCTAGGTGCTCCCGCTTTAGAAGCTAGTTGCATTATTGAGAGTTTATTTGGAACACCACCTGTTAATGAAATTAAAATTGAAACCTCCCTTGAGGATGTTATGAAAAAATTGGAAACCATAGAGAAAAAATTTAGTGTTAAAACTAAGTTGGAGATGTTACTTGTTAAAACTGATAAACTTGATAAATCCTTAGAAGGAATTGATGAAAGAATTAGTGTCCTAGGAACTTGTGTTGACCATGATAATCAAATTAATAGGATTGACGAACTTGAAAAAGCTATGGGAACCTTGGGTTCAACCTTTTCATCTTTACAGTTTAGAGAGAAAGCTTATGTGGGAAAGGAGCAAAAGTTTATGTATGCCTCTAAAGTGCCTAAACCAAAGAAATATTATTATAGGCCTAAAATTGACAAAGCCCCTAGTACCACTTGCAAATGGGGGAGCTTATGATATCAATGCTCCATCTTTCGATAACACTTGAGTTACACTTTCTGCGCCTAGCTGAAAGGCGTTAAAGAAAAGCGCTTATGGGAGACAACCCATGTTTTTACTACAGCATTTTTGTTTTATATTTGAGTCTTGGAAGTTGTTTACTACTGTAGCAACCTCTCCTTATCTTAGTTTTGAGTTTTATTGTGCCAAGTAAAGTCTTTGATAGTAAAGTAAGTACTAGATTTGGATTACTGCGCAGTTCCAGATTTCTTTGCTGTCACGAATCTGGGTCTACCTCCCTGTAGGTAGCTCAGAAAATTAAGCCAATTTACGTGCATGATCCTCAGATATGTACGCAACTTTCATTCAATTTGAGAATTTTAATTTGAGCAAGTCTGGTGGCCTAATAAAATCCATCTTTACGGACTGTTCTGTTTTGACAGATTCTGCCTTTTTATTTCGCATTGCCTCATTCGCTATGTTGGATGAATTTCTTTGATCCATTAATGTCCAGTAGCTTTATGCAATGTCCAGAAGTGTTAAGAATGATTGTGTCACCTCTGAACATGTTAATTTTTATTGTGCACTAACCCTCTAATGAGTTGTTTCGAGTTTGGTGTGGAGGAAGTTTTCAAGGATCAAGAGAGGAGTATGATGCAATATGATCAAGGAGAGTGAAAGCTCTAAGCTTGGGGATGCCCCGGTGGTTCACCCCTGCATATTCTAAGAAGACTCAAGCGTCTAAGCTTGGGGATGCCCAAGGCATCCCCTTCTTCATCGACAACATTATCGGGTTCCTCCCCTGAAACTATATTTTTATTCCGTCACATCTTATGCACTTTGCTTGGAGCGTCGGTTTGTTTTTGTTTTTTGTTTTGTTTGAATAAAATGGATCCTAGCATTCACTTTATGGGAGAGAGACACGCTCCGCTGTAGCATATGGACAAGTATGTCCTTAGGCTCTACTCATAGTATTCATGGCGAAGTTTCTTCTTCGTTAAATTGTTATATGGTTGGAATTGGAAAATGATACATGTAGTAACTCTAAAATGTCTTGGATAATTTGATACTTGGCAATTGTTGTGCTCATGTTTAAGCTCTTGCATCATATACTTTGCACCCATTAATGAAGAAATACTTAGAGCTTGCTAATTTGGTTTGCATATTTGGTTTCTCTAGAGTCTAGATAACATCTAGTATTGAGTTTTGAACAACAAGGAAGACGGTGTAGAATCTTATAATGTTTACAATATGTCTTTTATGTGAGTTTTGCTGTACCGTTCATCCTTGTGTTTGTTTCAAATAACCTTGCTAGCCTAAACCTTGTATCAAGAGGGAATACTTCTCATGCATCCAAAATACTTGAGCCAACCACTATGCCAATTGTGTCCACCATACCTACCTACTACATGGTATTTATCCGCCATTCCAAAGTAAATTGCTTGAGTGCTACCTTTAAAATTCCATCATTCACCTTTGCAATATATAGCTCATGGGACAAATAGCTTAAAAACTATTGTGGTATTGAATATGTACTTATGCACTTTATCTCTTATTAAGTTGCTTGTTGTGCGATAACCATGTTTTACGGGGACGCCATCAACTATTCTTTGTTGAATATCATGTGAGTTGCTATGCATGTCCGTCTTGTACGAAGTAAGAGAGATCTACCACCTTAATGGTTGGAGCATGCATATTGTTAGAGAAGAACATTGGGCCGCTAACTAAAGCCATGATTCATGGTGGAAGTTTCAGTTTTGGACACATATCCTCAATCTCATATGAGAATAATAATTGTTGCCACATGCTTATGCATTAAAGAGGAGTCCATTATCTGTTGTCCATGTTGTCCGGTATGGATGTCTAAGTTGAGAATAATCAAAAGCGAGAAATCCAAAATGTGAGCTTTCTCCTTAGACCTTTGTACAGGCGGCATGGAGGTACCCCATTGTGACACTTGGTTAAAACATGTGCATTGCAAAGATCCGGTAGTCCAAGCTAATTAGGACAAGGTGCGGGCACTATTAGTATACTATGCATGAGACTTGCAACTTGTAAGATATAATTTTCATAACTCATATGCTTTATTACTACCGTTGACAAAATTGTTTCATGTTTTCAAAATAAAAGCTCTAGCACAAATATAACAATCGATGCTTTCCTCTTTGAAGGACCATTCTTTTTACTTTTATGTTGAGTCAGTTCACCTATCTCTCTCCACCTCAAGAAGCAAACACTTGTGTGAGCTGTGCATTGATTCCTACATACTTGCATATTGTACTTGTTATATTACTCTATGTTGACAATTATCCATGAGATATACATGTTACAAGTTGAAAGCAACCGCTGAAACTTAATCTTCCTTTGTGTTGCTTCAATACCTTTACTTTGATTTATTGCTTTATGAGTTAACTCTTATGCAAGACTTATTAATACTTGTCTTGAAGTACTATTCATGAAAAGTCCTTGCTTTATGATTCACTTGTTTACTCATGTCATTACCATTGTTTTGATCGTTGCATTCACTACATATGTTTACAAATAGTATGATCAAGTTTATGATGGCATGTCACTTCGAAATTATCTTTGTTATCGTTTTACCCGCTCGGGACGAGCAGAACTAAGCTTGGGGATGCTTGATACGTCTCCGACGTATCGATAATTTTTTATGTTCTATGCCATATTATTGATGATACCTACATGTTTTATGCACACTTTATGTCATATTCGTGCATTTTCTGGAACTAACCTATTAACAAGATGCCGAAGTGCCAGTTGCTGTTTTCTGCTGTTTTGGTTTCGAAATCCTAGTAACGAAATATTCTCGGAATTGGACGAAATCAAGTCCCGGGGTCCTATTTTGCCACGAACCTTCCGGAAGACCGAAAGGGATACGAAGTGGGGCGACGAGGCGCCGCCACCATAGGGCCGCGCGGCCGGAGGGGGCCGCGCCGCCCTATGGTGTGGGCCCCTCGTCAGCCCTCCGACTCCGCCCTTCCGCCTACTTAAAGCCTCCGTCGCGAAACCCCTGATGCGAAAAAACCACGATACGGAAAACCTTCCAGAGACGCCGCCGCCAATCCCATCTCGGGGGATTCTGGAGATCTCCTCCGGCGCCCTGTCGGAGAGGGGATTCATCTCCCGGAGGACTCTACACCGCCATGGTCGCCTCCGGAGTGATGAGTGAGTAGTTCACCCCTGGACTATGGGTCCATAGCAGTAGCTAGATGGTTGTCTTCTCCTCATTGTGCTTCATTGTTGGATCTTGTGAGCTGCCTAACATGATCAAGATCATCTATCCGTAATACTCTATGTTGTGTTTGTCGGGATCCGATGGATAGAGAATACCATGTTATGTTAATTATCAAGTTATTACATATGTGTTGTTTATGATCTTGCATGCTCTCCGTTATTAGTAGAGGCTCTGGCCAAGTTTTTGCTCTTAACTCCAAGATGGAGTATTTATGCTCGATAGTGGGTTCATGCTCGCATTGACACCAGGACGAGTGACGAGAAAGTTCTAAGGTTGTGTTGTGATGTTGCCACTAGGGATAAAACATTGGCGCTATGTCCGAGGATGTAGTTGTTGATTACATTACGCACCATACTTAATGCAATTGTCTCGTTGCTTTGCAACTTAATACTGGAAGGGGTTCGGACGATAACTCGAAGGTGGACTTTTTAGGCATAGATGCGGTTGGATGGCGGTCTATGTACTTTGTCGTAATGCCCAATTAAATCTCACTATACTTATCATGACATGTATGTGCATTGTTATGCCCTCTCTATTTGTCAATTGCCCGACTGTAATTTGTTCACTCAACATGCTTTTATCTTATGGGAGAGACACCTCTAGTGAACTGTGGACCCCGGTCCATTCTTTAATACTGAAATACAAATCTGCTGCAATACTTGTTCTTTCTTGTTTTCTCTCGCAAACAATCATCTTCCACACAATACGGTTAATCCTTTGTTACAGCAAGCCGGTGAGATTGACAACCTCACTGTTTCGTTGGGGCAAAGTACTTTGGTTGTGTTGTGCAGGTTCCACGTTGGCGCCGGAATCCCCGGTGTTGCGCCGCACTACATCCCGCCGCCATCAACCTTCAACGTGCTTCTTGGCTCCTCCTGGTTCGATAAACCTTGGTTTCTTTACGAGGGAAAACTTGCTGCCGTGCGCATCATACCTTCCTCTTGGGGTTCCCAACGAACGTGTGAAATACACGCCATCGGCATCCCTTCTTCATCGACAACTTATCGAGTTCCTCTAGTGAAACTATATTTTTATTCCGTCACATCTTATGTGCTTTACTTGGAGCGTCTGTTTGTTTTTGTTTTTGTTTTTGTTTGAATAAATCGGATCCTAGCATTCTTTGTTTGGGAGAGAGACACGCTCCGCTGTTTCGTATGAACACATATGTTCTTAGCTTTATCTTTAATGTTCATTGCGAAAGTTGGACTATTTCATTCATTGTTATATGGTTGGAAACGGAAAATGCCGCATGTGGTAAATGGTTTAATGTCTTGAATAATTTGATACTTGGCAATTGTTGTGCTCATATAGATCATGTTTAAGCTCTTGCATCATGTACCTTGTACCCATTAATGAATAACTACATAGAGCTTGTTAAAATTTGGTTTGCATGATTGATCTCTAGAGTCTATATATTTTCTGGTTGAGGTGTTTGAACAACAAGGAGACAATGTAAAGTCTTATAATAGTTACAATATGTTCATATGTGAGCTTTGCTGCACCTTTTATACTTGAGTTTGCTTCAAACAACCTTGCTAGTCTAGCCTTGTATTGAGAGGAATTCTTCTCGTGCATCCAAATCCTTGAGCCAAATACTATGCCATTTGTGTCCACCATACCTACCTACCACATGGTATTTCTCCGCCATTCCAAAGTACATTACTTGAGTGCTACCTTTAAAATTCTATTCTTTGTCTTTGCAATATATAGCTCATGGGAAAAATAGCCTTAAAAACTATTGTGGTGAAGAATATGTACTTATGTGTCTTATTTCTTAATAAGTTGCTTGTTGAGCGGTAACCATGTTTCTGGGGACGCCATCAACTTTTACCTTTGTTGAATATCATGTGAGTTTCTATGCATGTTCGTCTTGTCTGAAGTAAGGGAGATTTTCATGATCAAATGGTTTGAGTATGCATACTTGTTAGAGAAGAACATTGGGCCGCTAACTAAAGCCATGATTCATGGTGGAAGTTTCAGTGTGGACAACTAATCCTCAATCTCTTATGAGAATATTAATTGTTGTTGAATGCTTATGCATTAAAGAGGAGTCCATTATCTCGTTGTCTATGTTGTCCCGGTATGGATGTTTAAGTTGAGAATAATCAAAAGCGAGAAATCCAATGCGAGCTTTCTCCTTAGACCTTTGTACGAGCGGCATAGAGGTACCCCTTTGTGACACTTGGTTGAAACATATGCTATGCAATGATAATCCGTGTTAATCCAAGCTAATTAGGACAAGGTGCGAGAACTATTGGTATACTATGCATGAGGCTTGCAACTTATAGGAGATCTTATACATAACACATATGCTTTATTACTACCGTTGACAAAATTGTTTCTTGTTTTCAAAATGAAAAGCTCTAGCACAAATATAGTAATCAATGCTTCCTCTCGCGAAGGGCCTATCTTCTACTTTATTATTGAGTCAGTTTGCCTATTCTTTCTATCCCATAAGCAAACACTTGTATCAACTGTGTGCATTGATTCTTACATGTTTACTTATTGCACTTGTTATATTACTTTGTGTTGACAATTATCCATGAGATATACATGTTGAAGTTGAAAGCAACCGCTGAAACTTAATCATCCTTTGTGTTGCTTCAATGCCTTTACTTTGAATTTATTGCTTTATGAGTAACTCTTATGCAAGTCTTATTGATGCTTGTCTTGAAAGTATTATTCATGAAAAGTCTTTGCTATATGATTCATTTGTTTACTCATTATCTTCATCATTGTTTCGAATCGCTGCATTCATCTCATATGCTCTACAATAGTATGATCAAGATTATGATAGCATGTCACTTCAGAAATTATCTTTGTTATCGTTTACCTACTCGAGGGCGAGTAGGAACTAAGCTTGGGGATGCTTGATACGTCCCAAACATATCTACAATTTCTTATGTTCCATGCTACTTTTATGATGATACTCACATGTTTTATACACATTATATGTCATATTTATGCATTTTCCGGCACTAACCTATTGACGAGATGCCGAAGAGCCGATTCGTTGTTTTCTCGCTGTTTTTGGTTTCGAAATCCTAGTAAGGAAATATTCTCGGAATTGGACGAAATCAACGCCCGTGGTCCTATTTTTCCACGAAGCTTCCAGAAGTCCGAAGAGGAAACGAAGTGGGGCCACGAGGTGGCGCCACACTAGGGCGGCGCGGCCCAAGCCCTGGCCGCGCCGGCCTGTTGTGTGGGCCCCTCGTGACCCTCCCGACTCTGCCCTTCCGCCTACTTAAGGTCTTCGTCGTGAAACCCCCAGTACCGAGAGCCACGATACGGAAAACCTCCCAGAGACGCCGCCGCCGCCAATCCCATCTCGAGGGATTCAGGAGATCGCCTCCGGCACCCTGCCGGAGAGGGGAATCATCTCCCGGAGGTCTCTTCATCGCCATGATCGCCTCCGGATCGATGTGTGAGTAGTCCACCCCTGGACTATGGGTCCATAGCAGTAGCTAGATGGTTGTCTTCTCCTCATTGTGCTATCATGTTAGATATTGTGAGCTTCCTATCATGATCAAGATCATCTATCTGTAATTCTACATGTTGTGTTTGTTGGGATCCGATGAATATTGAATACTATGTCAAGTTGATTATCAATCTATCATATATGTTATTTATGTTCTTGCATGCTCTCCGTTGCTAGTAGAGGCTCGGCCAAGTTGATACTTGTGACTCCAAGAGGGGGTATTTATGCTCGATAGTGGGTTCATGCCTCCATTAAATGCAGGACAGGTGACGTAAAGTTCTAAGGTTGTGGATGTGCTGTTGCCACTAGGGATAAAACATCGATGCTTTGTCTAAGGATATTTGTGTTGATTACATTACGCACCATACTTAATGCAATTGTCCGTTGTTTACAACTTAATACTCGGAGGGAGTTCGGATGATAACCTCGAAGGTGGACTTTTTAGGCATAGATGCATGCTGGATAGCGGTCTATGTACTTTGTCGTAATGCCCTGATTAAATCTCATAGTACTCATCATGATATATGTATGTGCATTGTTATGCCTTCTTTATTTGTCAATTGCCCAACTGTAATTTGTTCACCCAACATCTGCTTATCTTATGGGAGAGACACCACACTAGTGAACTGTGGACCCCGGTCCTATTCTTTACATCTGAAATACAATCTACTACAATTGTTCTTTACTGTTCTTCGCAAACAATCATCATCTTCCACACAATACGTTTAATCCTTTGTTTACGAGCAAGCCGGTGAGATTGACAACCTCACCGTTACGTTGGGGCAAAGTTACGTGATTGTGTTGTACGAGTTCCACGTTGGCGCCGAATCCCTGGTGTTGCGTCGCACTACACTCCGCCACCAACAACCTTCAACGTGCTTCTTGACTCCTACTGGTTCGATAAACCTTGGTTTCTTACTGAGGGAAACTTGCTGCTGTACGCATCACACCTTCCACTTGGGGTTCCCAACGGGCGTGTGCTTTACGCGTCATCAACTATCTGGATTGCTTGAAGGGAGAACAGCGTCCGCCATCCAGTCTTCGTTGGTATCTACACCATCTTGCGACAGTTCAGGAGTATGAAGATTGGGAGAGGAACATGGAATTGGGTTTTGCTCGATGCCGCACATACAAAAGGAAGTTCAATAGTTCTTATGCCTTTTATCTTGCTATACGGCGTGTGGACGAGGCATTGGAACGTTGCTGGGAGAATGCGGTGGACAGAGGTGAATTTGCTGAAACTTGGGAAGACTACCAAACTTTTCTTCGTAGTGGTTTCGTGGTACCATATGTGGAGGAGAGTGAGCAGCCGTCCAGAGTTGTGCATGCAATAGAGGAAGTGGACAAGTGCATAGTTCCTATTCAGGAGATTGTTCCACTACCAACGATCACTAAGGTTGAGGTGAAAACTTTAGAGGAGAGGAAACCTGGCTCGATACCAAGAGCGCTACTGTGACTGTTGAGGCGGATGTACCATTGAGTGGGCTGAATATGCAACTCAAGAAGGTACAAAGTGATGCTTGCAAGACAGTTGACAAGAGTCAGCGGTGGAGTTTGTTTCAGACTCAGTGCTTTATCAAGGGCAAGGCTTGCAAGTTGATGGTTGATGGTGGTAGCTGTACTAATGGCATAAGCAAGGCGATGGTGGCAGCATTGGGATTGTCTACATGGCATCTTCCTGAACCTAAGCTTCTTGAGTGGTTGAATAGCTGTGGTATGCTGAAGATTACTCACAAGGTGCGTGTGCCATTTACAGTTGATGATTATGTTGATGAGATCGATTGCGATGTGTTGCCATTGGAGGTGTGCGGATTGCTACTTGGGCGTCCTTGGCAGTATGATCACAATGTGACACATGCTGGGCGAGCAAATACATATTCTTTTATGCATGGTGGCAAACAGCGGACTTTGAAGCCTATGGGTGATGATCATATGAAGTCCGATGTGGAGTTAGTGGTGCGTAAGGAGAAGTTGCACAAGCCTAAAGTGCAGCATGAGGTACATGATGTCCCGAGCATTGATGTTGGTGATGTTTCAGCCATGCCTGTAGATGACAAGCTAGTTCTTGTCGGTGACAAGCCGGATGAAGCTACACTTATTGTTGATGTGGATGTTGCAGCATGTGCTACAGTTCCAGTTTGTGTTGATGTCAGTACTCAGACTGATGATGATTTTCCTGATGGCGTTTCAGTACATGTGGCGCAGATGCGCGTGGGAGGAGTGGGAGGCGAGCGCGTCAGTGGAGACAGTGGGCAGCGGCACTAACGTGCTAGGAGTATTGCAGTCCAGTTTTCTGCGACACCGCGGATGCATCGAGGCAAGGATGCACGTGTGAGACATCTATGTGGCCCAGGAATTACACATCTTGTGCAGGGTCATGTGCAGCGACACAAGGGTCCATCAAAACCTCTCAAGAAGAAGGGATTGGCGCCGAAGGCCAAGCTCATGTGGAGAAGAAAGGAGGCGCCAAGTGCTGTATCAAGTCGAGAAGGCCGCGAGGGAGGATGTGGTGTGGAAGGCAAGCAAGACTTGAGGACGGCGAGGACGTGTCATGTTCATATCCGTCACCTTTTTCCGAGAAGACCCTCACGCGTTGGGGACAACGCTTCTTGAAGAAGGGGAGAGATGATATGGATATCCGGGCTCAGTACTCTAGGACAGCCATTGATATGATATTTGGGTCTAAGGTTGTACCAGTAGTTTATAATAATCTTGTTATTAGGAGATAATAATGTAGCCAGGTCATGCTGTGGGCCATCTAGGGTTTTAATAGAGTCTGTTTGACTTGGGCATGTCCAAGTCGAACTAGGTTAGGCCCAATAAGGGGGCCGGCCGGCCACCTCTCCCTCTCATATAAGGAGATGGCACGGTTAGGGTTTAGGATAGAACAAGTTTAGTCTCAAGATTAGGGTTTTCCCCATTGCGTGTGTTCACGTGTATCATCCCTCCGGGGGTACGACGCTGCCGTTTATCTATATTATCCGCTGCGAAGGTTCTTGTGTTCATCAAGGATTGTCTAGCTCAGGTTTGAGGTGTATCGATTCATCGATCTGTTGCTTGCTGGATTCGTTCCCTCTTCTCCAGGTTGCGTTCATCGCGTTGTTGGGAGGAATCTCTACCCCAGGTTCTTGCTGTGAAATATCGGGCATCAACTAGGAGGATCCAGTGGGTCGCTCCTTTATACTCTTAACAACGCGATGAACGCAGCCTGGAGAAGAGGGAACGAATCCAGCAAGCAACGGATCGATGAATCGATACGCCTCAAACCTGAGCTAGACAATCCTTGATGAACACAAGAACCTTCGCAGCGGATAATATAGATAAACGGCAGCGCCGTACCCCCGGAGGGATGATACACGTGAACACACGCAATGGGGAAACCCCTAATCTTGAGAATAAACTTGAACTATCTTAAACCCTAGCCGTGCCATCTCCTTATATGAGAGGGAGAGCTGGCCGACCGGCCCCCCTTATTGGGCCTAACCTAGTTCGACTTGGACAGACCCAAGTCAAACAGACTCTATTAAAACCCTACATGGCCCACAGCATGACCTGGCTACATTATTATCTCCTAATAACAAGATTATAATAAACTACTGGTACAACCTTAGACCCAAATATCATATCAATGGCTGTCCTAGAGTACCAGTCTGGATATCCATATCATCTCTCCCCTTCTTCAAGAAGCGTTGTCCCCAACGCGTGAGGGTCTTCTGGAAAAAGGTGACGTGATATGAACATGACACGTCCTCGCCGTCCTCAAGTCTTGCTTGCCTTCCACACCACATCCTCCCTCGCGGCCTTCTCGACTTGATACAACACTTGGCGCCTCCTTTCTTCTCCATATGAGCTTGGACTTTGGCGCCAACACCTTCTTCTTCTGAGGGCTTGATGGAATCCTATGTCGCTGAACATGACCCTGCATGAGATGTGTAAAGCCTGGACCACATAAATGTCTCACACATCCATCCTTGCCTCGATGCATTCGCGGTGTCGCGGAAAATTGGACTGCCGTACTCCTAGCACGGTAGTGCTGTGGCCCACTGTCTCCACTGACGCGCTCCGCTATAGCCGGTCTAGGCGCCGGTTGACCGGATTCCAGACCGGATTTTTCCTGGTCGCGAAATTTCGTCTTCTTCCCGATTCTGGTCGCGATTTTTCGCGATTTTGACCTCCGAAATAGCCATGGATGACCTCCAAACTGCACCAAACAACGCCAAACTTCCTCCAACCAACCTCCTTCGACCGAGAGCCAAACTCCTCCGATCTTAGAGCTAATCTTCTCCGATGCAAACCGATCAAAGAGATCGATCAACAACACCTCGCCGTGAGCAACCCAGAAAGCTGATACCACATGATAAAGGAGCGACCCACTGGATCCTCCTTTGTTGATGCCCGATCTTTCATAGCGAGAACCTGGGGTAGAGAATCCTCCCAACAACGCGATGAACGCAGCCTGGAGAAGAGGGAACGAATCCAGCAAGCAACGGATCGATGAACGATACGCCCCAAACCAAGAGCTAGATAATCCTTGATGAACACAAGAACCTTCGCAGCGGATAATATAGATAAACGGCAGCGCCGTACCCCCGGAGGGATGGTACACGTGAACACACGCAATGGGGTAAACCCTAATCTTGAGACTAAACTTGAACTACCCTAAACCCTAGCCGTGCCTCCACCTTATATGAGAGGATGGATGGCCGGCCGGCCCCCTTATTGGGCCTAACCTAGTTCGACTTGGACAGGCCCAAGTCAAACGTAACTCTATTAAAAACCCTAGATGGCCCACGGCATGACCTGGCTACATTATTATCTCCCAATAACAAGATTATAATAAACTACTGGTACAACATTAGTCCCAAGTATCATATCAATGGCTGTCCTAGAGTACCAGGCCCGGATATCCATATCATATAGATAAACGGCAGCGCCGTACCCCCGGAGGGATGATACACGTGAACACACGCAATGGGGAAAACCCTAATCTTGAGACTAAACTTGTTCTATCCTAAACCCTAGCCGTGCCTCCACCTTATATGAGAGGGAAGGTGGCCGGCCAGCCTTGCTAGGCTGGGGCGCCCCACTTGATGGGCTGACCTGGTTTGGCTTGGACAGGCCCAAAACCAAACACAACACTAATTTAACCCTAATTGGCCCACCACATGATCTGGCTACATTATTTCCTAACATAGAATGAATGACACAACCTTAGACTTAATTATTACATGGCGTAGGTCGTCCTAGCGTGTCACTCCTGAATCCTCGATGGCGTACCACCTAGGTTGGTGGAGTCCTGAAATTGGGCTCCATATAGGCCTCCGTGCCCATATCAGCTGCCGACTTCTCACCTGCGCCACCGGCTTCTCACCTGCGCCGCCAGACGGCCACCACGTCCCCTCACTTGTGTCGCCGGCCACCGCAACCCTCGGCCGCTGGCCCCAGAATTTTACGGCCTCGACACAACTCCGCCCCGCCGGCTACCGGGCCTCCACGAGCCTCGCCACCATCCGTCGAAGCTCCAGCACCGCCCATCTGCAGAATTTTCTCACGCACGACCTTCCCCGCCGCCTACGGCCTCCCCGAGCCTCGCCACCGTACTGCCCTCGTCGCGTCCCACGCTCGCCACGCCCCTCCCCTCCCACTGCCTCATACAGCCGTCGTTGAGGGCGCGCTGACCAAGAGCACGGCCGGCGGTGCGTTCGATTTGACCTAGCCGAACTCACAACAATGGAACGGCCAGCGGCATACTTACGCGACATTGGCTCTGGCCGTGTTCAAGATCGGACAATGGCCGCAGAAGATCCCGCAGAGTGGTCCACAGAAGATCCTGCAAATCGAACCTTCAGCGCGAACAGGGATTCAGTGACATTCAAACAGCATGGCACGTTGTGCCATGACCTTCCATCCACCCTACACTCTTCATCTAACGGCTGCAATCAAGCGATCAGAAAATTTTGCCAAATTTGTATTTTTGGTGCACCCAAAATACAAAGTATTTTTGATTGAAAATTTCCGTAGTTACAACATGATTCGTTGTCAACATGTACATTTTTCATTTTGAATTTTTTGATGATTTTTTAATTTTTTTTGAAAATCATCAAAAAATTCAAAACAAAAAAATGTAAGTATTGCCAACGAATCATGTTGTAAGTACGAAAATTTTCAATCAAAAATACTTTATATTTTGGACGCAGCAAAAAAAACAAATTTAGCAAAATTTTCTGATCGCTTGATTGCAGCCGTTAGATGAAGAGTGTAGGGTGGATGGAAGGTCATGGCACAACATCCCATGCTGTTTGAATGTCACTGAATCCCTGTCCCTTCAGCGCCAGCGCCGTGCCGGTTGTGTGTGTACGATGTACCACAGACAAAAAATATTAATTAATGTTGATTCTCTGCCGCCGAAGCATGACCTTTTTTTTGTTTTATACGCTGGTTAACAGTGGCGCACATGAATGATAGTGGTGGCCTACATGTTTTTTTTTCCACCATTATTAGCTAAGGCGCATGCAAATGTTACCTACTCCATCCATCCACAAATAAGTTTACACGTGAGATTTTCAAGATAAATTATAAAGTGAAGTAAAAAATGCATTGAAAAGATACATCTTTCCACTTTAATTAGTTCACCTCCAATGAGCTAAGTGCTTGTAGAAAACAAGGAGAACATATGTTTAATATTATTGGGTTTGATTTCCGTGCGATGAGAGAGAAGCAATTAAAATGCATTTGAAAGATAGGAGTACACTGTTTTATGGACAAAGTTTAGAGCTAGATGTCTATTTATTTGTGGACGGAGGGAGTATGGCATAGTGACTAGTGCTTCACTGGTATGTGCATTACTAATGGCGCATTAGGTGGTGCGCCATTACCAGTGGCGTGATAGTAGTGGTGCATGGTGATGTGCCACTGATAACAAAAATAGTGTGCCACTAATTACCTGTTCTCTACTAATGTAAGGAGTAAGGGAAAATGATAAAGATAAAAAACACGAAAAGGTGGGCCATTTAGTGGGATATTTCAAAATATGTTGTTTTACCATCTCCTTTTGTGGGCTCTATTCTGCTTATATCACATTTACCCTAGCCCTTTATAAGGGATATTAAGGGTCGCGGGTTATGAATAGTGCTATATCATAAAGTAGTATGATGTATACGGTACTATTTCCACAATGCATAATTTCATGTTCTAGTATTATAGGCTAAATATATTTATTAATTTGTAGAATCTCTATACATGTATAAGATTTGTTTGGAATTAAAAAAATTTAGGTCTACGTGCTATGATAGAGTATATACCTATGATACTACTATCATCTTTTCATCATTAATTGATGTGATATATCAGAATTTTGCATGCATGTGACGCATGATACTAGTTATGATACTAAAATGATTTTTCTAGCAGCGCCATGATTTACCGGTCAAGCTTTAACCGTTCGATTCTCCTCGTGATTCACGCTACAGAATACATGGACCGTACAGGTAAGTTTCAGTAGTTGTAACTTAGTCTGTAAGGTAATGATACCGATAGAAATGCACAAATCACGATGTTGTTTCTCTTAACCGGTAGACCACAACGCTGTTAGAATTGCATTTCTTGCTATGATGCGCCCAGTGTGGTAATCTAAGAGGATATGGCTATATGCTAAACCGCTAGAGTTGCTCTAACCAAATGCATTTCACCTTAAATTGGTTACACCTTCTTCTCCTGAGATCAATCTACATACCACTGAAGGATAACGTTGCATAGAAAACAAAAAATTTCCTACCGCGAACACGCAATCCAAGCCAAGATGCAATCTAGAAGATGGTAGCAACGAGGGGGTATCGAGTCTCACCCTTGAAGAGATTCCAAAGCCTACAAGATGAGGCTCTTGTTGCTGCGGTAGACGTTCACTTGCCGCTTGCAAAAGCGCGTAGAAGATCTTGATCACGATCGCTTCCGGCGCCACGAACGGGCAGCACCTCCGTACTCGGTCACACGTTCGGTTGTTGATGAAGACGACGTCCACCTCCCCGTTCCAGCGGGCAGCGGAAGTAGTAGCTCCTCTTGAATCCGACAAGCACGACGGCGTGGTGTCGGTGGTGGTGGAGAAATCTGGCGGAGCTTCGCTTAAGCGTGCGGGATGTGGTGGAGGAGAGAGACCGCTAGGGTTTGGGGAGAGAGGGGGTTGGGCGCCGGCCCTCTAAGGGGTGTGGCCAAGGCCGAGGCTTGAAGTGATCAGCCCCCCTCTCCTATGCCCCTCATTATATAGGTGGAAGCACCAAGAGTTCTAGTCCAAGTCTTCGAATAAGACCCCAACACTAAAACCTCCCCTAGGGTGGCCGTCTGAAGGAATAAATGTTGGACTTACTGGATCCTTAGCAATTCATGCGAGAATTAATCACGGTATCTGAGGAATAAGCATCGGCTAACTCTGTGCCAGCAGCCGCGGTAAGACAGAGGCGGACATGGTTGAGTACTCACTCCGACCAATAACCAATAGCGGGATCTGGAGATCCATAATGGCTCCCACATATTCAACGATGACTTTAGTGATCGAATGAACCATTCACATACGATACCAATTCCCTTTGTCACGCGATATTTTACTTGTCCGAGGTTTGATCTTCGGTATCACTCTATACCTTGTTCAACCTCGTCTCCTGACAAGTACTCTTTACTCGTACCGTGGTATGTGGTCTCTTATGAACTTATTCATATGCTTGCAAGACATTAGACGACATTCCACCGAGAGGCCCCAGAGTATATCTATCCGTCATCGGGATGGACAAATCCCACTGTTGATCCATATGCCTCAACTCATACTTTTCGGATACTTAATCCCACCTTTATAACCACCCATTTACGCAATAGCGTTTGATGTAATAGCATTGGTAAATTTGCGGGTTCAATTCCTGCTGGATGCACGCGAACGGGAGATACGAATCTTCCGCTCAGCTCAAATTGTCAATAAGACCAAAGGGTCTCACTAGGTCAGCAATCGTGTAGCACACTTGACGAAGCATGCTCGCAATCCTCCTTCTGACACTGGCTACTACGTATTGTTGAGCCGGTCAGCGTGCACCGGTGCAGCCAATGGCAACCGATCGATCACCTCTTGGCCGTCGCCGGAGCAGAAGGCGGGGCCGGCTCCATCTGCAACACCCGCTCGAGCTCCTCCGCGACCTCCCGCATCGACGGCCGCTCCTTGGGGTTCCTTCCAAGGCACCGGTCAGCCAGGCTCGCCGTGTCACGCGCGGCAGCCACCGGGTACCGCCCGCCCAGCCGCGGGTCCATGATGGTCCTGAAGCTGCCCCCTCCCGGCGGGTGCCGCCGCACCCACCCCAGCAGCTTCTGCTCCTCCGCCGGCCGGTTGCGGTCCAGCGACCGCCGCCCCGTGAGGATCTCGTAGAGCACGACGCCGAACCCCCACACGTCGCTCTTCACCGTGAGGTGCCCCGTCTCGATGTAGTCCGGCGCGGCGTACCCGTGCGTGCCCACCACCGCCGTCGACACGTGCGTCTTCCCGTCCGTCGGCCCCTCCCTCGCCAGCCCGAAGTCCGACAGCTTGGGCCTGAACTCGCCGTCGAGGAGCACGTTCGAGGCCTTGAAATCCCTGTATATCACCTGGACTTCCGGGACTCCCTGGTGGAGGTAGTCGAGCCCCCGCGCGGCGCCGATCATGATCTGCAGCCTGGTCCTCCAGGGAAGCGGGTGGTAAGCTCGGCTGAAGAGATGGTCGTCCAGGGTCTTGTTGGGCATGAACTCGTAGACGAGCAGCCGGTGGTTGCCGGCGTCGGAGTCCACCGCGCAGTAGCCGACGAGCTTCACCAGGTTCGGGTGCTCGAGCACACCCAAGAACTGGACTTCGGCAAGCCACTGCTTGTGACCCTGAAATGATCAGGAAACAGAACATTTCAACATCTTGGCACGCTGTTTACAAGGTGATCTTATACAGTTTATTATGTTTTGACTTCTGACGCTGTCTCGATCGATTCCGGGCCGAAATCCACACGGTGATTAATTCTGCGATTGAAGTTGACATGAGTGGATGCCCTAGTCCCGACTGCGATGTATTCATTGTCATGTGAAGATTTTTCGTGGAGCTCAAGTTCGATTTCACGGCAAAACAAGTAATTTCCCACTAATAAAAATTCTCTGAAAAAACTACTTTCTCAAACGATTCTGAACGTACCTGCAGGCTGCGCTGGTTGAGGCGCTTGACGGCGAGCACGACGCGGCCGCCGGCGGCGGAGCGGAAGAAGGCGCGGTAGACGGAGCCGAAGCCGCCCTCGCCGACCTTGAGCGAGCGGCTGAAGCCGTTGGTGGCGCTGCCGAGCTCCTCCAGCCCGAACGCCCGCAGCCGCGCCGCGCCCCTCTCCTCCGACAGTTCCTGGATGCTCCGCGTCGGCGTCGACCCTGACGAGGCCTTGCTCGTCGGCCCAGTGCCGTCCGTTGCCGGCACCGGCGACTTGGGCCGTCGCTGCTGCTTCTCGGCCTTGTTCTTGCCGCTCTTGAAGGCGAAGCACCCCATCCTGGTCAGCTGTCCATGGAGATACGAGGCAATCCAAGAACTGGCTCAGAAGAAACAGAGTAGCGAGATGAAACAGTGGAGAGACGACGAAGAAACACTAGCGATGAATTGGATGGGATCGAAGGGACACAGAATTGGCTTTGACAGAGACAACTAGCTAGGTGTTCGTGGAAACAACGGCATGGGATCGTCGTATATAAAAATGGCCACGGATCATGTGAGGAATCGAGAGGAGATACTTAGAGCATCTCCAGTCGCGTACCCCAAACCGTCCCCCAAAGGGATTTGGGGCGCGCCGGACAAAAAAAGCGTTTTAGCCGCGTCCCCCAAAGCCCTTTTTTGTCCGGCGCGCCCCCATTCGGTGTCCGGCGCCCCGAGCCCGTCCCTGTCCCACAGGGGACGCACCGGGGACGCCGGACACAACGAAAAGCGAGGCGGGGAGTGGCGGGGCCGACCCGTCGGCCGGCACAATTAATTTAAACCTAACCGTCGCCTACCTCGCGACGGAAGTTATTGGCGCGCAGCGACGGTGCAGTTCCCGCAGAGGGCGCAGCGACGCGTCCCGTCGCGCCTAGCTCTGCGTGCCGGCGTTAATGAGCGCCACCGCTCCTCTGCCTCCCTCCGGTCTATAAAAAGGGGTGCCTCTCATCGTCCCTCTCACACACAAACCCTAGCGCCTCTCTCCCAAACCCTAGCCGCCACCATCTCTCAACAAGACTCGACGCTATGTCTGGTAGAGGCGGACCTCGCGGCCGCGGCCGTGGTCGTGGTCGTGGTCGTGGCCGCGGCATAGCTGAACGCTCGCCGTCGCCTTCCACGCCGCCGCCTTCATCATCGTCGGAGATGGACGTGGAGCCGGACGTCCTGTTCGAGTTCGTCCACGTCCTCAAGGGCGACCCGCGCGGCATCCGGAGGCTGCCGGACTCCTTCGCCGAGTACGTCGGCGGCGTACGCCCGCGCACGATGCATCCGCGGGAGCATTCGTGCGGCTACCGCCGGTGGATCGTCAAGGCGATCTACGACGCGCACGGCAAGATGTACCTCAACATTGGTCGGGAGAAGTTCGCGCGCCACCACAGCCTCCAAGCCGGCTTCATCCTCGTGTTCTCCTACTTCGGCAACGCGGGGACATGAAAGTCAAGGTCTTCGACGAGAGGCGCTGCCTCCGGGACTACCACGTCGACGGGGACTCCCACGACGACGGCACCGACGAGGAGGACGACCGAATGAGTGTTGTTTCTTCGCAGCGAATACGTGCACGGAGGTTTCGCTGTTCGCCTCATCGGTAGAACCAACAAGGGCACCATCCTCCCGCTGGATTTTCCGAGTTTAGGTGACTGGGTGTGCCCTCGAGTGTTCTTTCTTAGCAGCGAACACACGAAACCTTCGATGCACGGCCTAGTTAGGTTTAGTTTCTTTGCAATATTTTATATTTGTGTCCACCATGGTTCAAACTATGTATTAGTTTGTGGAAAACCATGTTCCAAACTGTGTTTTCGTGTAAACCACGTTCCAAATTATGTATTAGTTTGTGGAAATTGAAATAAAAATGCCAGAAAAATTATTTTAAATGTTTGGGGGCGGCGTTTGGGGGACGCGGCTGGGGAGCGACGTCCCCCAAACGCGGCACGAACGAAACACGTCCCCCAAACACTCGATCCGACGCGGTTTGGGGGACGGTTTGGGGGACGCGACTGGAGATGCTCTTACGTCGACAGTCAACCGGCCGCCCTCGTGGTGCCGTGCCGCGATCGCTGGTGTGTAGTTGGGTGGGCCGTGGGCGCCAAGATAATATATACGCCCGCACACGCGGCTCCTGCTCACCTCACCTGCTGGTTTGACTGGTAGTTGCTGTGGCGAAGGAAGAAAGAATTTAAGGCATGGTTAACACTAAAAACTAATGCAAATACCAAAAGAGAAATCGAGACATATTTTGAATACATGTACAACCTAAAAAAAATACCAAGAAGGAAGCTATAATAACTAGGCAATGGGAACTTTTTTTAAGATAATCTATAGTAATCTGGCGTCTTCCTCTTTTCTTGATTTTCCCATTTTGTTTATCGTTTCATTCATACTTAGAATTGTGATGTCATTTTCTACGCATATTGACATCTTTCGATAGGGGCTCTCAACCATCATTTCTTGAGAAAACATGTCCCAGCATCCCTAACCAAAGTCATCTGCTGAATCAATACAATTATTATAATTTTAGAAACATAATCCATGGCATATCTAGAGTTGGTTTCGGCCACACCTAATAAGCTGGCAAAAATATCCGTAGGTCCTTATTAAGTACCTCATCTACACTGGTAGAAAAAGGGGCTTTAGTCCCGGTTCGCAAAGGGCATTAATCCTGGTTCCACAACCGGGACTAAATATGCGCGACTAAAGGCCCCCCCCCCCTTAGTCCCGGCTGCTTACGAACCGGGACTAAAGGTCCATCCGCGTTCATTCCGTGCGTCGGGGCGAAAATGTCTCCCCAGATAAATTTTTCAAATTTTTTTTTTCTATTTTTTTTTCACTCCATTTTTTTCCTATTTTTTCAGTTACTTAGTTTAGTCTCTATCTCTAACTACACTTATCTCTAGTCAAATTACTTACTCGTGGTCAAACTTCTCACTCGGTCACCCATCCTCCCACTACTCTAGCACTAGCACGCTTAACTTCCAAATTCTATCCCATCCCGCATCCAAGTGCTTCGGGCGCATATATGTGATAGTACTATCATATCAATCCTATTAACATATGTTGGTTGATGTCATATTTCTTTATTGTTTGAATTTCAAATAATTATTTTAATAAACAAAAGTAATGATGTAATAATAATCTTAAATAAATAAATAAACATTAACTTTTTAATTTGTATTATTTGTATTTTTTATTTTTTTAAATTTTTTTAAATTTTTTTTTTGCCAAACCTAAAAATTTGAAAATCTAAAAGGGTAAAAGTAATAGTAATCTTTATGCATGATACAATTATTAATTTTAATTGTTTAAAAAATAAAAAAATATATAAAATCCAGAATTTATAGCAAAAACTAAAATCTTCCTGCTTTCATATTTTCATTTGGAATTTTGAGAATCTAAAAATTGGCTAACCGGGTAAACCCTGGTGAATTCGGATGTAATTTTTGATATATTATACGTTTTTTTCGACGTCGTACGCAAAAGTTAATGCGGTTTTACCATTTTTCAAAACTTTTTGCAAAAAAGGTGAAAATTCAAATTTGTTAATTTTCCCTAATAGTAGGTTGCATAACATACAAGAATCTGAAAACATTTTATTTTTTGAATTTTCTATCATTTTCTTTTCTATTCTACAGTTTCAAAAAAGGCGATCCAGGGGGGGTGGTGGGTGTGAAGGGTGCGTTGGGAGTAAAAAACCTGGAAAACCCTTTAGTCCCGGTTGGGGACACGAACCGGGACTAAAGGGTACCCTTTAATCCCGGTTGGTGTCCCCAACCGGGATTAAAGCTTCATGTCCTGGCCGCAGCCCACCGTAGCCCTTTAGTCCCGGTTGCCCGAGCATTAGTCTCGGTTCACCAGCAGAACCGGGACTAAAGACCCCATTAGTCTCGGGTCAAACTATTTGGGGACTAATGGGTTGGGATGGAAGGTCTTTTTTCTACTAGTGCTAGGATACTGTTTTAGAGTCGAGTTTGTTAAATTGAGAATGAGATATTGCAAAGAGAAATAGATGTTTTCCGGCTAGACTAGATATAATGGGATATCCTTTTCAACATATAACAATTCAAATTGTTCAGATAAACACGTGCCTCCAAAAAAAATCTCTGAAAATCAAGATAGGGTACCCTACCTTGCCCTACATACTAGGAACTCCGCCCCTTGGTAGTTGTACTGCCTAGTGTACACAAGCAGGAGCAGCTCAAGGGGTGAGATTGATGGAGACACGCAATTATTGCCTATTCCCGTGTTACCAAACAAGAAAGAATAGATTATTGAAGACCTTTCAGCAAGGATGAAGAAAAAATATATTAAAATCTATGGTTTTTCCGAGAAAAAGGATGTTAAATTGATATTTTGGCGCCATTCATGTCTTGCCTTGCATTTTTCTTGGCCGGATAAAACAGAAAACTATGTACCATGCTGCTCTACAAGTCCAAACGGGTGCTCCTACAGTCGTGTGTAATGAAAGGTACATTTTCGCAAAGATTTTTTGCTCTAACTAGTTGCAGCACATTGTGCTTGATGTGTTCCCCTGGGAGACACTCAAACCAGTTCGTTGATTCGATCCGAAAAAGCGACCCATGAAACTAGAAGTCTGACTCTGCATGCATATTCATGCTCGTAAAAAAAATATTTGAGGGAGCAACGGGGCGACAGCCCACATGAACACGATCTCAATTCTACTCATTCGTTTATAATTTTGTAGTTCGAATTTTAACTACTATCACGATAAGAAATTATAGAACGGAGGGAGAAATTATTTGGAACCCTATGATCGAGCTTCAAATAAAAGGGATAAAATCTGAAGATGAAAAATGACGTCCGCCCAACAAAAGTGTATCTAAGAGCATGTCCACGGGCGCCCTCCAAATAGTCACCGGCAGAGGCGCCCGCCATTTTCGTATGGGGAATGCCGGTACTGCATTCTCTATTTGGGGAGCTGTTTCCACACCGACGTCCCCAGACCGGCTGCCCTGATGTTTTTTTACATAAACTAAATATTTATACTTGTATTTTCATTTTAATGTCATTCAGGATTGAGAAATGAATAATATTTTCGGGCGAATCCGAGTAAAACATTATTCACTCCTCGACCGCGGATGACATGTGAAACCTGCTTATCTCTAGCCTACTACCTACTGGCCACCTGGCTCTGTGGAGGTCGACGATCGCCCGCAGCTCTCTCTGATGCTCTCTCCCCTGCTCTCTCCGCTGCTCCTCCGTCATCGATCCCCCGCTGCTCTCTCCGCCACGAACGTCAAGTAGGCGGATCTATCCGCGGCCACCGCCTCCTGGCGCTGCTGCTGCTCCAGCTCCTCCCGCCGCTGACGGTGATCCAACTCCTGCCTCTCTAGCCGGAGCTGCATCTCCGCCAAACGCCATCGCTCATAGATTTCATCCTGACGTTGCGTCTCCTCCTGCATTAACCGCCGCAGCGCAAGCTCCTCCCACCCCTGCTGCTGGCGCGCCTCCCACCGGCGCTGCCGCTCCGCCTCCCGCCGCTGCCGCGCCTCCTCGCGCTCCAGCCGCTCCGCCTCCTCCCGCTGCCGCTGCTCCGCCTCCTGGCCCTGACGCTCCGCCTCCCGCCGCGCCTCCTCGCGCTCCCGCCGCTCCGCCTCCTGGCCCTGCCGCTCGTCCGCGACAAAGGCATCTACGATCGCTGCTAGCACCGCCTCCTCCCACGTCTCGTACTCTGCGAGCTACGGGTCCGCCTCCACGACTTCTACGGCCACCTCTAGCGCCGCCTCGTCCCACGAATCGAACATTGTGCTATTTTCTAGGGTTTTTGCACCACTGAGGCGGGGGAGGAGGGATAATATAAACCGGCGGCGAGGCGGGAAACCTCCCGCGCGGTGTCATGGCGGGAGAACTTCCCGCGCGGTGTCGTGGCGGGAGAGTTTCCGGCCCGGCGTCGTGGAATTAAAATATCCCGCGCGGTGCCCTGAAGTCACTGACAGGCGGCTCCCACGCCCAAAATTTTCAGCCTCGCGAGGCGCCGGCGCGCCTGATTCGCGCCCTTGGCCAAGGGGCCGGCACAGGGTTGTCGGCGCTTCTATTGGGCTCAAAAAAGCCCCGGCGCCGTTTGGGACGTGCCGGTGTGAGCCCATTTTCGCTCTCGGCCCCCAAATCGCTATCGGAGCCGCTGTGGGGCGCGCCGGTGAAGATGCTCTAAGCTAAGATTTCTGTGTGCTGAAGTCAAATGTGCTGAGCTAAACTTACTTTGCCGTGAACATACAAAGAACACAAAACACAGTCGTAAAAGGCAAAAAGGTCTTGTGACTTGTGATGATGCAGGGCGTGAAAGAGAGGGAATGCATATCCATGCCTGTATTGTTTTTCCCTGAAAGAGTGGTGGCATTGATATGGCGCTTGCATAACTTAGAGCATCTCCAGTCGCGTCCCCCAAACCGTCCCCCAAATCGCGCCGGATCGAGCGTTTGGGGGACGTGTTTTGTCCGTGCCGCGTTTGGGGGACGTCGCTCCCCAGCCGCGTCCCCCAAACGCCGCCCCCAAACATTAAAAGTATTTTTTTTGGCTAGAAAGAAACTATTTAATAATATTCAAATCGGTTGAACATAAA
This sequence comes from Lolium rigidum, assembly GCF_022539505.1. Taxonomy (NCBI): domain Eukaryota; kingdom Viridiplantae; phylum Streptophyta; class Magnoliopsida; order Poales; family Poaceae; genus Lolium; species Lolium rigidum. The sequence goes on from NC_061508.1 coordinate 301,839,153, forward strand.
CAAATTATATATAAAACTTCGAAAAAAATATAATTAAATACATATAAACTATCTACTTCTTCTTCGCCGATGGCCCCGCCTCGTCGTCGTCATCGCGGTGGCGCTTCCTGCTCATCACCTCTTCCGAAGAGGCGGTGTCGGCGCTCGACGCGTCGTCGTCGCCGGTGCTCGTCGGCTGCGCCTTGGCCTTGGCCTTGGCCTTGGCCTTGGCGGCCTTGGCCTTGGAAGCCTTCGCCTTGGCCGCCTTCGCCTTCGCACGGGCCACCGCCGCCGCCGCGGCCTCGCTCTCTTCTTCCTCCTCCTCCCAGCCCAGCCATTCCTCCTCGCTGTCAACTGGCGGCGGGGAATCGTCGCCGCTGCTCGGCGTCCTGGCTTTGTCCCACCAATGGCGCCGGCCAGCGAGGCTTTCCCTCACCTGGAGGTGTCGGACGGGAGCCGGGAGATGTAGCTCATCGTCGGCCGGAGGTGTCGGATGGAGGCTTGGATGAATGACGGTGTACGTACGGGTCTTATTGAGCGCGGATGAACGGCGGCGCAGAAGTCGAAGAGAGCAGCGGTTGCTCTTCCGAGGAGTCGGCGCTCCATTCCGGCGGGGTTGGCGCGTCGTCGACGCGGTTGCCAATGCGACGGTTCCGCTTCCTGTCAACCGCACCGTCGCTACGTATGTGGCGGTTGAGCGTCCGAGCCGGCCGACGGGTCGGCCCCGCGCCTCCTCGCCTCTCATTTCGTTGTGTCCGGCGTGCCCGGTGCGTCCCCTGTGGGGACGGGGACGGGCTCGGGACGCCGGACACCGTATCGGGGCGCGCCGGACAAAAAAGGGCTTTGGGGCGCGCGGCTGGGAACGTTTTTTTATCCGGCGCGCCCCAAATCCCTTTGGGGGACGGTTTGGGGGACGCGGCTGGAGATGCTCTTAGCGTGACCATCCCCAGATGTCCAAGCATCGACGATGCTGCTAGCCTACCTACCGCCACATACCGATTATGCATTTTTCTCCTTTTTGTTGGCGAGAAGGTCCACCCATCTATTATTAATTTATTTATAATAGTACAAAAGAATTAAGAATTAATAAAATTATAAATAGTTCTTTTGACCACCAAGGGATGACTACATAAACTAGCATGAGCCGAATACGCGGCGCCTTCCTCATCCCTCCATTACAGTTTTTTTTTAGTAGATAGACGAAAAGCTGCCATGCTAAAACCCAAAGAATCCATAGATCGAAGAGCCATACATGAGACAACGTCAATGAACACAAAAACTAATTAGGTCGAGACCTATACGACATACAACTCCTAGCGTACCACCACAACGAAGATAGAGCGAAAATAACATTATTCTTATTTCAAGATGTAGCTGCCGCGGTGTCATGTCATCATCTAAAAAATTACACTAAAAAACAACCTAAACAAAAAAAAAATCCTTCCGCCAGCGACGGACCGTAGTCCGTCACGCCTCTAGAGCCCCAACTCCATGAGAGCCATATCAAACCGATAGCATCGCTAGCTAGAGGGACGAAACCGTAGATGGGTTTTAAAGTCGCCTCACTATCGTATCTGCCTCATGTACGCACAGATTGTGCATTTCTGAGGTCGCATCCGGTCGACCAATTCTGCATTTCTTTTCTAGCTTTTGGTCCCTTTACGAAACCGACTCTGCAAGTTGCGCAAGAGCAAGCTCCATGGCCCAGACCGTGCCGTGCCCACTGTTTATTTCTCATGCATCCATTCTTTCCCATGGACCTAATTAATCTGATCAGTTGGAAGAGGTCCAATCCAGACAATGAGTTCACCCTTAATTCAGACAAGGTATTTCTACACAAGTCGCCGTCTGCCCATGACCTGAGCCAACTTCCCAACAGCCGCATCTCCACCAAACTGAACTAATCAAAAACTAATGCGCAGCTCCTCACCAGTTGACTGACCACATATAGTGCTCTCTATATGAGGATGCCAACAAATGTGCCAACTCGGTGAAACTTGTGAGCACCGTGCCACCGTCTTTAGGTAGCCACGCTGCGCCAACGGGACGAGGTGAGCAAGTGGGCGGAGACTACGCGGTGGGTTCCGACGAGGACGAAGACCGATTCTGTCCAATGCCATTTGGGCTAACAATCCTTTTGACACCACCAGAGCATGTTCCACTAAGAAAAAAGCATGGCATGCAAATATGCAATCATGCATGACGATGCTCCATCTTGTCCTATCATTTATTTTGTCTGAAACTGTGTGCTAACTGCTAAAGACCAACCTTTTACTAGGCTGGAAACCCCATGGGAAACAACCACTCAAAAAACGGCGATGAAAACACTAGGGATTTATCAAATGATTGTTAGTCGACTTCTCGATAGCTTTTTTGACAAGAAAGTTACAAATTCAGGGCAGCATGACTGGGAAAAGTGACTTCAGGTGATGCAAGATTCTATATATGGTCAAAGACTCAAAGTGGACATCTCTGATTCTTGAGTCACCGTCATGCACCCTAGCAAGAGATTTCACTACACAGAAGCTACAACACAACCAGGAATTTTGTCCGCAGTCAAGTATGTGTGTATTATTGCCAGGATCCAAAATTTCCATATGCTGATGCACTCTTAGCGGTCTGATAGTTCGGGTAAAATACAGATGTGAATGTTCACAGGAAACTTGGTCCTTGCCAAAACAAAACCCGCTTGCTTGCCAGGAGAGTAAGAACATACAATTTTACACTGTTTTGGTTTTGTAACCTCTGGTTTTGCATATGGATCCCGTGGGTACAACATTACAAGTTTACAACACTCTCTGCCACATGATTCAAGGAACTTCACGCGACGCCTCGTCAATTTTTTACACATGTATGGAAACTCACTTGCCCTCTACAATAGACAGTAGCCTTCTACCAACCGGTGGAGCGAGTCCAGGGATATTCGGAATATCCTTGTTGTGTGGGTTTACAATCTGCAATGAAACACTATAATCGTCAGAAGGGCACTGTAATACCTGAACATAGTCAAAAACAAAATCAATGTTTGATGCACAACACACTAAGGAAGTGCTTGTCTGGCTGTCCCATCATGTTATCTATCCTTAATTCCTTATGTGTGATGTCTAGTAAACTAGTGTACAAAAGTATCTTAGTCCACAGACATCAGTCAGGACTCAAGAAGACATGATATGCACATTTTACCCAATCGATATGCAAGTCAACAAATTAATGGTTGACGGATCTCATCTTCTAGCCATGTGGTCCTTTTATTTAATGAACTAGTGTTGAAGTTTGTATTCAGTGATGACAACCATGACCCACAAAATCAATCCAATTCATTTCCGCCTTAGCAAAATACTGTTTAACAAAGAACTCATTCTTGCTGACACATCTGTAACCCTCACCAAACCAAAAAAGACAAGAGGCAAGGAAGAAGTAAAATCCAGTTGCATGCAATTTCCAAAATATTTATCATAGTCAACTGGGTGTAAGTAGTACACAGAAGTACTGTAACTAAGCATCTCTCTGAAGAAGCTAAGCACTGACCTTAACAATTATTACAGCTATGACTCCAGCCACAATGAGAAAAAGTAGCGCCATGATGCACTTATCGGTCGCAACCTACATTATTTAAGAAAGTGAAAATGAATAATAAAGGAGCGGACAAAGAAAATCGTTAATGTACTAACAGTACCTACCTGTCTACCAATTTCTTTCACCAATTTTGATGCCTTTTTCAGGGAGAAATGGATGGAATCTAGCTCATTAACAACCCTGCTCATTTGCTCTGTCTGGCAAGAAATAATCAAAAGTTAGCTCTCTTATGTCCCAATTAGACAGCATAATACTGTGATAGACTCGTGATGAGAACAAGCAAGAACGCCTTGCCTGTGCTTTCAGAGCAGCTGCAGTTTCTGTACCCACATTGATCGTCTCTTGCACGGTCTACAAAAAGGAAAACAAATCAGCATCTAGAAGCACTGATAAAGTGTAAAAAAACACTGGTATTATGAAGGCAAAAGCAATTCAAGACTTAGGTTCAACCCAAACAAACTGCATCATATCAGTCAAAGCGATTAAAATACATGAAAGGATGAGGACTCAAGCAATAGTTCCATTCCCACGATGGGAAGAGACATGTCCAACTGATGACCACTCATTTGTTAGTAACGTTGTCTATATCAAGTTGATTATCCAGGAGAGAGCACATATGGTGCTACTGTCTATATCCAGGAAAGATGAGGAGGAGCAAATCCAACCATCATAATCATAACAAATTAGTAGAGAACATGAGAAAATAACAAGCTAACGGTACAACAAAGAACAACTTCTGTTATGACCAAACAAGATACAATAGTTTTCGTTATGAGAAAAAACTTCAACGTTTTAGATCATGGGTGTTCCTTGGAAGATGTTCAGCACGGTCAGTTATATAGGTAATACACAAACTCTTGACAGAAGTAAGTTTTGCATATACACGAGGGTAAATAAAGTGAGCATGCATAGGTTTCTACAACAGCAGTATATAAATGCAAGAAAAGGAGAGAACAATATGTACATTTCATTACGAACATATGAACTCGCTCCAAGAAAGTAAACACAGTTAAATATATACTGCATGGTAAACCTGTCTGTGATACATACAATCTAACACAGATGACATCTTGCACAATATAGAAATAAAATAGCAGCATGAATAGTATAGATACAGGTGAAACACGCAGACAGACTACTTCCAGTAAACTAAGGTAAACAACGAGGCCAAATATCAAAATAATATGGAAATACCGCATACAGAGAGATGAGATGTGAGTACTTCACTTCAACTACTTATTTAAACACAATATGAAGTCAACATGCCTGACAAGATATATAAGAGCTTTGCCAATTGATAGCTCATCTATAAAATACAGCTCATCGACTGTTAAATTGCATAAACAATCCAAGAGGAAATCGTTTAATGCAATATTGATGTATAATTCAAATTTACAGGCCCGGCATGAACACATACCGACAAGGCCGAACTACTGTACCCACCATTAATCTATAAAGGGACACTGCAGTAGAAAGCTAACCTGCTTAGATCGTGCGAGAGCTTGGTCAGTCTCATCCATTAGACTGTCTCCCTGTTGCATTAGCTGCTGGTTTGTCATATCTACAGAAAATACATGCATGGATTAATAATCTAAGAGATACAAACTGGACAAGCCACAGACACGTTTGTTTTCTTTCAATGCATTTGTTAAGTACATTTAAGATAGAAAGGATGGAATATTTGTAGCCCATTAGCCTGGATGGAATCATGCTATCACATTATTTTGCTCACATGGACTGTAATATTGCAACTTTCTTGATGCTAACAAGACATCTTCTTAACCAAAGCCACATTAATATTGCAACTTACTTGATGCTAACAACACATTTTCTTCACCAAAGCCATCTTCAGTAGGAGCATCAAAAAGATCAACTCGCTTATTTTCACTTGCATGTCTGCAATCCAAACAATACATGTATGATCATGAAATGCTACCAGAATTGATGAAACATTTTACCTGAAGCTTATGAGCAATTATAGTGCAGAATTAGAAGCACAAGGCCAAATACGTGTGGTGCATATGCACAAGGTGGCTATAACACAAGGCAAATGGCATTACAAGACAGACAGAAACTCACTGTTTCTTCAGAGCAACATAAGAGTTCAGTTCCTTGATCTGAAAATATGACAAGCTCAGGTTTACTGGAGGGTTGAAGAATCACAATAGCAAAAGTCTATAAATGAATTTTGGAGCTCGATGAGTTCCCGCAACATTTACCTGCGACTGCTTTCTATCGTTCAGCATTCTAGCAGTGTTGGGATCAACATTGGCCGTCTCGTCTTTCATAACTCGTTCAAAGTCTTTGATAAGCCTATAAAAGCACGCACATAAAAGCAGAATGACTAGTGTCATGGCTTATGAAGACACTCATGCAACATCAAAATTAAGTAAACCAGCTATCTGTCTGTACAATAAGCTACTGGCTGATCAGAAGACTAAGATTCCGAATGTATCTGGTACTCCTATAGTTAGTGAACCAAATGCAACAGTAAATGGATGAGCTAACACTATCTAAACAGTAGCCGCATGCGCACTCTTGCCAAATGCTGCATCCCCACATCAATTTCAAGCACTTTTGCTTTACCAAGTACATGAACTCCTACGGTATATCGTGAGTGCAGAGCAGAAGAACAAATTACCTTTTGCAATCCCGCATCTTGTCCGTGAGCTCTTCGAGCTGCCTGCTCCGGCGGTTGGCATCCTTGATCTTGTCCAGCTTCTGGAACCCATTTCTGCAGATAAACAAACCAAAACAACCATCAGTCAATCGATCAAGCGCCCATTTCTTAGTCACATTACATTTGCCGGTTCAGCGGAGAACACCAAGCACATCCCGCCGGCCAGCCTGAGAGAACACTTGTCCTACAGGTCAACAATCTTATCTCCACACGCAAAGACAGAGCAACCCAGAGGAGATCTACCGGCAACTCCATCCAAGCATGTCTAAATTCAAACCGAACAAAAAGGAAAGATGGTGTCTGGAAGCAGGGGAAATCAGCTGAGCTTACTGCAATGCGCGGAAGATGTCGCCGATCTGCCCGTCGATCTCGGCGAGCTCCTCGTTGACCGACGCCAAATCCATCCCCTCCCCCGGGGCAGCCCCGCCAAGAATCTAGCCCGCCTGCGCGCGGAGGGAACCGAAAATCGAACCCCAAAAATGGATCCCCGGGGACCAACCCCGAACCCCACAGGGCGGCCGGATCGGTTGGGTCCCAGCGCAGATGCGGCGGGGACAGCCCGGGCAAGGTTCGCCGCGCGGCGCGGACTCGGGAGGGACCGGTCGATCCCAACGGCGGCGAGGGTAGTGGTGGCCTCCGTCCGACAGCTTCGGTCGGAGACGCGGCGTGCCTTGTTTTGTTTCGGCCTTTTTGTTTGTGTTTGTTTTTGGTTCGCTTTAGCTTTACGGGTTCGGTATCTCCCATGCTGGATCCGGCGACCTTTTCCGGTGGAACACCGCGCGCCCGTGTCCGTCCGATCTGCATCCGACGCTGCTGGGGAGATGATCAACGCCGCAGCTCGGATTAAGATATTCTGCATTTTCCAAGTGTGATGAGAGGATAACAGATGGATCAAGTTGTTCCGAGCAATGCAAAATGTAGCTGGATTTTAATTCCAGGCGTAATTTGCATTTTGCACTTATACTTGATAACAGAGTGTAATCACTGGACTCTTGTATCGAGCGAAGACAGGAGCATTTCTGCTGAAAAGAATAATGCTAGTCTAGACTAGACTCTAGAACAAGAACAAGCATTACTAAAAAATAGATTATCCGTTTAATCAAATGTTTGGGGAACTGGTGGTGTGAATTTGGTCGTGTTTGACTTGACAATGTCCTAGGAGGACGAACGTGCATTGGTTGTTGGGGGGTGCCTATCCAACCATACCATGAGCCCACATGAAGATATACCCGAATTCAGCAACTTCGTTGACCACTGAGATGACAGCGAAACAAGTGAATAGGCACGCATATGAGCAGTGGTACCACCTTCATTGCTAGTACATCGTTTTAGGGTTTATTTGTTTCTAAATTTTGAAGAGTAACATTTTCTTATAAAATTTTACAAAACTTATATTTTGATATGATATAAAATTATAGAAAATTATATTATGTGGTCCACTCTGCATGTAATGTCGTAGAAATGTTTATCTTAAATTCACTCTCATGGAAACTTTCTTTTGTTTACGTGACAATTATGCAATGTTTCTAACCCTTCTGGATTTGTTTTCAAAAAAAAAAAAAAAAAAAACCCTTCTGGATTTTCCACTGCTACAACCAAATATTTTCTTTTTACAAGATCGTGTCTTTCCACTTCTTGTAGGACCAATATGGTATGACATCTTAATCATATGTTTTTCTTTACAATAAGCCGTGACTTTATTCAAATACCGGCATGGTCAGATGTCAATAGGTTCACAGATCATACACATGTGGTACTCCTACCGAAGTGTTACATTTACATGTTTTTCTACCCATGTGCTTTTTATACTGCAAACCAAAGAGGCCCTTAACATAGAGATAAATGAACATTTGGCGATACATGTCTGGCATATGTTTTTCAACTATGGACACTAGTCATCGATAATGACAGTAGTTAATGTGTGTATATACCTCTATGACAATCAGAAGATGTTGATGAAACCGGGAAAAACACAGCTAGAGCGACAAGAAGTTTGAGCGGCAACATCGAGATTTTGATTCATTTGAGGAAGTTGATCTTGTGTCGTGGGGGCATGGAGAATTTCCTTGACGCCGGACGCAAAGCGTGTTGGGCGTTCAACTGGGGTAAAATCTTGTGGTCTGCAGTCTTCAAAACCTCGGTGGGACTGTCCTGGTTTGATCCTCCTATAGTAGTAATAAATTTTATTATTCAGCGATCGTAGAATGTCATCTAGTTTGACGAAACAATATTGGCATGATTTTGTTATGTGTGTCCCTAGTCAGCACGAATGGGCTTTTCGCTAGTTGATCCGGTTCTTGAGTAGGCTTGGCCCTTTTGTATTTGGTTTCATTTGGTTTATGAAATTAACCGTGCAACACATCCATTCCTAACTGGAGGAAACAACCAAAGCTTTTGCCTCGCTTACAGAAAGAATAATAGAAGATGAGAGAACTAACAAACATTTAGTAAAATAGTTGTGTGAGAATTGACAAACATGTAAATATTATAAATACCCATTTTTCTAGCTTGATCTAGCAGTAGACCTTGGATAGTGTATATTAGGAGTCTTCGTGCATAATTTAGACTGATTTCGCAAGAATTCTCTGAAATTCGATAATTAACCAGATACACGACTTTTCATTTTCCATTTATGCTGGTGGTTTAACTTGAGCCGTTGAAATCTCCATCGGACCGTCGACGGGGCGTACAGTTGATCAGCCAGTCCCTTCTATCCCCCAGCCACCCAAACCCCATCGCCAGAACGGCGCCAAGAAAACCAGCCACCATCCGGCGACGCCATGAAGCACCTTCTCCTAGCTTCCCCGCTCCCTCTCCTCGCCCACGGCTCCGCCTCCAAGCCCGCCCTCCTCCACATCCGCCACCGCCGCTGCCACGTCCCCAGCGCCGCACCCGATGGCAACTCCGGCGAAACCTCCACGGCCGCGTCCGAGCCCTCCACGGACACCCAGCCCAAGCCACCCTCCAGCTCCAACCCCAGCAGCGTCAAGAACCGTCTCGCCGCCAGGAACCAGGCCCGCCGGGCCCCCGAGATGGTGTACCTGCCCCCGGTGGAGGTGAGGATGATGCGGGGCAAGACGAAGCCGAAGGCCTCCGAGGCGGCGGCGCCGAGGAGGGAGAAGCAGCGGAAGAAGAAGGGGTGGGACGAGATGAGCCTGGCCGAGAAGGCCGTGGAGCTGTACGTCGGCGAGAAGGGCGCGCTCTTCTGGCTCAACAAGTTCGCCTACGCCTCCATCTTCATCATGGCCGGCGCCTGGATCCTCTTCCGCTTCGTCGGGCCCCTCACCGGCCTCTACCAGCTCGACGCGCCGCCGCTGGCGCCCACCGACGTCTTGCGCGGCTCGTAGTGAGCCTGTGGAGTGTCCAGTACCTACCTAGATTTCTATAGTTAATTAGATAGTGCAGCGGACATGAATGGATCGAGGAACAGCAGGATTGATGAATGATTGCTGAGCTGCTCTTATGTGATTACGAACTTGCTGTAGATGGATGAATTTGTTCGTCTGCACATTTTTGGAGCTAAAGTTTTGATTTTTTGCTGGCAATCGTGGATGTAAGTACTGTTGCATTCTGAATTCCTAAATAATTAATTTACACACTGCAGCTCTGTTTCTTTTAATTTGGGGTTTCTTATTGGCATGTAAATTCGATGATCTGAATCTGATGCAACAATTCTGAAGTTGAAGATCACAATGTAAACAACAGATTTACAGGTTAACAATCATAATTACTAGCACACTCTTGTCAGTGATACTATCATATTACCATAATGCCATGTACAGATTCTGAATTCTTCAATGATACAATACAACATCCCTACACAATTCAGTGTGATCTACCTACTGAGTAGTGACTGATAAAACCATCGACCAGTTCAGTAATTCAGTTGGACCACGAGTTGATCACATCATCTACACAAAGAATTAGTTGGCTAACAGGTCAGGACTCCATCGAGAGCATCGAATCGATCACGACGATAAGGACTGTGCGACGGAGGAGGTGGTGAGGAGGCTGGAGAGGAGGCCGACGACGAGGGCGCTGTTGTACGTGGTGGCCTCGTTCTGCATCACGTTCTGCCGCTCGTCCACGAACGAGTCGTTCTTGAAGGGGCCTCCGACGAGCGCGCCCATGGCCACGTTCGGGTTGGCCTCCGCCGTGTTGAGCCACTCCTGGCCGCCGCACCCCGTGTCGACGTCCGCCGGGATCGACGCGCCCCGGTGGTGCACCCGCTGCGGGTAGCTGTCGCCGTACCCGACCAGGTAGCTCAGCTTCATCGGGTTCTCCCCCAGCACGTAGTTCGCCTGCCGTTGCCAAAATGTTCAGGTTCTGACATTCTGACTGAAAAGGGTGAAGATAGCAATTTCTCTGAAGAATGTCTGAACAGAGCACTGGTGTTACCTGGGACTGGGCGAAATTGCGCAGGTCGGCCGGCGCGAAGCTCTGCCCGCCGCAGCTGAGCTCCGTCTTCCCCGAGGTCAGCATGTAGTCGCTGTAAACGGCGGCGAGGAAGGCGGAGGCCACAGGGTGCTGGAGCAAGTTCCACTCGGCGACATACAGCAAACCCCCTTCAGTTCTGAACGCGGCAGTCTCAGAGTCCGGCAGGAGAATGCACATGACGGCATCGGCGGTCTGCTTGTACGACTCGAGGCCATTGTCCGTGGCAAGACCAGATCCCTGCGACGCAAAGAAGCTCGCCCTCGACAGGAGAACCTGCGTGCCCGGCCGCTTGTCGTCCCAGCTGAAGTACCTGGGGTTCCCGAGGTCGGCGAACTCCTCGCCGTTCTCGCCGGTGGCGTAGGCGAGGTAGCTGTTGTTCCCCGTGGCGTGGAAGAGCCAGCTGCTCGCCCAGAGTAGCTCGTCCTGGTACGTGGTGGAGTTGTAGTACTTGCTGAGCTCCGGGAAGGTGCGGGTGTAGGCGCCCCGGTGCCGGTCGGCGAAGGCGAAGAGCTGCTCGGCGTGCTCGAGGAGGGACGACGAGTAGGTGCCGTTGATGGACTTGTACACCAGCGACGCAGCAGCCATGGCAGCCGCCGTCTCGGCTGCCACGTCGCTGCCGGGGGACTTGGTGGTGATCTTGGTGAGCGGCCGCTTCTCGGACATGGTCTCCGGCCTCTCCCAGCACTTGTGGTCGGCTTCAGGGTCGCCTACCTGATGATCATCACACATGTTCCTCTTCAGATTTCAGAATTGGTTCTGGTAATTGCATAATCGCGTTTTTACTCGTTTTTGTCGTCTATATCAGTGCTGAACTAGTGTTCTGTCGAGCAAAGGATATTTGTGGCGCCATCTCTGAACAATGTTTGTGCAAACAAGGATACTAAAAACATTGAGCGCCAACCATCAGCAAAGGTCCCATGGTCTAGTGGTTAGGACACAAGACTCTGAATCTTGTAACCCGAGTTCAAGTCTCGGTGGGACCTCATTTTTTCTGCTTCTTATATCATTCTTTTTGCCTCGTCAAAAAATCAAGAACTCCAACATGACATGGCAAGAAACAAGAGAACAGAAACAAAAAAAAAACATCACCAACCCAATATTTTGCCTCTCCACCTGATTGTTTTGACTTGTCCAAAAAGACAAAAAATCTAACATGACATACAAACAATAAGTAAGCTAACTGGAACATATTCAGCACGAATGGTCCCATGGTCTAGTGGTTAGGACACAAGACTCTGAATCTTGTAACCCGAGTTCAAGTCTCGGTGGGACCTAATTTTTTTTCTCTTTTTTTTTCTTCTGTTCAAGTTTCTATATATTGTACAAACGTGGTCTTGCTGGTTTTTCTCATCTAGATCAGTGTTTTTGTCCTTTTCATATTATTTTCTCGTGCTCAAGTTCCTATATATTGCACAAAAGTGGTTTTGCTAGTTTTATTGATCTAAGTCGGTGCTAAACTGACGTAAATATTCCATTGAGCAAAGTTTTAAGAAAAGTTTTAATTTAATTTGCAGTGCCATACCTGATTTTTTTTGTGCAAGAAAGTTCTTCTAGTTTTGCTCATCTAGGTCGGTGCTAAACTAGTGTTAATTATTCCAACTAGCAAGTTTTAATTTAATTATGGGTGCCATACCTGGATACTTTAGTGCAAGAAAGTTTGCATATGAATAAGTACCTGGGCATGAATCCCGTGGTGATTAGGACACAAGACTGAATTAGGTTTCAGTGGGACCTAATTCATAACCTTTTTTGTGAACTGCACAAACTCTGTTTTGCTAGTTTTTCTCCTCTAGATCGATGCTAAATTAGTGTTATCTATCCATCAGTAAGGTTTTACTTTATTTGGGGCACCATTTATGAACATATTTCTACAAAAAGTGTATTTCCCTAATAGGTAGGAAGCAGTGATCCAAATATCACAAGTAGTCAAAAAATCAAGAACTCTAACAGCAAGAAGCAAGAGAACAGAAACATAAACATTCACCGGCCTAAGTTATTTTGCTTTTCCACCTTACTTTTGACTTGTCTAAAAATCAAAAAAACTCTAACTTGACTTGGAGAAATTAAGTAGAGTACCAGGAAAATTTTCAGCACGAATGGTCCCATGGTCTAGTGGTTAGGACACAAGACTCTGAATCTTGTAACCCGAGTTCAAGTCTCGGTGGGACCTGATTTTTCTTTTTCTTTTTTTTCTTTGTCCAAGTTTCTATATATTGCAGAAACGATGTTTTACTACTTTTGCTCAACTAGGTCAGTGGTAAACTAATGTTAATTATTCCATCAAGCAAAGTTTTAAGGGCAGTTTAAATTTAATCTGGGGTGCCATACCTGAATTTTGTGTGCAAGAAAGTTTGCTAGTTTTGCTCATCTAGATCAGTGGTAAATTAGTGTTAATTATTCCAACTAGCAAGTTTAAATTTAACTATGGGTGCCATACTTGAATACTTTTGTGCAACAAAGTTTTTACATGAATAAGTAACTGAGCATGAACACACAAATCACCATAGGTCCCGTGGTCTGGTGATTAGGACACAAGACTAAATTTTGTCTCGGTGGGACCTAATTCATAACCTTTTTTGTGAATTGCACAAACTCCGTTTCGCTCCTCTAGATCGGTGCTAAGCTAGTGTTATCTAGCCATCAGCAAAGTTTTACTTTATTTCTGAACATATTTCTGCAAAAGGTTTACTTTCCTAATAGAAAGAAAGAAGTGTTACAAATATCACAAGCGGTCCCATGGTCTAGTGGTTAGGACACAAGACTCTGAATCTTGTAACCCGAGTTCAAGTCTCGGTGGGACCTTATTTTTTTTGAGTTTTTTCTTTCATTTTTCTTCTTGTTCTTCAAATTTGTTTGCTGGTCTAAAAATCAAGAACTTCAAACGACGAACGTGATATGCGGTCAAATAAATAGTAAGGAAACTGCATTATTCATTTTTGCGTGATCCTCACCTGAATGTAGAGGACATCGGCGGAGGGGTGCGCGTTGAGGAGGTAATCCATGATCCAGCGCAGCGCGTCGAGGGCGGCGTCCCGCTGCTTGGCGGCCTGCATGGCGCCGCCGTACTCGAGGACGGACCACGACAGCATGGTGGCCGTGAAGGCCATGGGGAAGCCGAACTTGATGTGGTCGCCGGCGTCGTACATGCCCTTGGACAGGTCGAGCCCGGCCTCCTGCCCGTCGTCCACCGCCGAGTCGCCCCTCCACGGGATCTTGTTGTTCACCAGCTTCCCGGCTGATAATTGAACCGATCGTCAGATGCCACGCGAATCGCAGAGATTAATCAATGCAGCGGAATGTGCGTGCGAGCGCGCGCGCGTGCGTACATTTCTGGACCTGGAAGAACTGGAGGGCGACGGCGAGCGCCTCGGCGTACTTGCGGTCGATGCCGCCGGGGACGACGGGGCCGCCGCCGTTCCTGTGGCGGAGGAACACGACGACGGCCGTGACGCCGAGCGCCACGAGCAGCAGCACCAGGAGGCAGCAGCAGCACCGCACGCAGCGCTCCATTGCTGTCAATCGATCGATCCCTCCAAGCTTCTCTGGCGAGATAGTAATTTATTCCCTGCCTGTGCGCGGCCGATCGGTTGCAACCGCACGCGTCGCGAACTGATTAGCCGCGACGTCGGTCGAGGTAACCGACAGCGCGGGCGGGGGCGCAGACGTGCCGCCGGCGATGGGGAGGACAGAGACGCGCGCGCGTGGGTGGGGAGTTAGAGGCTGGCCATGACCGTCTCCCCATGATCAGTTGCTGACACCTGTGATCGGTCCTTTTTATGGGCGCAGTTTTCCAGGTTGCCACATAGATAAATGCAGGCTGCAGGCGCGCACAATGTACATCGTCTGTCTCCCTGCCAAATGGAAAATGGTATCCGTTGCAGAGATTGTTCGTGGGTCGTAAGACTAGTTGTGTCCTGTTTTATGTCCTTGGATGCACACGGACTGGTTCAAAATATGGGTTCCAGGGTCCAGGGAGATGCTGCTAGTTGGGAGTGAAATGCATGCTCGGTCCCTAAACTCGTTGGCCATGTCCAGAACAGTCCCTAAACTCGCAGAACACACCGGCACAGTCGCCGTTCTCGTTATGTCACCCTATCCGCTGACATGGCAATTGTTTGGCCACTAGCACACCGTCTGTGCCATGTCAGTTATTGATTCTCACCGCCGCAAATTGCAGTCGTACTCCCACCTTCCATGTTTCCGCTGATCGCGCGGAGACACGCACGAACGGCGACGGCGGCATGGGAAGAAACCGATCAGTGCATAGCCGGCGGATAATATTTCTACGGCCTTGTTTGATACTAGAGTTTCTGTGAGGATTGGTGTGGATAATATTCTAGAGTATTGTGTGATCCTCTACCGTCACCTAATTCCTGCAAAACCCCATCCCTAATCTACAAGTAGAGTATTGGGAATTGAAAAAAAATACTTTGGAAGAAGTGAGCCTAGCTCACTTGGTTAGGGAAGTGGATATACAACCCAGCCACCCAGGTTCAAATCTTCAGGGATGCGAATTTGGGTTCTTATTATTTTAAAAAAAAATCACTGTAGGGGTTTTCCCTGCCGTATTCCTTTCAAAAAAAAATACTTTGGGAAAAAGTGGAGATTAAATTCGTTCAATACTCTAGTACCAAACAAAATTTTAAGAACAAGTGAGGATTTAAAATTTGGTGGGAATTATTCCCACTATCCTCACAAAAAGTCTAGTACCAAACAAAACCTAAGTGAGAATCAGTTTTTAGCTTAGCATATTACAAGGTTAATGAAAATAGAGTGGGGGCAGCTGCCCCCCTTGACTATAGGCTGGATCCGTCCATGGGCGGAAGAGGTAGAGCAGATACAGTATCTTCAGAGGCAGGTGACCACGTTGTTGGCGCGTATTATCTCGCGCACGCTGCAGATGGAGCCATCACGGCCTTGTCGGCGGCCGGAAATAGTACATCGCGTATGCTGTAAATTAGTTTACAGTGGTCACACCCAGCATCATTCAGCTGAACAAAATAAAAAACCGAAAGTTCAGAGCATAAACAATGACAAGAAGGTTACTATTAAACGAATGTATTTCTCTAGGTCATAACCACTGTCGTAGCTATGCACAACTCGGGGGGGGCGGTGAAGGCTTTGTTTACATGGCGTGTAGTAGATTTATTTTTAGCATTTTTCCCCTTCAGATCATGAAGTTTTGTGGTTTGCACCCTCCCCAATATTTTAGCAAGCTCCGCCACTGGTCATAAGGCTAACTTTTAAACAACTAGATGATACCCCGCGCGTTGCGGCGGGATTCGAAGGTCAAAAATATTTGAAAAACAAATAAGAAATATTTTAAAACAGTTAATTTACCACACCTTCAAAATAAACCAATTTTATGATATCAATAAATTCATGATCGATGAGAACATGTCAAAAATTGTAAGCGGAGTATAAAACAACTCATTACAATTGAAAGGTACTTGTACACATCAAGTAAGAATAGTACCACATTGGATGTTAAAAGTGTTTGTAATACTATATCGGCTGCAATATTTTACACAATGGTTGGTCAATTTGTTTCAACCATTTTGAAAAGACACACGTACGATTCGATTGCAGTTAACATAATATAAATTTCAAGACACGGGGAAGTAGTTTGTCCAAAGCTAATTGTTTATGTGTATCCTTACAACTAGTATGTATGATATGAAGGCTGACAGTAAAAAAAAATAACAAATTTGCAAACAAAAAATAGTTAGACTGAAGCAATTCTACATTAATCAAAGGTAGACAATTTATAACGATAATTACATGGGAACCTGTTACATATTCTATAATTTTAGATTTCGAAATTTCAAATGACTTCCACGTTTTTGAAAGAAAGAGAAGCACGTCTAGAGGAAGATATGTCAGGGAGGGAAGCACGAGTGATAAAGGTACGGGGCTTGGAAGAAAAAAAACTCTATAAACCATACCAAAAGAATAACCTGAATGTATAGATATTGGTGAGTTACAATAATAGAAACAGCGGATGGGTAGGTAGATGCTCACCGAGCGATTTATCTGATCTAGTGCTAGCTCTTGCCACTTGGGCACATCCATCATCTTCAGTTTTCGGCAACATCTAATGAAACATTGAGCATTAGAATTCTGTAGATAAATCGAAACAAATATTAATAAGACATGTTAGAGCAATAATCTATGTCCAAAATTAATCAACTTAAGCTGCAGCAGCACCAATCATTCACCAATTAGGAGCGATAATTGAGAAAAAATGAGTTCAGGCATCCACTTACCTCATGTATATTAAGGAAGGTCAGGGCCAAGGATTTAAAGGGACGACATAGTAGAAGCTATCTAGGAGGTCTTGCACAAATATATGCCAGATCTGATTCCCCGGCCAGGTTGAGGATTCTGAAAGCTATCCATCTTTGCAAACAGACATACGTAAATTGCAAAGAAACAACTAAATTGTTGTGGTCTGTAGCCAATAATATGTTCAAACATATGCATCTCACGGAAGGTAACCAATAAATTAGTATAACATTATTACTAAAATAAAAAGTGCATGCGCTCTTGACGGAAGGTAACCAATAAATTAGTATAGCATGATTGGAAAAATAGGAAGTGCATGCGCTAAGGCAATCAACGGAAATTTGAGAGGAAGTTAGAGGATGCGTACCAACCGAATAAGGCGTTATGTATTGTGGATGATTATCAGCAGATGGAGGAGCCAATCAACGGAAATTAACACCCATCGACCAGATGGAGGAGAATTTCTTTTGTAGGACGAACGACCGTGGAGCCGTGGAGCGTTAGGAAGCGGGCCAACCTAGACCATGCCATGTCGGTCCAAAGCGGGCTAAGTCCAGACAATCTCTCGTTTGGAAGCGGTCCAAGATGAAAGAATTTGCTGCAGTCCACGCCCTCGTACGCGAGGAAAGTGTGCGGGAGTGCTGCCAGTAATTGGGGTGACGTGGCTCGCTGTGAAACCAGCAAAATGGAGCCATTTATTAAGAAAGAGAAGATGACATCAACCAAGATCATCATGTAATGGAACATATAGCATCCCATGTTCACCTGCACAAATAGCCTCTTCAATCGAGGGCTCCGGCAGGTCATTACGAAAGTGAAAATGTGGCTCATATTGAGCAGAAGTTCACTCTTATTCTGCAATTTCCACATGAAGAAATTTCTGGCTATTGATCTGGCATGAGCCTTGGTGGACAATCTCTGCAAGGTGGAGGAAATGAAAAGGTTAGAGCATCTCCACTCGTTGGAGCTCCCCACGCCCAAATCCGGCGAAATTTTCCTTCGGATTGGAGGAAAATTTGGCTTGGGAAGCGCCGAAGTTCCAGCCGCCCCCCCCCCCCCCCCGGCAGGACACCCCCAACTTCAGCCATTTGACATATTTCAAAAAAAATCGACACAAAATTTAACAAGTTCGGCAAACAAGATTCATAAAATTGCTGAAACAAATTCGGCGAAAATCAGTACAATGTTTAACAAGTGCTGAAACAAATGAAACAAATGAAGCACACAATTTCACAAGTTTTGAAACAAATTAATAAAGACAGACTAGTTGGCGTCAGCGTTGGCGTTGCCTCGGAGTGTCCATATGTGCTCCACCAGATCATCTTGCAGCTGTTGATGCATTGTAGAGTCTCGAATCTCCTGGCGCATAGCAATGAAGGCGGCCCATGATGTCGGCACTCGGTGATTAGGCTGTGCAAGAGGACCCTCTCTCTCATATGGTGCTTCTTGCTCAGCCAGAGGAACCGGATGTTTTCGCTCATTTTCAATAATCATATTGTGTAAGCACACACAACAGTTCATCACCTCCCACATCTGATCTTTGGACCAAGTCATAGCGGGGAACCGGACGACAGCAAATCTCTGCTGGAGGACACCAAATGAACGCTTGACGTCTTTTCGGCAAGCTTCTTGTTTCTTGACAAACTCGCAATGTTTGGGGGTGCCGGGTCTCGAGATAGTCTTCACAAATGTTGCCCACTTTGGATAGATACCGTCTGCAAGGTAGTATCCTTTGTTGTAGTGCCGACCATTGATCACATAGTTCACCGGGGGAGCATGACCCTCAACAAGCTTGGAAAAGATCGGGGAGCAGTTTAGGACGTTGATGTCATTGTTGGATCCAGGCATACCAAAGAAAGAGTGCCAAATCCAGAGATCATGGGTAGCCACTGCTTCAAGTATCACAGTGCAGCCTTTTTTGTGACCCTTGTACATTTCCTGCCACGCAAACGGACAGTTCTTCCATTTCCGATGCATGCAGTCAATGCTTCCAAGCATCCCTGGAAAACCCGAAGCTTCATTTGTTGCAAGGATCCTCTGAGTGTCTTCGACAGTGGGTGATCTCAAGTAAAAGTCCCCGAACACTGCTATGACGGCCCTGTAGAACCAGTAGAAACAATCAAGGGCGGTGGACTCCGCCATCCGAAGATAGTCATCTGCACCATCACCGGGAGCTCCATACGCCAGCATCCTCATAGTCACTGTGCACTTCTGCAGTGACGAAAATCCAACCAAGCCAGTGCAATCCGCCTTGCATCTGAAGTAGGGGTCAAAGTCTCGGATGGCATACACAATTTGCAGAAATAGCTTTCTGCTCATCCTGAAACGACGCCTGAAAACAGTCTCATCGTGCAATGGATTGTCGGTGAAGTAGTCGGCGTACAACATGCAGTAGCCCTCCATTCGCTGCCTCGGCTTGCACTTCCGATGACCTGGTGCCGACCCACCACGTCGACCATTTGCCACCCCGGCGTACATGCTTGATAAGCAACCGAGGATCATCATGTGCTCCTCGTCTTGGGCGGCGGCTGCCATCTCTTCTCGCATAAGCTCGACGAACATCTGCTCATCCTCTTCGTCCGAGTCCATGGCCGGCGAGGCAAATGGACGAACACCTGACGGGCGTGGTCGAGGCTAACCGAGACGCGAACGACGAGGAGTAGGCCGTCGTCGAAAAACAGGCAGGCGGAGGAGCAGGCAGATAGGCCATCGTCGAAAGACGGCGGAATATAGGCAGGTGGGAAGGAGGGACGGCGGAATCTGGGCAACAAGACGGCTGACAAGGGATTAACTTATCAACGCCTACAAGTTGTAGACTAGGGTTTTAGTCGGAAGTAGAGGGCAAGTAGATCTCGAAGGTTTCAGCCGAAAAGTGCTCAACGATATGAAAACTAGGGTTTTGTGAGACAATGAATCGATGCTTTCTTTGTCCCTCGACTCCCCCTTATATAGGAGGCGGAGCCGAGGGATCGTAATACACAAGTTACAGAGTCCGGGAGGGTTTCCAACCCATCCCGCAAGATTACAAGTATTATTTCCTAATACAACTCTAGCTTTCCTTAATAGTAATTTGGACTTCCGATTCTCTTTATCCTTCGAGTCATGGGCCTTCAGTAAACCCCGGGTACCATCTTCGGCAGGCCCATTGGGGATGCCTATGTCAGTAGCCCCCGAGATTTTGCTTGAATCGCAGAATCAGGGAAAATCTCCAACTTTATATTCATTCAATAGCTCGCCGAACTTTATCACATATCTTTGGATACTTAATTATATATTGTACATGGATAATGGTAGTTGGGGCTAGTTCATCCGACGGATCAGGTACTAGTTAACTGCTCTAGTGGCAATCCGCAAAAACCTACTTCAAGATCATGTCCCTGGACATGATCTCGGGATACTGGTGTAAACTTCGACAGGTGCCGCTTAAGGTCTTACCATTCTGTCAAGTCCCAGTCATATTTTATCGGGTACCTAACGCGTCCGTTAGGATTTTTCTTCGTATCTGTTGATACGGAAAAAAGTAGCAAACCGACGTCAGAGACGGCGCCACGCCACTCAGAACGGATCTGGGGTCTTACCTTCGCAAAGTTTTGCGGCATTCAGAGATCGTTCGCAACTTTGGCGCTCTAAGAATATATTGTCGAGTGCTTTTTCGGCTATTGGAATAGCACATTTTATTGAGTCAACGGATGACTTATATTGCCCTCCCGATGGGAGTATATGTAGAGTTATTTATATAACTCGAAATATGCTCACTTTTTCGTCTTCCTTCTCTTTTTTTTTTGTATAATTTCATCGGGCACGCGAACAGCGTTCCCGATGGGAGTAGCCCCCGAGGCTACAGCCAAGGACTTGTGCTTGGGTGTAGGCTCAACGCCTTATGTTGCTATATTTTCCTTCTTTCTCGAAGTTTTCATATCTATCGGGTGCGCGACCAGCGCTCCCGATGGGAGTAGCCCCCGAGTGTATGAACAAATGCTTGTATTTGATCATAGGCTCTCGCCATTTCTATTTTGTCATTCTCGAGGTTTTCATTGTTTCAAAGTAGCCCCCGAGCATTTGATCAAAAACTTGTATTTGATCAAAGGCTCTCGAAATAATCAATAATCTTCTGCTGTCGCCATTCTTATGAAGCTTCATAGCCGAGATTTTCTCTTGCCAAGGTGACATCATTGCTGACGATAGCCACGATCACTGTATCGGGAAACGCGAGAACTGCGCTCTCTCTGCCTTGCGGGCCCAAATTTCTCATCAAGTTGACACGTCGTGCAAGTGGGGGACACACGTCCTCCACTTTTCCCGGCGCACGCACTGTAGCGCCTGTTCCTTCCCTTCTCAGTGAAATTTCATTTTTACCCCTTGTCCACGTGTACACCATCTATCTCACAATTTCTTCATCCAACGGTGCGTCGATTCACCGCACCTCTACTTAAGGTCATCGTCTTCCTCCTCCCATACTTTCGCTCGTGGCGCTCCTCTGCTCTCCTCTGCCAAAATCCTCCATTGCGCCCCAAAACTCTTGAGCTCAACCACACTCGCGCTTTTTCTCCTCCACTCTCGTTGATGCCACCGCGTGCGCGGCTCACCAGACACAGCACGCCCGAGTCCAAGATGGCCGCTGAAGATCTGGAGTGGGAGAGATCCAAAATCTCCAATCAAGATATGAACCTGCTGAAGAAGCTCGGGTTCACGAAGAAGGAGAACGCCCTGCGCTTCCCCAAGGAAGAAAGCTATCCATCACCGCCAATCGAATATCGGGTCAGTTTCGTTGACCACCTTATTCGCGGCCTCTCTCCCCCTATCCACGAGTTCCTCCGAGCGCTCCTCTTTGTTTACGGGCTATAGCTGCATTAGCTGACGCCCAATTCTATCCTCCACATCTCTATTTTCATCACTCTCTGTGAGTGCTTCCTTGGAGTCCATCCCAATTGGGCTCTGTGGAAGCGCATCTTCTACTGCCGCCGCAATGGCACTCACAATGTCGCCTACAACATAGGCGGCGTTGTCATTTGCGTTCGCCCTGATGTCGAGTACTTCGACGTCCAATTCCCCGACTCCGTCCAGGGGTGGCGCAAAAAGTGGCTCTATGTACATGAAGAAAGCTCCGACTCGGTGGATTACAACATTGCTCCTTTTGATGGAGGAGCCAAGATTCTTCGGCGCCGATCCTGGGACGCTGAAGCCACCGAAGAAGAGAAATCAGCGACAGAGGCGCTGATGACTCGCATCCGCGAGCTTCAGAACACCCGTGGCAAGGAATTGTCGGGTATCCAGATCACAGCCTACTTCCTCAGGATTAGAGCGCAGCCTTTACAAGCTCGCAAAAATCCCCTTTGGATGTATGCTGGGGAAGAAGATGTCGAGAGGCTCTCCAAAGATCTTCCTGTGAAGGACTTGGAGAAGCTAATCCGAAAAATTTCATCGCTTAGCAAGAAGGACACTATTCCATCCTCTTGCCGCGTGAAACCATATAGTAGCACCAACCCCCTTCCCGAGATAATTTTTTCCCTCGACTATTATCTTGTCCTCTCGATTTTTTAATATTTTTCGACTACTATCTTGCTGGCGTCCATTGCATAACTTTTTGTCGACACTTATTGTTTTTTGTAGAACCACCAAGTTCTAGATTCTCTTCCTCCTCTTCCTGAAGGTGGAGAAGTCGAAGAACGGACTGTTGTCACCGACGACAACCAGGGTACTTCTCGCCCTGAGAGTGAAGTCGCGGGTTCTCAAAAATCTGCGGCTTCCTCTGAAAAAGAAGTTGATTCTGAGGCTTCCGAATCGGCACACTCCCTTCCCTCCGCTGTTTCTCCAAGGAACAAGAGAAAATGAGACGAAGTTGCCGATTCTGGCACCTCCAATGTCGGCTGATGACCCACAAGTATAGGGGGTGTATCGTAGTATCTTCGATAAGTAAGAATGTCGATCCCAACGAGGAGCAGAAGGTGTTGACAGGCAGTTTTGATGAAGGATTCACTGTAATGCTCGCAGACAAGTATTCAGGGGGTTTTGATGTAACGATGATGAATAAAGTACGAGTAAGTAAAATGCGAGAGAAATAATTGCAGCGAGTGGCCCAATCCTTTTTAGCACAAAGGACAAGCCGGTTTGTTTACTTATAATGACCAAACGTTCTCCGAGACACACGGGATTTTAGTCTAGTGCTTTCGCTACATACAGCTGATTAATCTTCATTGTTTTGATAAGTGTTGTGTGGGTGAACCTATGCTAATGTACCGCCCTTCCTAGGACTAATACATACTTGTGATTATACCCCTTGCAAGCATCCGCAACTACAAGAAAGTAATTAAGATAAATCTAACCAC
>NC_061508.1:302199185-302271567 GCF_022539505.1 Lolium rigidum
CATGATCAAGATCATCTATTTGTAATGCTACATGTTGTGTTTGTTGGATCCGATGAATATTGAATACTATGTCAAGTTGATTATCAATCTATCATATATGTTATTTATGTTCTTGAATGCTCTCCGTTGCTAGTAGAGGCTCTGGCCAAGTTGATACTTGTGACTCCAAGAGGGAGTATTTATGCTCGATAGTGGGTTCATGCCTCCATTAAATCTGGGACGAGTGACGGAAAGTTCTAAGGTTGTGGATGTGCTTGTTGCCACTAGGGATAAAACATCGATGCTTTGTCTAAGGATATTTGTGTTGATTACATTACGCACCATACTTAATGCAATTGTCCGTTGTTTACAACTTAATGCTGGAGGGGGTTCGGATGATAACTCTGAAGGTGGACTTTTTAGGCATAGATGCATGTTGGATAGCGGTCTATGTACTTTGTCGTAATGCCTCGATTAAATCTCATAGTACTCATCATGATATATGTATGTGCATTGTTATGCCTTCTTTATTTGTCAATTGCCCAACTGTAATTTGTTCACCCAACATCTGTTTATCTTATGGGAGAGACACCACTAGTGAACTGTGGACCCCGGTCCTATTCTTTATATCTGAAATACAATCTACTACAATTGTTCTTTACTTTTCTTCGCAAACAATCATCATCGTCCACACAATACGTTTAATCCTTTGTTTACAGCAAGCCGGTGAGATTGACAACCTCACTGTTACGTTGGGGCAAAGTACTGTGATTGTGTTGTGCAGGTTCCACGTTGGCGCCGGAATCCCTGGTGTTGCGCCGCACTACACTCCGCCACCAACAACCTTCAACGTGCTTCTTGGCTCCCTATCGGTTCGATAACCTTGGTTTCTTGCGAGGAAACTTGCTGCTTGTGCGCATCACACCTTCCTCTTGGGGTTCCCAACGGACGTGTCAATTACGCGCATCAAGACTCGTTTTCCGGCGCCGTTGCCGGGAGATCAAGACACGCTGCAGGGGAGTCTCCCACATCCAATCTCTTTACTTTATTTTTGTCTTGCTTTGTTTTACTTTATTTACTGCTTTGTTTGCTCTTATATCAAAAATACAAAAAAATTAGTTGCTAGTTTTACTTTATTTACTGTCTTGTTCTCCATATTAAAAACACAAAAAATTAGTTACTTGCATTTATTTTATTTAGTTTGTTTTATTTACTACTGCTAAAATGAATACTCCTGAGAACACTAAGTTGTGTGATTTCACTAGTTAGGCTTAATGGAAAACAACAAAAATATTAGAGATCTTTATAGTATTTATCTTGAGTTAGGACATGAGGTGTTTGAAGAGAAAATTAAAAAACCCATGGAACTTTGTTTGCAAAATAGTTGTAGCAATGTTATTAGCATGAACTCTTTGAACACTATTATTGCTAATGCTATGGAAGAATTTAAGCTTGGGGAAGCTGGTTTTGATGAGCATGATATTTTTAGTCCCCCAAGCATGGAGGAGAAAATTTACTTTGATGATACTTTACCTCCTATATATGATGATTATAATGATAACTATCATCCACCTACTATTGAGGAGAAAATTAATTATGATTATACTATGCCTCCTATATTTGATGATTATGGTGATAATGATAGCTACTTTGTTGAATTTGCTCCCACTACAATTAATAATAAAGACTATGCTTATGTGGAGAGTAATGATACTTTTATGCATGTGAAGAAGAATGCTTTATGTGATAGTTATATTGTTGAGTTTGTTCATGATGCCACGGAAAGTTATTATGAGAGAGGGAAACATGGTTATATGCATCTTAATAATATTAAGTTTCCCCTCTTTATGTTGAGAATCTTGAAGTTGCGCTTGTGTTACTTTTCTATGCTTGTTGCATTATGCCTACATGACTTGTTTATTTACAAGATTCCTTTTTATAGGAAGTGGGTTAGGCTTAAATTTGTTTCATACTTGCTTTTTGATGCTCTCTTTGCTTCAACTCTCATCCTTATGCGGGTGCATCATTAAATTTACTGAGCCCATCAACGGCTATAAAGAAAGCACTTCTTGGGAGATAACCCATGTTTTTATTTTGCTACTGTTTTATTGAGTCTTGGAAGTTGTTACTACTGTAGCAACCTCTCCTTATCTTTATTTTATTGCATTGTTGTGCCAAGTAAAGTCTTTGATAGTAAAGTCAATACTAGATTTGGATTACTGCGCAGAAACAGATTTCTTGCGATCACGAATTTGAGCAGTAGTCTCGTAGAAAATTTTAAAAAATCTGCCAATTTACGTGCGTGATCCTCGGATATGTACGCAACTTTCATTCAATTTGGGCATTTTCATCTGAGCAAGTCTGATGCCTCTTAAAAATTCGTCTTTACGGACTCGTTCGTTTTGACAGATTCTGCCTTTTATTTCGCATTGCCTGTTTTGCTATATTTGATGGATTTCTTTGTTCCATTAACTTTCAGTAGCTTTGTGCAATGTCCAGAAGTGTTAATAATGATTATGTCACCTCTGAATATATGAATTATGCACTGACCCTCTAATGAGTTTGTTTTTAGTTTGGTGTGGAGGAAGTTTTCAAGGGTCAAGAGAGGAGGATGATGCAATATGATCAAGAAGAGTGAAAAGTCAAAGCTTGGGGATGCCCCCGTGGTTCATCCCTACATAATTTAAGAAGACCCAAGCGTCTAAGCTTGGGGATTCCCAAGGCATCCCTTCTTCATCGACAACTTATCAGGTCACCTCTAGTGAAACTATATTTTTATTCCATCACATCTTATGTGCTTTACTTGGAGCGTCTGTTTGTTTTTATTTTTATTTGTGTTTGAATAAAATCGGATCCTAGCATTCTTTGTTTGGGAGAGAGACACGCTCCGCTGTTTCGTATGAACACATATGTTCTTAGCTTTATCTTTAATGTTCATTGCGAAAGTTGGACTACTTCATTCATTGTTATATGGTTGGAAACGGAAAATCCCGCATGTGGTAAATGATTTAATGTCTTGAATAATGTGATACTTGGCAATTGTTGTGCTCATATAGATCATGTTTAAGCTCTTGCATCATGTACCTTGTACTCATTAATGAATAACTACATAGAGCTTGTTAAAATTTGGTTTGCATGATTGATGTCTAGAGTTTAGATATTTTCTGGTTAAGGTGTTTGAACAACAAGGAGACAATGTAAAGTCTTATAATAGTTACAATATGTTCATATGTGAGCTTTGCTGCACCTTTTATACTTGAGTTTGCTTCAAACAACCTTGCTATCCTAGCCTTGTATTGAGAGGAATTCTTCTCGTGCATCCAAATCCTTGAGCCAAAAACTATGCCATTTGTGTCCACCATACCTACCTACCACATGGTATTTCTCCGCCATTCCAAAGTAAATTACTTGAGTGCTACCTTTAAAATTCTATTCTTTGCCTTTACAATACATAGCTCATGGGACAAGTAGCCTTAAAAACTATTGTGGTGAAGAATATGTACTTATGTGTCTTATTTCTTAATAAGTTGCTTGTTGACCGATAACCATGTTTCTGGGGACGCCATCAACTATTACACCTTTATTGAATATCATGTGAGTTGCTATGCATGTTCGTCTTGTCTGAAGTAAGGGCGATTTTCATGATCAAATGGTTTGAGTATGCATACTGTTAGAGAAGAACATTAGGCCGCTAACTAAAGCCATGATTCATGGTGGAAGTTTCAGTGTGGACAACTAATCCTCAATCTCTTATGAGAATATTAACAGTTGTTGAATGCTTATGCATTAAAGAGGAGTCCATTTATCTGTTGTCTATGTTGTCCCGGTATGGATGTCTAAGTTGAGAATAATCAAAAGCGAGAAATCCAATGCGAGCTTTCTCCTTAGACCTTTGTACAGGCGGCATAGAGGTACCCCTTTGTGACACTTGGTTGAAACATATGCTATGCAATGATAATCCGTGTTAATCCAAGCTAATTAGGACAAGGTGCGAGCACTATTAGTATACTATGCATGAGGCTTGCAACTTATAAGATGTCTTATACATAACACATATGCTTTATTACTACCGTTGATAAAATTGTTTCTTGTTTTCAAAATGAAAAGCTCTAGCACAAATATAGTAATCAATGCTTCCCTCTGCGAAGGGCCAATCTTTTACTTTATTGTTGAATCAGTTTGCCTACTTCTTTCTATCCCAGAAGCAAACACTTGTGTCAACTGTGTGCATTGATTCTTCAATGTTTACCTATTGCACTTGTTATATTACTTTGTGTTGACAAATATCCATGAGATATATATGTTGAAGTTGAAAGCAACTGATGAAACTTATATCTTCCTTTGTGTTGCTTCAATACCTTTACTTTGAATTTATTGCTTTATGAGTAACTCTTATGCAAGTCTTATTGATGCTTGTCTTGAAAGTACTATTCATGAAAAGTCTTTGCTATATGATTTATTTGTTTACTCATTATCTTCATCATTGCTTCGAATCGCTGCATTCATCTCATATGCTTTACAATAGTATGATCAAGATTATGATAGCATGTCACTTCAGAAATTATCTTTGTTATCGTTTACCTACTCGAGGGCGAGTAGGAACTAAGCTTGGGGATGCTTGATACGTCCCAAACGTATCTCTCCACGAAGGAGAAGCCCGGGCCTCTTCACAATCTTCTTGAAGAGAACACCGGAGCACCAACCGCCAAGCCAACTAAGAGGTCTCCCTCCAAGAGTAACAAGCTCACGGTCTCTCACTCGAACTAATCGTGGTGGAGAGCTCAACACTATGCAATGATGCAAAGCAAGAACACTAGAGGTGTTCAAATCCTTCACTCTCAAATCCCACCCAAACAACAAATGCTAGGATGAGATTGGAGAGGAAGAACAATGGGGAAAGTCAACAAAAGACTCCAAGATCTAGATCCAAAGAGTTCCCCTCACTTAGAGAAGAAATGGATTGGTGGAAGTGTAGATCTAGATCTCCTCTCTTAGATCCCTCAAGAATGAGCAAGAATCATGGGGGGAGACAAGAGAGAGAGCAAGTTCTTCAAAGGCAACAATGGAGAGAGAGAATAGGAAGAACTAACTTGCTCAAGGTGGAAGAAGGGCTATTTATAGCTAGGGAGCAACTAAAACCGTTGGGGAAAAAGACAAGTCAAGACGCGCAGGAAAAACGCTCCAGTCGGCGCACAGGCCGGCCGACCGGACCTGGAGCCGGCCAGGCCGGTCACCAGTCCGGCCGGACCGGGCCACAGGCCGGTCGGGGCGGGAGCGAGCCGGGGGAGGCGCAGATAGCGCGGGGGCGCTCAGGGTGCGCGGGCCGGCGGGGCGTCCGGCTGGGCCGGGGTTGGCGCCGGGTGGGCCGGTCGGCGACCGGCACCTGGGCCGGACCCGGTCGGGGGCGCCACATTATGCCGCCCGGTCGGCGTCAGCGCCCGGGCCGGTTTCGGCTGGGTGGGTGATGTCTACGGGAGCTTCTATTCTTGTAGAGAGTGTTGGGCCTCCAAGAGCAGAGGTTTGTAGAACAGCAGCAAGTTTCCCTTAAGTGGATACCCAAGGTTTATCGAACTCAGGGAGGAAGAGGTCAAAGATATCCCTCTCATGCAACCCTGCAACCACAAAGCAAGAAGTCTCTTGTGTCCCCAACACACCTAATAGGTGCACTAGTTCGGCGAAGAGATAGTGAAATACAGGTGGTATGAATAAGTAGTAGCAACAGCACCGGAAAAGTGCTTTGCCCGGGACGATAAACAAGCGGTAGTAATGCAGCAGTAGTAACGCAAGTAAAACGAGTAAACAAGCAGCGATAGCGATATTTAGGAACAAGGCCTAGGGATTACACTTTCACTAGTGGACACTCTCAACATTGATCACATAACAGAATAGATAAATGCATACTCTACACTCTTGTTGGATGATGAACACATTGCGTAGGATTACACGAACCCTCAATACCGGAGTTAACAAGCTCCACAATAATGCTCATATTTTAGTAACCTTTAGTGTAAGATAGATCAAAAGACTAAACCAAGTACTAGCATAGCATGCACACTGTCACCTTCATGCATATGTAGGAGGTATAGATCACATCAATATTATCATAGCAATAGTTAACTTCGCAATCTACAAGAGATCATGATCATAGCATAAACCAAGTACTAACACGGTGCACACACTCGTCACCTTTGCACACGTGCAGGAGGAATAAAACTACTTTAATAACATTGCTAGAGTAGCACATAGATAAATTGTGATACAAACACATTGCAATCATAAAGAGATATAAATAAGCACCTCACTATGCCATTCAACAGTGAATAAGTATTCTGTGAAATATAGCCTAAGAGACCCACACGGTGCACACACTCGTCACCTTTACACACGTGGGACAAGGAGTCTCCGGAGATCACATAAGTAAAACTCACTTGACTAGCATAATGACATCTAGATTACAAGCATCATCATATGAATCTCAATCATGTAAGGCAGCTCATGAGATTATTGTATTGAAGTACATAGGAGAGAGATGAACCATATAGCTACCGGTACAGCCCCGAGCCTCGATGGAGAACTACTCCCTCCTCATGGGAGCAGCAGCGGTGATGAAGATGGCGGTGGAGATGTCAGCGGTGTTGATGGAGAAGCCTTCCGGGGGCACTTCCCCGCTCCGGCAGGGTGCCGGAACAGAGACTCCTGTCCCCCAGATCTTGGCTTCGCGATGGCGGCGGCTCTGGAAGGTTTTCCGTATCGTGGTTCTTCGTCAGGGTTTTCGCGACAGAGGCTTTATATAGGCGAAGAGGCGGCGCAGGAGGGTCGAAGGGGTGGCCACACCATATGGCGGCGCGGCCAGGGCCTGGGCCGCGCCGGCCTATGGTCTGGGGGCCCAGTGCCCCCTCTCGGTCCTTCCCGGGTGTTCTGGATGCTTCCGGTGAAAATAAGAACCCGGGTCTTGATTTCGTCCGATTCCGAGAATATTTCGTTACTAGGATTTCTGAAACCAAAAACAGCGAGAAAACAGGAACCGGCACTTCGGCATCTTGTTAATAGGTTAGTTCCGGAAAATGCACGAATATGACATAAAGTGTGCATAAAACATGTAGGTATCATCAATAATATGGCATGGAACATAAGAAATTATCGATACGTCAGAGACGTATCGGCATCCCCAAGCTTAGTTCTGCTCGTCCCGAGCAGGTAAAACGATAACAAAGATAATTTCTGAAGTGACATGCCATCATAAACTTGATCATATTGTAAACATATGTAATGAATGCAGCGATCAAAACAATGGTAACGACATGAGTAAACAACTGAATCATAAAGCAATGACTTTTCATGAATATCACTTTCAAGACAGGCATCAATAAGTCTTGCATAAGAGTTAACTCATAAAGCAATAATTTAAAGTAAAGATATTGAAGCAACACAATGGAAGATAAAGTTTCAGCAATTGCTTTCAACTTGCAACATGTATATATCAATGATAGTTTGTCAACATAGAGTAATATAACAAGTGCAATATGCAAGTATGTAGGAATCAATGCACAGTTCACACAAGTGTTTGTTTCTTGAGGTGGAGAGAGATAGGTGAACTGACTCAACATAAAAAGTAAAAGAAAGGTCCTTCAAAGAGGAAAAGCATCGATTGCTATATTTGTGCTAGAGCTTTGGTTTTGAAAACATAAAGAGAGCATAAAAGTAAAGTTTTGAGAGGTGTTTGTTGTTGTCAACGAATGGTAGTGGGCACTCTAACTACCTCATCAACCGGACTTTCAAGAGTGGCTCCCATGAAGGACGTTATCTCTACCAGCAAGGTAGATCATCCCTCTTCTCTTTTGTTTACACATGTACTTTAGTTTAGTTTTTCTTTATTTATGGATGACACTCCTCCCAACCTTTTGCTTACACAAGTCATGGCTAACCGAATTCTCGGGTGCCTTCCAACAATCACATACCATGAAGGAGTGTCTATTTGCAAAATTAAGTTGCTTACTGATGAATCAGAGCAAAACATGTGAAGAGAATTATTAATGCAAGTTAATTAATCGTGGCTGGGAACCCCATTGCCAGCGCTTTTTGCAAAATTATTGGATAAGCGGATGTGCCACTAGTCCATTGTGAAAGTCCGTCGAAGTAAATGACAAGATCGAAAGATAAAACACCACATACTTCCTCATGAGCTATAAAACATTGACACAAATCAGAGGTGATAAATTTTGAATTATTTAAAGGTAGAACTCAAGCAATTTACTTTGGAATGGCGGAGAAATACCATGTAGTAGGTAGGTATGGTGGACACAAATGGCATAGTAGTTGGCTCAAGGATTTTGGATGCATGAGAAGTATTCCCTCTCGATACAAGGCTTAGGCTAGCAAGGTTATTTGAAACAAACACAAGGATGAACCGGTGCAGCAAAACTCACATAAAAGACATATTGTAAACATTATAAGACTCTACACCGTCTTCCTTGTTGTTCAAAACTCAATACTAGAAATTATCTAGACCTTAGAGAGACCAATTATGCAAACCAAATTTTAGCATGCTCTATGTATTTCTTCATTAATGGGTGCCAAGTATATGATGCAAGAGCTTAAACATGAGCACAACAATTGCCAAGTATCACATTACCCAAGACATTATAGCAAATTACTACACGTATCATTTTCCAATTCCAACCATATAACAATTTAACGAAGAGGAAACTTCGCCATGAATATTATGAGCTAAGAACACATGTGTTCATATGAACCAACGGAGCGTGTCTCTCTCCCACACAAGCATGATGTAATCCAATTTATTCAAACACAAACAAAAATAGAAACAAACAAACAGACGCTCCAAGTAAAGTACATAAGATGTGACGGAATAAAAATATAGTTTCAGGGGAGGAACCTCGATAATGTTGTCGATGAAGAAGGGGATGCCTTGGGCATCCCCAAGCTTAGACGCTTGAGTCTTCTTGAAATATGCAGGGGTGAACCACCGGGGCATCCCCAAGCTTAGAGCTTTCACTCTCCTTGATCATAGTATATCATCCTCCTCTCTTGACCCTTGAAAACTTCTTCCACACCAAACTTTAAGCAAACTCATTAGAGGGTTAGTGCATAATCAAAAACTCACATGTTCAGAGGTGACACAATCATTCTTAACACTTCTGGACATTGCTCAAAGCTACTGGAAGGTAATGGAACAAAGAAATCCACCCAACACAACGAAAGAAGCAATGCGAAATAAAAGGCAGAATCTGTCAAAAACAGAACAGTCCGTAAAGACGAATTTTAAAATGGCACCAGACTTGCTCAAATGGAAAAACTCAAAACTAATGAAAGTTGCGTACATATCTGAGGATCACTCACGTAAATTGGCATAATTTTCTGAGTTACCTACAGAGAATTAGACCCAGATTCGAGACAGACAGCAATGCTGTTTCTGCGCAGCAATCCAAATCTAGCATCAACTTTACCATAGACTTTACTTGGCACAAAAACATGATAAGGAGAGGTTGCTACAGTAGTAAACAACTTCCAAGACACAAATATAAAACAAAGTACTGTAGCAAAATAACACATGGGTTATCTCCCAAGAAGTTCTTTCTTTAAAGCCGTTAAGATGGGCTCGGCAGTTTTAATGATGCACTCGCAAGAAATAGTATTTGAAGCAAAAGAGAGCATCAAGAGGCAAATTCAAAACAAATTTAAGTCTAACATGCTTCCTATGCATAGGAATCTTGTAAATAAACAAGTTCATGAAGAGCAAAGTAACAAGCATAGGAAGATAAAACAAGTGTAGCTTCAAAAATTTCAGCACATAGAGAGACATTTTAGTAACATGAAAATTTCTACAACCATATTTTCCTCTCTCATAATAACTTTCAGTAGCATCATGAGCAAACTCAACAATATAACTATCACATAAAGCATTCTTATCATGAGTCTCATGCATAAAATTATTACTCTCCACATAGGCATAATCAATTTTATTAGTTGTAGTGGGAGCAAATTCAACAAAGTAGCTATCATTATTATTCTCATCAAGTGTAGGAGGCATAGTATAATCACAACAAAATTTACTCTCCATAGTAGGTGGCACAAAAAGACCACTATCATTATCATCATCGAAATAGGAGGCAAAGTATCATCAAAGAAAATTTTCTCCTCAATGCTTGGGGGACTAAAAAGATCATGAAAACCAGCTTCCCCAAGCTTAGAACTTTCTATATTATTATCAACAATGGTGTTCAAAGCGTTCATACTAATATTACTACCAGCATGCAAATAAGATTCCATAGGTTTTTTAATTTTCGCATCAAACAATCCATGTTTTAAATCAGGAAATAGAATAAGAAGCTCATTGTTGTCCATTATGCCAAACTAGTATAAACAAGAAACAAAAAGATGCAATTGCAGGATCTAAAGGAAATATCTTCGAGCACAAACACAATGGCGCCAGAAAAGTACTGTTACCTGGAACCGGAGTATGAGTGCCTTTTTACCTTTCCTCCCCGGCAACGGTGCCAGAAAAGTGCTTGATGTCTACGGGAGCTTCTATTCTTGTAGACAGTGTTGGGCCTCCAAGAGCGAGAGGTTTGTAGAACAGCAGCAAGTTTCCCTTAAGTGGATACCCAAGGTTTATCGAACTCGGGGAGGAAGAGGTCAAAGATATCCCTCTCATGCAACCCTGCAACCACAAAGCAAGAAGTCTCTTGTGTCCCCAACACACCTAATAGGTGCACTAGTTCGGCGAAGAGATAGTGAAATACAGGTGGTATGAATAAGTAGTAGCAACAGCACCGGAAAAGTGCTTTGCCCAGGACAGTAAACAAGCAGTAGTAATGCAGCAGTAGTAACGCAGTAAAACAGTAAACAAGCAGCGATAGCAGTATTTAGGAACAAGTCCTAGGGATTACACTTTCACTAGTGGACACTCTCAACATTGATCACATAACAGAATAGATAAATGCATACTCTACACTCTT
Organism: Lolium rigidum; assembly: GCF_022539505.1. NCBI lineage: Eukaryota > Viridiplantae > Streptophyta > Magnoliopsida > Poales > Poaceae > Lolium > Lolium rigidum. The sequence continues at coordinate 302,210,144 of NC_061508.1, forward strand.
GTTGGATGATGAACACATTGCGTAGGATTACACGAACCCTCAATGCCGGAGTTAACAAGCTCCACAATAATGCTCATATTTTAGTAACCTTTAGTGTAAGATAGATCAAAAGACTAAACCAAGTACTAGCATAGCATGCACACTGTCACCTTCATGCATATGTAGGAGGTATAGATCACATCAATATTATCATAGCAATAGTTAACTTCGCAATCTACAAGAGATCATGATCATAGCATAAACCAAGTACTAACACGGTGCACACATCTGTCACCTTTGCACACGTGCGGGAGGAATAAAACTACTTTAATAACATTGCTAGAGTAGCACATAGATAAATTGTGATACAAACACATTGCAATCATAAAGAGATATAAATAAGCACCTCACTATGCCATTCAACAGTGAATAAGTATTCTGTGAAATATAGCCTAAGAGACCCACACGGTGCACACACTGTCACCTTTACACACGTGGGACAAGGAGTCTCCGGAGATCACAGAAGTAAAACTCACTTGACTAGCATAATGACATCTAGATTACAAGCATCATCATATGAATCTCAATCATGTAAGGCAGCTCATGAGATTATTGTATTGAAGTACATAGGAGAGAGATGAACCACATAGCTACCGGTACAGCCCCGAGCCTCGATGGAGAACTACTCCCTCCTCATGGGAGCAGCAGCGGTGATGAAGATGGCGGTGGAGATGGCAGCGGTGGAGATGGAGAAGCCTTCCGGGGCACTTCCCCGCTCCGGCAGGGTGCCGGAACGGAGACTCCTGTCCCCCGGATCTTGGCTTCGCGATGGCGGCGGCTCCGGAAGGTTTTCCGTATCGTGGTTCTTCGTCGGGGTTTTCGCGACAGAGGCTTTATATAGGCGAAGAGGCGGCGCGGGGAGGGTCGAAGGGGTGGCCACACCATATGGTGGCGCGGCCGGGGCACTGGGCCGCGCCGGCCTATGGTCTGGGGGCCCAGTGCCCCCCCTCTGGTCCTTCCCGGGTGTTCGGATGCTTCCGGTGAAAATAGGAACCCGGGTCTTGATTTCGTCCGATTCAGAGAATATTTCGTTACTAGGATTTACGAAACCAAATACGACGAAAACGAGAGCCGGCACTTCGGCATCTTGTTAATAGGTTAGTTCCAGAAAATGCACGAATATGACATAAAGTGTGCATAAAACATGTAGGTATCATCAATAATATGGCATGGAACATAAGAAATTATCGATACGTCGGAGACGTATCAGTGGGCCGGCGTGTGGGCCGGTCAGGCCGGTCGGCCGGCCGGCAGCCCCCCTTTCCTTTTTCTTTTCTTTTTATTCTTTTCTCCTTTTTCCTTTTTCTTTAATAACTAATGCTCCCGAACTCCGATTGACTTGAAACCAATTTTGTTGGAAAGATAACGACGAATAGAAACCCAACAAAGCATTTTATGGAGACTCCTCACAGAACATTTTAGATGATTTTAGAGAGGGAGTTTCCCACCATCAAGAAACGGTGAAGACGTCCAAACTCGAAAACGCAATGGAAGATGCATGCGGATTCCGTTTTCGATGAACTTGGGCTTGTTGTAAAGATAGCAACAAGCTCAAGAACCTCACACAGAGAAACACCAAGAAACAATAAGGATATGCAAAGTATGCAAAGGAATGAGCTCCCTAAGACGATGTGATCAAGTTACCCAACCGAAAGCCCCTCTTGATAGTGCGGCTATCTATCCTATAATCCGGTCTCCCAACAACCACCTTGAGACCGGTAAAAGGAAAACCTAGCAAGGCCATACCTTTTCCTTGCGCATCCCGCTTGATCTTGATGATAGCTCTTCACGCTCCACTCAAGCCGGAATGCCTCACTTGATCATCGTCGCTTCGTGTAGACTCACAAATGCTCCCCCATACACCATGATGGGAAAGCTCTATTGATGCACATCTTCACATGTCCATTATCACCAAATGGACGGCAAGCTTCAAGCATGTGATCCACTCAAGATGCTCATCTTGAACTTGCCCAACTCAACCTTGTAACTTCTCATACTCACTTAAGATAGAGCATGACTAATATTGAGTTCCACCTAAGAACTCCATCTTCATTTCTTCTTCTTGATCATATCACATATTTATCTTCAAACCGATGATCTTGATGCCAATACACAAGATGTATCTTTATTTACATGGCATCCATACTTGAATCCAACACATGGAATACAAGTAGTACCTATGGAATATTCCTTCATATAAACTCAATTAAAACATTAGTCCATAGGGATTGTCATTAATTACCAAAACCACACATAGGGGCAATATACCCTTACAATCCTGGTTATGCAGAGGCTGGATGTAATTGCTTCTTAAAGTAATAAAGCATCCTTTATCGAAAAAAGGACATGCACAATGGTGAAGGGCAATAGATGGTTCCACCCCGGCTGCAACAACCACGAGGCAGGCTCCTCCTCCAGCGCTGGCGTCCACCATTTTTTCCGCGTGCCAGCTGCCTGGCCACCACGAACACCTCCCACGCCGAGCTCCGAGTGGTGCGTGTACATGGTGGTCAAGATCACGCGCCAATTCACGCAGCTTTATCAGTTGCTGACATGGCTAGATGTCTACCTACCACGGGGGTGCCATCAGAACAAACCACGCGTGTCTGTGTCGGCCATCCCAAGGAGCCACTTGACTCGCTGACAAGAGATCCTCCGGCGTCGAGCCTTTCTCCCGCCAGATCTACGGTGGGATCCCACCTACATCGTGGAATCATCGTTGTGGGCGCAGAGGTTCGAGGCCGAGCCTCGAGGCCTACCTCGAGGGCCTCTATGACGATGACGAGGACTACTAGTGCCACGAGGAGGAGGAGAAGCAGCCGGAGCAGATGCCAATGTTTAAGGATTAGCAGCAAGAGCAGCCCCTCGACGATGGAGGAGGCGTGGGTTTTGTACACATTTCCCCCAAGAACGCAGCCGAACTGGTCACATTACCACAACGCGTACACCCAATACATGGACGGACCCCCTGCTTCGGATGCCGGAGCACGAGCCAGTGGTGGAGGACTTGTCGGAGGATGAGTGATGGAGGAGGTGCCTCTGATGATCGACGACGACAAGGATGAGTTCTAGTGCGCCATCGACCTCTGGAAGCAGGAGGAGCTGGTGTAGTGGGTTGGCCTCGACGAGGTCATCCAGTTGTCGGCGATGCATGCCATGGGACCGCTGGCTGCTCCAAGCAGTGGCGAATCTAGCCCATTTTGCTAGGGTGGAGCAGATCGACCTTACTTTGGTTGGGCTTTTTTATTTTTTTTTTAATATTTTTTTTATAGAAGACATATGGACTGGGCCAAATCTTAGGGTGGCCACCCTGTTGGCTCCAAGGCTGCTCCCGTCTCCACCTGGCCAGTCCGCGGGCCACTGCAAACAGACCACGTGAGACCCACTTTGATATCAGATTTGAGAAGCGCGTTGAAGTTGCCCAAATGCCGTGACGGCCGGGCATGATCCATTAAACTATCCGGGATCTGGAGTGCTACGAGCGCGCCTGGCTCTCCGGACAGGCGGCGTGATCCCGCGTACTCGTGCGCCGCGAAAGGCACAAAAGCTTCGCCGCGTAAATAAGTAGCCTCTCCGCACATGCGCATCGCGTGCATGGTTCCAACTCCGAGCTAGTAAAAAAATGAGAAAAAAGCGGCTTGGACGTTCGTGGATTCGGTTCCAGGATGTTGGCCCAGAGGAAAACATGCATGGATGTCGTCTCCTCATCTGTCCTCCACGCTAACCCTTCTCCTTCCTTGTAATCCTGAGTATGTTGTCTTTCCACCGGCTTCAGCTTGGCAAGCCTAAGCATCGATCATGCGTGTATGTCTTTTCACCGTATGGTTGGTCTGTTAAAAGCTAGCAGGCTCCGCTGTCAAAAAAATGAGTTTGACCGCAGTTGATAGGGTTTGAAAAGCGGAGGCAGATGATGGGGGTTAGCGCGTGGGAATCTGATTAGTGAGCTGCTGGCACGCCACCTGAAGCTCGAGCCACTCCTATCATCACTTCAACAAGTCCACCACCCAAAACCATCTCCTCCTTTTCTAGCTTGTCCCCCTAGCTAGCTTGCTTGCTTCCAGGCAGGGGCCCATGAAGTGCTTGCTACAACTGCTTTACAAGTGGACGCATGCACTGATTTATTTCTTGATTCGTAATCAATTTTTTCTTCCCCAGAGAAATCACAATGAGTTTTCATGCTGCTTAATGCTTAACAATATTAATGTTATGCTAAAAATGTACTCGCTCTGATCCATAATAAGCGTCAGAGTTTTAGTTTAGTTCAAATTTAAACTAAAGTCAACACACAATTATGGATCGGATGGAGCAACTATATTAGGGACTATAAGAAAAATATTGTTCATATAGCATTTCCAAGAAAAAGTTTGCTACATCTAAATGGTATGAGATTTTGTTAATCTTAAGTCGATGCAGCCGTTCAATATATCCCTATGTTGAGATTGCGCAGAGGTGGCATGGAGAGACGTCTAGCAACATTAACTAAGCCATAGTAAAATCTTTGTCAACTTTGACATTTTTGGCGGCTTGATTTGAATCCCACATATGCTGGACCATCTGTTTTTGTATTTGCCTCGCCAAGATCGACCTCATCCGCCATGCTTCCTATCACATTTTTGACCATGCATTCATTTCTTGTACAACATTATCTGGTAGTGTTTAATAACACCATCCTCCTTCTCCATAATAAGCATCGGGATTTTAGTTTAGTTTAAATTTAAACTAAAATCAACACGCACTTATGGATCGGAGGGATCAACTAAATTAGGGATTACTACAAGAAAAGTATTGTTCATATAGTTTGCTAAATCTAAGTGGTATGACATTTTGTTAATCTTAAGTCGATGCTATGAGCTGTTCAATATCCCTATGTTGAGATTGCGCAGAGGGGGCAGGGAGAGACGTATAGCAACATTGACTAAAAGCCATAGTAAAATCTTTGTCAACTTTGATATTTTAGGCGGCTTGATTTGAATCCCACAGATGTTGGACCATCTGTTGTTGTTTTTGTATTTGCCTCGCAAAGATTGACCTCATCCTCCATGCTTCGTATCAAATTTTGACCATGCATTCATTTCTTGTACAACATTATCTGGTAGTGTTCAACAACACCATCCTCCTTCTCAATTCAAGTTGACCTTTCATAAAACTTATAAGACGAACATCATTCCACCACCTTTTGTGGTCGGTGGGATAACGTTCATGTGTTGCTCTTATTTGCCCTGATCGTGCCAACTACCCCTAATCGAGCATAGGGAGCCCACACATCCAATATCTATCCCGAACTCATCCTAGCCGCAACAGATGTTTTCACGCCCCACCCGTCCAGAAAATGTTGTTAAGAATTGGAGTGATATGCATGCACAATAGAAGGCATGTTAAAACTATTTATTATCATCCTTAACTTTCTATCAATCTGCGAAACTATGTAATTGTCCTACATATATAAACAAAAAGGCATCATACTCTAGAGGGAAGTGAAAGATAGATAAAACACTACCATCTACTACTGATGTTCATATATATACATGAACTTTTGGACATTGACATTATTTGAAATTTTAATTATTTTAGTGCTATCAAGATCTTAGCTCTTGGTGGTATTCAAGCTCACAGATTAGCTTATAATTAGTTTCCGAGCAGTTCATTTATGGATATTATTATAAAGTATATATAGTAGATATATGCTTCATGTATCTTTTGGTTAGTTGATTTGCCTAGTAATATTTTTCCACAAAGTTAGTAACTACTATGACACAAGAGTTTAAAGAACTCGTGGAATAGAAATAAATCTCCCAATGCACGAGCATACAAGTTACATGGCAACACACAAATATTTAGCTAGTTTTCCTAAATAATTGAACTATTCCCACCCTTCATGACCTAATAGTATATTTCCATTTGTATCTATTAGTAGTCGAAAAAAAAAAATGGACACACACTTTCTAGATATTAATCTATTTACTAATGAAGGTAATAAACCGTAAAATTGATGTTGGCCTACACATTTTCTTATACACGCAGGTTCTGCTATTTGCTAGAGAAGTGAGAGGCAGGAAGGTCCACAGAAGTAGCTTCTATAATTAACTTTAGAGAGATAGTAGCTCGAGAGATGCATAAAAGGGAGAGAACCCAAACCAAAAGAAAACAACAATCATGGTACAGGAAAAAAAGAAGCCACGACGATCAATCTCAAGTTCTCAACAGCTAGAGGTACTAGTAGAGTGGAGTAGAGGAGAGAAGCAAGCAGCTAGCTAGCAACCCCTCCCTATGCGAGCCGTGTCCCCTGGCGTGGTGTCACGGCAGAGCCGCTTTGGCGCCGCTGTCCCCGCTTTGTGGCGGCCGTTCTCATTGCCCCTGTCTAGTTAAGAAACTGGCGATTAATCTGCAGACGGATTTACGTGCAAGTCGCTCCCGATTAAGAAACTGCAGACTTTTCGTACGGAACCCCCGCCGAGGCTCCTTTCTAGGCACACACATTCTGCGCTTCTGCTCCCGATGCTGCGCTCCCGCCCTAGCTTAGCTAGCCGTCGTCTTCCTCCTTCTCCCACTCCTAGTCTCTATAAAACGCAGCAACTATTTGTTCAAAAGAGAGAATCATTGCAAGTGTCCAACTAGAAACGAAGGGATTTTCTCTCTATTAGTTCCTAACTGAACCGCGTGAAATAATGGCCGGAAAACGCTCGACCTACCCCACTAGCCATGGCATGCCGACCAGCTATGCATAGATCGAGAGGGAGAGAATATCTTTTGGTCTGCCGTGCTTCATCATTCTGCTCACTACCCTCTCTCATGGAGATCGAGCTTAAAACTCCAGCGCATACCTCTCCTATTTCATGCCCGGCCCCTCCCCCCACATCCTATCCATCGCCCTGCAATTCCCTTCTCTGTCTCGATCTTGCATGTGTAGATGCAGATCAAGGTTGCCACTAGCTTATGCCTGATAGATGCAGCTATGCATGAACCAACATCTTGTGAGATCTGAAGTCCTAGTCCAAGCTATATGTATGCCACGGGAAGTCAAAACTTCTTTTAGTTCTTCGATTTGATCCAGTGAGCTCCGTATCACACCAACCGAAGCTAGCAAAACATCCCCACTGGAACCCAATTTCGGTTCTCTTCCATTGAACTGGTAAATGTATGCATTCTGTAGTTGATCGTGCTTTCGTTTACCCTATGGCTTGCAGTTACAGTACATGTTTGCATGAGATCTTATGGTCGATCTGCATGTCTGCATGCTTGCATGCATAGTCTACATCTGTAAGTGGTTGCGTGCTTGAGATTATGCAAATGGAAGAAGCGATATTGGTGAGGTTCAATCCGAACTAGGTTTTGCGAGTAAATGTAAGACCAGTATCTGATTGAGCCGTGCCAATATCTCTTCTTCGTATATTTTTCCCCTCCTCCTAAGGTGGCATAGATCTATGCAGGTTAGCATCCTCTACTACTCGATCTATATATATCCAGTTAACTAGAAACTCTCTTTTCTAACGAAGCTACTTCTTGTTAAACCAGTCGATTTATGCTGCGTATGCATGCACTAACTAGTACTTTCCATACATGTTTTAGTCGAGGTTTCATACTCCATTATCACGGTTTCAACTGATTTTTTCAGAAAAGTTTCACATGTTTCAATTTTGTTCCAAACCCATAATTAGTGCCATATAGATCTCGAATTTGCACATTCATCAATTGGCCACTGTGTATTATCTAAACTTGAGCTGATGTCTATGGTTTGATTTCTTTCGTATCGTAGGATTGATGGAGACAAATTGTGCCTACTCCGTTAGCGTGACTCCCACCTCCCGGGGCGGTTACTTTGAAAATGCTATAAATACTGAAACTAATTAAACATATATACTTTCAAATTTCTAAGTAACATGTCGTCCAAATGCCAACCACCATTTTCAATTTTTTTTGGAGGAGCATATGATTTTCATTTCGTTTGATGTTTCTCTTTTCCTTCGAACTAGCTCATGTTTATTCCAGTTTGTATTGAGTTACACACCTCCCATATGTTTGAACAATATTATTGTGCTAATATTTTGCTTAACTAATGTCTATTCACCGACATCTCTTTTGCAAGATTGCAAATTGAAGATGTGACCTCTAATAATTGATTTACCAACATAATAGAAGATGCACTCTAACTATGTTTTTTTGCGCCGGAGGCACTAACATAGATTCACCAAATATTGCGCCCCACTAACATACATTCTCTTAGGAGATTAAGTTAGACCGCACATTTCCTACATTGTTTATACTCTATACTCACTATATTACTACTTTCTCTTGATATCGTTGATCTTTATAAATATTAAACTTCACATTCCGTGCATTGAGCGAATAGTTATTCACCCATGACAATAATTAGGGTATTAAGTTGACTTTTTTCCTTACATTATAGATAAACACTTTCTTCTTAGTTTCTCTTATTGTTCTTGAATTTCTTTAAGATTGAGCTTCAGATTTTGTGCTCGGCGTATATAATTATCGAATAACATGATGATGATTCAATTTTGGTGTGGATGTGCTTTAGAGATAGAAGGCTAGTTTAGTGCTTTCATGTTCCTCATTGCTTTTTTTCCTACATAAGCAGGTTGGCTGGTAATTACAATCCACTCAATAAACATATTGGTATCAATTCTTTCATTTTTGGATGGTCAGATTAACAATGGCACAACCAGTTGTTTAATCTCTCCTTCTAGTTTTGAATTCTAAAGTGCACAAATATCATGATTTGTTTAGTTGCCTAACAGGCTCTGGACATTTTTTTTTGCGAGTAGTGGACATGTTTATTTCAATCTTGAAGGTACGTAAGGTATGCTACATATGCACGACTACTTTTCATATATGTTTTAATCGAGGTGGTTTGAACTGGTTTTTTTTTGTAGACTAGTTCACATGTTTAGTTTTGTTCAAGACCCATTAGTTTCATATGGATCTCAAATTTACACATTCATCAATTGTCAACTATCTGTATCCTCTAAACTTGAGTTCATCTAATATCTATGGTTGGTTTTTTTCCTAACATATTCTACTTGGTATATTCGCCATGCATGCATTTGTCAACTTTATCATCCCACAACCTAGATAAACAAACAAACATAACCATATGTGGTGTAATTGAAGATGGGAAAGTAGCAAATTGAACAACACATGCAAACTCAATTTCGTCTATATATAACCTAAGAATCAATGATCTAAATTTGTCTCATGGTTTTATCTCAGTTACAGCAGCTTTCAGGAAACCTCTATTATTTTATTGATTTACTTGTAGTATACACATGGCCTGCTAGCATTGGTCTGGGTCTTTACAAGATATATATACATCAGGAAGAGGGATTTCGTTTTAATCGTTAGAAGCTAGAAAAAATACCGTTCATAAAATATACTTTTGGTTTATAGTTGCTAAAGCTGGTTGATTTATATGAAATGATGTTAGAGAGGCAAAACAACTAGGTTCCATGAAGACAAAGGTAAGACCAGTATCATGAAACTGATGATGTGTAAGATTTTGAAATAAATTGACCAATTTTATAGGGGGTTCTAAAAATGTCCTAGATATAAATAGAAAATCTACACCGTAGGGGATGTTGCTAAAAAAAAGGATAGAAAAATGGTTTAGTATTATCGGTAGCTTAAATAATATACAACAACTAGCTTAACTAGGTACATGCTAAAAATAATAACAATATGGATAATTACAAATGTTCATTATATTCATTTTTCTAATTATCAGACTATGCTACTCCCTATGTCCCTGATAATAGGATTTGCGCCCTGGATTATTAATTTAGCCAACATAATATCAGTTGTACAATACAAAAATTATATCTTTATAAATTAAAACATCTAAGCTTTCTAATGATATGTATTTTATAATATATATCTTGTATTATCTTGATCAAATTTACGATCTAGAAATACGTGCAATTCCTATGAACCGAAATGAAGGGAGTACTATAAATCCTAGTTTATTGTCAACATATCAATTCAAACTATCGGTACAAGAAACTTACTTGTAGTAATATTAAAATAACTAAGAAACATAAGTTGTAGAATCTCTGTAGTGTTTAATTAGGGTATTATGCACTTCGAGGAAAAAATTAACCATTAGTTGGGTGAACAAAATATGAGATATATGCCAAAAACAAATATATCGTTGGATTTATATTTAAAAAGTATTTATGGTATAATTTTTGTGGTATATCTGAAATTTTATTGACCAAATTAGTAGTTATAGATTTTTTACTTGAAATGCGTAATACCCTAATAAAATCATATGGAGGGAGTGGTATAGCTTTATCAATTAGTATCCATTAAGGTGTATTACTCCTTAGGCAGATTGTGTTACATTTGTGCTAGTGTACTTTAATGGTTTAGTATCCCCTTAGGGTAGCCATATACTACCCTCATCCCAAAATTTAAGGCTTATATCATTTTTAGAAAATCAAACTATGTCAAGTTCGACTAAGTTTTTACCAAAAAATCATTAGCATGCAAAATACAAAATTATTATTATTAAATAGATAATGAAATATATTTTTGTAGGGTATCTACAAAAATATTATATTCGTTGATAGATTGTTCTAAAAGTTAGTCAAACTTTACTTGGTTTGACTTTCCAAAAAAATATAAGCCTTAAGCTTTGGGATGAAGGTAGTATAATGCTAATATTTCAGCCGGTATCATGTAAACCAGACCCACAAAATTATTGATGTTACTCCTAATTAAGGAGGAGACATAGCATTAGAGTAATATAAGTAGAAATCCTATCGTAGTGCATATTAGTAGAAAATATAATATCAAATAAATCTTATACACAATTTTGCATTGAGATTCTACAACTTAATAAATATAATTACACATACATATCATGCATTACATAGATAATGCTATACACAAGTATCATATGCATGGTACTTTTGATAATGCTATACACAAGTACATATCAGATACATTGAGTGTTCTGGATTGCCTGGTCATCTCTTGCTAGAGGTGCAACTTAACATAGAAGCTGCATGACTGAAACACGATGTCTCATGCTAGAAAATTGGACGAGATTGTGTTGACCATCACCCTTCATATTGAACACAAGAATATCACAAGCTTAGCACAAATTATTAGAGGGGAACGGAGGTGCGAAGCTACAACTAGAGAACAAACAACAATTGTGTAAAGTAGAAGAATATGAATCCATAATTTATATTGTTGTATTGACATGACCCTCATGAGATATATAAACATATATAAAGAGGCAAGCTGGAACATAGACTTGGATTTCAAGAACATGTAGAGTTCTAGTCTATCATAACTGGTATACCTATTCCAACAAACCGATCAAGCAAGCATGAAACTATGGTTAATTTTTTTTCTTTCGCAATTTCATGTCTATTGTATAAATGGGTAATTGGTCATATACTAAAAGCAATATTTGGATATATAATAGAGCCACGAGATTAAACCACATCATTTAAATTATTTTTTGTAGTTCGATATAAAATCTGTGGCAATGATTTAACAAGAGATAATACTCATAAACTGTGTTACTAATTTTGGCACGGTCTATGTTGCACAAGAGTACATATGGAATATTAAAGGAAATTACCAATCAAATAAGACCTGCAAAAGTAAACAGACCCATGAAATTGTTATTTTAGGTCATGTAACCATGTCAGTAACGTCTCTCGGCCCAGGACTCTATCGGTGTCCGTTTAAGAGAAAAGGAAAAAAATGAATATGATAGCCCGATATCCCATGGTTTTCATTGTTTAGGTAGGACATGATTTGTCCAATACGTTTACATTGTGGATTATTTCTCTAAAAAAACTCAGTATACTAATTCAGTCCATGCATGAAAGTTAGAGACTAGCGCTATATTTCTTTTGATTGGTCTAATGATTCTGTTTACTTCTAGATAAAGTTCACCACACATGAGACATACTAAATAGAGGTGTATAATTTAAGGTTACTATACATACATGACGAGAGAAAATAGTAACGGTTGTGCTTTTAACTACTGCCTCCGATCCATAATAAGTGTCATGATTTTAGTTTAAATTTAAAGAATTCAAACCAAACTCTCAGCAGTTACTATGGACGAGGTATTAAAACATAATATCAAATTTATCGTTAAACCTTGTAAGTGATTTTACAAATACTTTAACTATTATACCTTTATCTATTAATGGAAGATGTGTAACTATAGATTTTCCCAACAATATATTCAACTTAATTAAGTGCTTCAAGTGGTTTTTAGTTAGTATTCGTTCACAACCAAAGTGATGAATTTAGAGAACCGGTGAGAAAAAGTTCTTAGAGGAAAATAAGGTGAATTTGATTTTTAAAATACTACAAATGTAATACCTTTAATGGAGGGTGCACAATTATATATTCCTTAAGATTTCTAACTACATTAAAACTTAATCTAGCGCTTCAAGTGATGTTTAATTACAGATAGTTCACGACCAAGTGGTAAGGATGGAGAACTGAAGAAACGATGAATTCTCAATTATTTTTTGGACCTTATTAACAAACATGAACCGACATATTTTCGTAACTTCCCAACACCATCCGTACTATCAGCCTAATGTAACATAATTATAATGGAGCATGACTAATTGATTACAATAACTCTAATTAAGCAACATTGACATGAAATTAAAATTAAGGCCTTAACATAAATATTGTTTACTCTAAATCGATTTAAGATCGCTGAGTATAATTTGTTTAATTTTTATCCTCACACTGAAGTAGCATCAATAAAAGCTGCATCCTTACTTGAAATATAAAGAAATTCTATGTACTTATTTTATATCACCATGCACGAATTAAATGAACATATCAGAATTGATCTATTGTTTTATCTCATGAGAAGATTAATTACCTAGGAATAATATATTCTTACAAACCATACTAATTATAAACACGCATACAAATTTAGAGCACTATAAAAATATTTTCGAGAAACTCTTAGATAATGCTCTCGCATTTGCGAGGGCCACCATGCTAGTTTTTAAATAAATCAATATCATTAAATTTCATTTATAAAATATTTCATAGTCCATTTCTTATTTTTATGCAACATAAACACATACATATTAAAGTAGATGCCAAAGATACACCTTCAGCAATTTTCAAAAAAAAAACAACTTTGATATATATAGATGTCTTTCAATGAATGTGATACATATGAGGAGACAATATACATATAAAATAAATAGTTAACACTTCAACACATTGAGGATGATATCATGGCAAAATATATAAAGTTAGCTGAGGTATAATATTAGTTGATTTTATGCTGTTGTAGCGTAGAAAAAGTTGTGGCTGAGCTAGATAACAGTATTCTTACCGCTCTTGTTGACTTGTAAGCGTGGCTGCTATGAACTTCCATGCGTGCAAGAATGTAATGATGGAACTGATTCATCCTTCTTAGTTGTGCTCAAGCAAATCAGTCAGCCCGCTACCCTCCAGTCCATGTAAGGCTGGTCTTCAAGAAAGCAACTGCGTCCCTATCAACTAGCCAGGCTGCTGAGAAAGAAAGTGACTGAAATGACATAGTCAGAGAGAGAAAGAAAGAAAGAAAGAAAGAAAGAAAAGGAAGGAAAGTTTTAAAATATTCTACCTCTTGACACTTTATATGCGCACGGCAAATTTCGTGAAAAAACAGTATGTTCTGTGTAAAAAAGATAGGAAAATATCTTGGGAAGAGTTCAGTTAACACCAAATTTCCGTGAAAGGACTTTCGAGCACAAAGAACATCGATATGATCATACGATATCTTTTGCTGACTTTTTTGATATTTCAAGAATCAAATTCGCTTAAAACAAAATTAGAGGGTCAAGTTCAATGACAATGACGTCCCATGTATTTTACTCAAACTCATTTAGGGCTCCTTTGATTCAAAGGATTTGCATAGGAATTGTGTAGGATTTGGTTCCTATGGGAAAATTTCCTATACATGTTGTTTGATTCATAGGAACATAGCCTATAGGAAAAATTCCTATAGGAATCTTGTAGTGTAATTCCTATAGGAAAAAAGCATTAGCCCATACCTCATGGAAAAATTCCTTTGCTACAATCAAACAAACTTCATCTTCCTATAGGATTCAAGTAGACATGACATTCCAATCCTATACATTTCCTATTCCTATGTTTTTCCTATCCTTCAAATCAAAGGAGCCCTTAGATGTTTCCCGGGAGCTGAAACAGAAGAGTCAACCAAGTTTGCAACATACGTACTACGCTATATATATAATATACACTCCTGTCTAAAGCTCAGCACACTCGCATCGCCGTGGCAACGATGAGCGGGCTCACGATTCTCACCTGCTTGGCCTTCGTCTTGCTGATCACCACTACGACCTGGCCTCCTGTCGCTCTTGCGGCAAGCGGTCAGCACCGGAGGAGGAGCAACCTGTGGCGCGGCGATTCCATCATCGTCGGCGGCGACGACGCTCTGGTATCGCCGAACGGCGACTTCTCGTGTGGCTTCCACCGCGTCGCTACGAACGCCTACGTTCTCGCCATCTGGTTCACTGCCTCCGCCGATCCTCACACTCTCGCGTGGGCGGCCAGGCGCGACGCCCCCGTGAACGGCATGGGCTCCCGCGCCGAGCTCCTCGGGGACGGCTCCCTCGTGCTGCAAGACTTCGACGGCCGTACCGTGTGGACCACCAGCACGGGCGACACCGGCGCCGACCGCGCGCAGCTGCTCGACACCGGCAACCTCGTCGTGTCGGACGCCGCCGGCCGCACACTGTGGCAGAGCTTCGATTGGCCCACCGACACGCTCCTCCCGGGGCAGCTCATCACGCGGCGTAGCCGGGTCGTGTCCGCAAGGGCCAGGGGCGCCACCTCCTCCGGCTACTACATCCTCTACTTCGACAGCTTCAACATCCTCACCATCATGTACGACGGCCCAGAGACCAACCTCAACTACTGGCCCAACGCCTTCAAGACCTGGTACGAAAACGGCCGGATGGCCTTCAACAGCACCCGGCTCGCCAGCCTCGACGAGCGCGGCCGCTTCTCCTCCAGCGACGGGCTGCGGTTCGAGGCCTCCGACGTGGGGGTGGGGCCCGGAGTTACGCGGCGGCTGACGCTGGACTACGACGGGAACCTCCGCGCATACAGCCTCGACGTAGCGGGCGGCGGGACCTGGCGGGCTACCTGGGCGGCGATCCTGCGGCCGTGCGGCGTGCACGGTATATGCGGCCGCTACGGTGTGTGCACGTATCTGCTGGACGGGCCGGCGTGCGCGTGCCCCGAGGGGTTCGTGCCCGCCGACCCCGCAGACTGGAGCAAGGGCTGTCGGCGACTGTTCGACCTCAGGTGCGGCGAGGATGTGCGCTTCGCCGAGCTGCCCAACGTGGACTACTGGGGGTTCGACTTCAAATTACTAGCTGACAAGAATTCAGGGATCTTCAACGTCAGCTTCGAGACGTGCCGGCAAATCTGCCTCGACGACTGCAACTGCGAGGGGTTTGGGTACAAGAAAGGGGGCAACGGCAAGTGCTATCCCAAGGTCGCTCTGTGGAACGGCCGGGGCCCCGAACCCAAGCAGTTCATGTACCTCAAGGTCCCTGCCCGCGACTGGAAGAATCTGAACATGTCGTCGGTGATGAGCTTGCGCTACGGTGGCCACGCCTGCACAAAGCAAGAACAGAACGCCAGCGGCAGCTACTACATGTCCCGTTACCTAAAGAATGCTGGAGACAGCAAGATAAACTTCGTGTACGTCTACAGCTTCCTCGCCGGCTTGTTCGTCGTGGAAGCCATCGTCATGGTCGCTGGGTACCTGTTCGTGTTCCGAGCCGATCGGGCTGCCACACGTTGCGTCCACGACGAAGGGTACAACTTAGTGTTGAGTCAGTTCAGGAGATTCACGTACCAGGAGGTTTCGAACGCTACTTGCGATTTTGAAGAGGAGCTCACTAGTGAGGCACCATGGCCGGTGTACAAGGGAGTATTAGAAGACGGACGAGATGTCGCGGTGACGCGGCTGGCGGAGGTCTCACCGCAGGCAGACCAGGTGTTCCGGTCGGAGATGAGCGTCATCGGACAGGTCAACCACATGAATATTGTACGGGTATGGGGCTTCTGCTCCGAGCGCTCGCACAGGCTCCTCGTCTCGGAGCACGTTGAGAACGGCTCGCTGGCCAAGGCCCTGTTCAACTGCGGAGCCGAGGAGCTCGGGCTAGGGTGGCACTCGAGGTACAAGATCGCCGTCGGCGTCGCCAAGGGGTTGGCATACCTCCACCACGAGTGCTCCGAGTGGATCTTGCACTGCGACATGAAGCCAGAGAACATACTGTTAGATGTCTCCCTGGAGCCTAAGATCACCGGCTTCGGACTGGTGAAGCTGCTGAGCCGGGAAGACAAGACCGGCAGGGCGCCATCCAGGGTGCAGGTTACCCGAGAATACGCCGCGCCTGAGTGGGCGATGAGCCTCCCGATCACCTGGAAGGCTGACGTGTACAGCTTCGGTGTTGTGCTCCTCGAGCTGCTCCATGGGAAGAGGGCTAGCGAGTGGTCGTCTGCAGATTCACCGAAAGGTGGGGATGCATGCGTGGATTTACATGGGATCGTGGTTTGGATCGAGGACCGGAAAATAGAGTGCCAAGGTAAGTTGTCAACACCAGGATTGTGGCTGGAGAAGTTCGTGGATGCGCGGTTGCTTGGCGACTTCAACCGCTTACAGGCGGCCGCGATGCTGGATGTGGCAATGTTGTGCGTGGAGGATGACCCGGACAAGAGGCCGAGCATGAATGTAGTTGTGCAAATGCTTCTCTCTTCTCAGGATGTAGGGTCGGCGTCCTTGCGCCGGGTCTGTCCTGCTCCTACCCATGAAATCCGTAGTATGTAATTTCATTAGGGAGTGTCTATTGGTCAGTGGAGTGACTTTCGATTGGGCATCGATTTTTTGACAAATAGCAAACTGAAACATGTTGGTTTCTCTTTACACAAGCACTGATTGGCTCCTTTTCCCATCTGCCTTTCCCCTTCCTGTTTCTCGCTTTTTTACCTTTTCCTTTCCTAGAAAAACCACAAGGACACCTTGGGACACAAGGCAACTTCATTGCCCATATCTAGACGAGGGTAAATCACAAAGAAGGCAGAAACCATGGACCAAGCTTGAGCAAGAAACCATGGAGAGACTCCAAGGAGAACATGGCTCCAGGGAGAAGATGTCAATAAAACCAGAAGAAACACAGTTTAGGCAACCGCAACTTAGCCAAGGAAAAAACCAATCTTACCCACTTCTGAACGCTCTATGCTTATATCCCTATGATTTTCACATGCCTATGCTTTTAATAACCATGATAGAAATTCACAAGAACTAACAGTAAAAAATCAATCTTACACACACACGCACATTACAGTCATATGATGTTAGAGGAAAATTAAGGTTCTTGTTCGGTGATTCCACATCATGCTATAGAAAATCTAAGTGGGTAGGTATAACACAGTTGAAAGTGGAAAGTCTTCTCCTTGAGTTTTGTGTGCTTGACTACAACACCCGAGTATAGTTTACCGTGTGCATAGTTTTGTTGACTCTTTGTAGGTGCACAAGATGGTTTTTGACCCACCAAAAAAGGAAAATCAAAGACCGAAGTCTTAATGTGCACTAGGACCTAGGTCATAGGTTTTTCGGTTCTTTGTGTGTGCGTGTCTGTGTGTGTGTGTGTGTGTGTGTGTGTGTGTGTGTGTGTGTGTGTGTGTGTGTGTGTGTGTGTGTGTGTGTGTGTGTGTGGAAGCTTTGGTTGGTGAGGTCTCCAAAATCAAGGAGGTTCTGCACTTTTCTCGCCCCACTCGATCCGAGGGTTTCCCCAAGCCATATGAGCGGTATTGAGAGGTCATAGGGGCCCTCCTAGGCCCATATAAAGAGGGGATCACCCAAGGGAGAAGACATACTCATCCGGGCCACCACGGAGGAGCTCCGCCATTGTCGCCTCCACGAAGATCTCCACCATCACCACCACACACAAGGAGAAGGAACTAGGATCTTGAAGGCTTCCTCATCGATCTACATCATTGGCATCATCAACAACATCTCCAACATCGATCCCCTTCGTCTACTTGGTTCTGGTCCAAACCTTTGTTGGATATGTGCCCTAGTGGCAAATAAATATAGATATTTTCCTTTATCATAATATGTTTCATGCCATCCTATAAATGTATTAAGCAGAAACATTAATGCACATGTGGTATGTAAACAAACCCCATCCCTATTGATATAGTCCATTGATTAATAATAAGATCCATGTTTTTCTGATCATGTGACAAGTAGTCACTAATAATGGAGTCATGTTGGTCAACATGATGGAATCACACCCATAAGGTATTGCAATGTGATCAAGTCACAAAGTACAGCATTTGCGATACCATCATGAATGTTGTAACCTAATACTTAGACTTTGAGACCATGTTTAATCACTATGTCTGCGGCTGCTTTGATATCACCAACCACAACACCGTGATAGGGTAGTCATAAAGGTGATACTCAAGTATGCTAATGGGACGAGTTGAGGCGTATGTGTCAAGAATGGAATTTGTACAATCCTTTACAGATACGACAAAGGGCCCACTCGGTAATATCATATAAACACCGCTTGCAAGCACGTGACTAGGTTTGTGTTTGCCGGTAACGAGATGGTGAAAGAACATCTCTCCACCATTATGTTTTTGTGTGTTTGATGACAACATGTGTGATACTCTAATGTGTTTTAAGTGGTGCAGATGTAATCTATATTGTTTACATGTTGAGAAGTGATACGTCTCCAACGTATCTATAATTTCCGATGTTCCATGCTTGTTTTATGACAATACCAACATGTTTTGTTCACACTTTATATCATTTTTATGCGTTTTCCGGAACTAACCTATTGACGAGATGCCGAAAGGCCGGTTGCTGTTTTCTGCTGTTTTTGGTTTCAGAAATCCTAGTAAGGAAATATTTTCGGAATCGGACGAAATCAATTCCGGGGATCTTATAATTTCGCGAAGCTTCCAGAGCACCGGAGAAGGGCCAGAGAGGTGCCAGGGGGGCCCACACCACACCCCGGCGCGGCCAGGGGGGCGCCCCCCTATGGTTTGGGCAGCCCGTGGCCCCTCCGACTCCGATTCTTCGCCTATATAAGCCGTCGTGACCTAAAAACATCGGCAGAAAGAACCACGAGACGAAAACCCATCCAGAGCCGCCGCCATCGCGAAAGTCAAATTCGGGGGACAGAACTCTCTGTTCCGGCACCCTGCCGGGACGGGGAATTGCCCCCGGAGCCGTCTCCACCGCCGTCTTCACCGCCATCGCTGCCTCCATGATGAGGAGGGAGTAATCCACCCCCGAGGCTGAGGGCTTCGCTGTAGCTATGTGGTTCATCTCTCTCCCATGTACCTCAATACAATAATCTCATGAGCTGCTTTACATGATTGAGATTCATATGAGTTTTGTATCACAATTCATCTATGTGCTACTCTAGTGATGTTATTAAAGTGGTTCTATTCCTCCTGCACGTGTGTAAAGGCGACGAGTGTGTGCACCGTGTTAGTACTTGGTTTATGCTATGATTATGATCTCTTGTAGATTATGAAGTTAACTATTGCTATGATAATATTGATGTGATCTATTCCTCCTACATATGCATGAAGGTGACGGTGTGCATGCTATGCTAGTACTCGGTTTAGTCTCGTTGATCTATCTTACACTAAAGGTTACTAAAATATGAGCATTATTGTGGAGCTTGTTAACTCCGGCATTGAGGGTTCGTGTAATCCTACGCAATGTGTTCATCATCCAACAAAAGTGTAGAGTATGCATTTATCTATTCTGTTATGTGATCAATATTGAGAGTGTCCACTAGTGAAAGTGTAATCCCTAGGCCTTGTTCCTAAATATCGCTATCGCTGCTCGTTTACTTGTTTTCTTGCGTTACTACTGCTGCGTTACTACTGCTACCATATTACCCATCAACTACACGCCGTTACTACTGCTCATATTTATTCATACCACCTGTATTTCACTATCTCTTCGCCGAACTAGTGCACCTATTAGGTGTGTTGTGGACACAAGAGACTTCTTGCTTTGTGGTTGCAGGGTTGCATGAGAGGGATATCTTTGACCTCTTCCTCCCTGAGTTCGATAAACCTTGGGTGATCCACTTAAGGGAAAACTTGCTGCTGTTCTACAAACCTCTGCTCTTGGGGGCCCAACACTGTCTACGGGAAAGGAGGGGGAACGTAGACATCAAGCTATTTTCTAGCGCCGTTGCCGGGGAGGAAAGGTAAAAAGGCACTCATACTCCGGTTCCAGGTAACAATACTTTTCTGGCGCCATTGTGTTTGTGCTCAAAGCTATTTCCTTTAGATCCTGCAATTGCATCTTTTTGTTTCTTGTTTACACTAGTTAGGCATAATGGAAAACAACAAAAAATTTAGTGAGCTTTTTAATCTTTTTCCTGATTTAGAATTGTTTGGTGCAAACATTAAAAAACCAATGGAACCTCATTTGCATGCTAGTAGCGATGTTATTAGTATGAATGCAATTACTGCTAATGCTATGGAGAAGTCTAAGCTTGGGGAAGCTAGTTTTTGTGAACTTTTTAGCTTCCCATCTTTAGGGAGAAAATTTGCTCGATAATACTTTCTCTCCCATATGCGATAACTCTAATGATGCTTGTGATATTTTAAATGCACCTACCGAAAGTACTCCATATAAAATACCTATGAAAATTATTGAACGTGTTATGGATAACCGCTATGAAGGGGATGGAACTGTGCATCCTGGAGATCATTTACTTGTTTTTGCATGAATTATGCGGGTTATTCAAGTGTGCAGGTATCTCTATGGATGAAGTGAAGAAGAAATTATTCTCTATGTCGTTGTCTGGTAAAGCGGCGCATTGGCATAAACTGCTGAAGGATGAGCATTCTCTTGATTGGAAGGATATTGTGCATCTATTTTATTCTAAATTCTATCCTCCAAGTGAAATTCACAAAGACCGAAACCGAATATATAATTTCTGGCCTCATGATGGAGAGAGTATTCCCCAGGCATGGGAGAAATTGAAGTCTTTAATGCTCAAATGCCCCAATCATGAACTTCCAGGTAATATCATCATTGATAATTTCTATGCAAGACTTTCTTTTCAAGATAAGACCTTGCTGGATGCTACTTGTTCTGGATCATTCACGCGCAACAAAGAAGAGTTTAAAAGGGACCTTCTTGATCGGATTAAGGAGAACGCTGAAGATTGGGAGAACGACAAAGGTAAAGAGTCGGTATAAATTATGATTATGAATGCATTGAAACTTTTATGGATACCGATAAATTTCGAAATATGAGTGCTACTTATGGTCTTGACTCTCAAGTTGCTGCAAATCTTTATAAAGCCTTTGCATCTCATTTAGAATTGCCTAAAAAGAATTTTGATAAGTATCATGAACCTTTTAAAAAGGCTTGCACGAAGAATGAAATTGTTGTTAATTATTGTAATGAGCATGCTCAAACTCCTAAGAATGTTATTTCCTATAAGCATGTTAATTTTTGTGGGATACATAGACCTTGTGGAATTAATCAAATCAAAGATGAATATTGTATCCATCATGCTAATGAAAAAACTAGAAAGTGGTTTAGGGCTCTAGATGATCTTGGTAAAAAAGTTTGTGCCCTCTATCCTTTTATTTGTGAAGTTTGCCATGAAGTGGGTCATTTTAATTTTCAATGCTCCTCCAATGATAATTTGAACCCAATGAGTGCTGCAAATTTGTATTGTGATGATGAAATTACTCCTAATCAGCATGATGAACTTACTTTATTTTTGGGGTGTGAAGAATTGTCGAGAAAAATCTCTTTGTTACATAAGAGTGATCTTGATATCGATGATGTCCTGCATGGGTGTTTTTCTTATTGCATTGATAATAGTCATACAAATACTTACATACAAAATATTTTAGAAGATGACACCTTACCAAAATATGATAGGACCGCTGTGTGTTTTCAACTAATTAATGAAAAGGAGGGATCCTCCCAAGTTTCTTCCATTGTTTCTGAAAGTAAATCAGGTTATGCGGACAAGCCACCCAAGCCTCTTCCTCCTAAAGAAGGGAACGAGGAAAAGGAGGAGGAGAAGAATAAGAAGGGAACGAAGAAGAAGAAGAATAATAAGGGGAATAAAAAGAAAGAGGTAACAACATATCCCCGCGTATATGAGATAACGATAGGTAACCGTAAGTATGTTGCTCTCGATGATTATTGTGATAATGAATCTGAGTACGATGATCTTCCTATACCCTTTACCCATATTAATGATCATGATTTGGAAGAGCACACTAACTTTGATGTTGGAAATCTCTTTGGTACTGATTATGAAAGTAATGATGATAGCATTATTCATGTCCCCTCAAACGATGATATTGGAAGCTCTAAGCTTGGGGTTGTTGTGCTCAAAGATCCTATACTTGAGACCTCTACTTTTAGTGAAAATGATGATATCACATATTCTGGTCTAGATAATCGCTATAGAGATGGATATAACACATGTTACAATTATCCTTATGAAACTTGTCATAGTTATGATAGGCTTACTAAAAACAATTTCCTTAATATGCAACTTGTTTACCATGTTCAAATTCTTGATAATAATCCTGCTCCAATTACTATTAATGAAAAGAACTCTCCTTATGCCAAAATTAATGATACTTCTATGCATATGAACCATGATAAGAATGTTTTAAGTAATGGGTATATTGTGGATTTCATCAATGATGCTACTGAAAGTTATTATGAGAGAGGGAAATATGGTTATATGCATCTTAATAATATTAAGTTTCCCCTCTTTATGTTGAGAATATTGAAGTTACTCGTGTTTTATCCTCTTATGCTTGTCACTTTGTTCTTCATGAATTCATTTGTGTACAAGATTCCTCTTCATAGGAAGCATGTTAGACTTAAATTTGTTTTGAACTTGCCTCTTGAAGCTCTCTTTTGCTTCAAATACTATTTCCCGCAAATGGATCATTAAAACTGCTGAGCCCATCTTAATGGCTATAAAGAAAGAACTTCTTGGGAGATAACCCATGTGTTTATTTTGCTACAGTACCTTGTTTTATATTTGTGTCTTGGAAGTTGTTTACTACTGTAGCAACCTCTCCTTATCATGTTTTTGTGCCAAGTAAAGTCTCTATGGTAAAGTTGATGCTAGATTTGGATCGCTGAGCAGAAACAGCATTGCTGTCTGCCACGAATCTGGGTCTAATTCTCTGTAGGTAACTCAGAAAATTATGCCAATTTACGTGAGTGATCCTCAGATATGTACGAAACTTTCATTAGTTTTGAGTTTTTCCATTTGAGCAAGTCTGGTGCCATTTTAAAATTCGTCTTTACGGACTGTTCTGTTTTTGACAGATTCTGCCTTTTATTTCGCATTGCTTCTTTCTCTGTGTTGGGTGGATTTCTTTGTTCCATTACCTTCCAGTAGCTTTGAGCAATGACCAGAAGTGTTAAGAATGATTGTGTCACCTCTGAACATGTAAGTTTTTGATTATGCACTAACCCTCTAATGAGTTTGCTTAAAGTTTGGTGTGGAGGAAGTTTTCAAGGGTCAAGAGAGGAGGATGATATACTATGATCAAGAAGAGCGAAAACTCTAAGCTTGGGGATGCCCCGGTGGTTCATCCCTGCATATTTCAAGAAGACTCAAGCGTCTAAGCTTGGGGATGCCCAAGGCATCCCCTTCTTCATCGACAAATTATCAGGTTCCTTCTCTTGAAACTATATTTTTATTCGGCCACATCTTATGTACTTTACTTGGAGCGTCTGCGTGCTTTTGTTTTTTCTTTTGTTTTGTTTGAATAAATGCTTGTGTGGGAGAGAGACACGCTCCGCTGGTTCATATGAACACATGTGTTCTTAGCTTTATCTTTTAGTGTTCATGGCGAAGGTTAAAACTGCTTCGTTCATTTTTTATATGGTTGGAATTGGAAAATGCTACGTGTAGTAATTGGTATGAGGTCTTGAATAACTTGATACTTGGCAATTGTTGTGCTCTTATTTAAGCTCTTGCATCATATACCTTGCACCTATTAGTGAAGAAATACATAGAGCTTGTTAAAATTTGGTTTGCATGAGTGGTTTCTCTAGAGTCCAGATATTTTCTAGTAAGATGTTTGAACAACAAGGAAGACAATGTATAGTTTTATGATGCTTGTAATATGTCTTTTATGTGAGTTTTGCTGTACTAGTTCGTGCTTGTGTTTGCTTCAAACAACCTTGCTGGCCTAAACCTTGTATCGAGAGGGAATACTTCTCATGCATCCAAATCTTGAGCCAATCAATATGCCATTTGTGTCCACCATACCTACCTAATACATGGTATTTATCCGCCATTCCAAAGTAAATTGCTTGAGTGCTACCTTTAAAATTCCATCATTCACCTTTGCAATATATAGCTCATGGGACAAATAGCTTAAAAACTATTGTGGTATTGAATATGTACTTATGAACTTTATCTCTTATTAAGTTGCTTGTTGTGCGATAACCATGTTTCTGGGGACGCCATCAACTATTCCTTGTTGAATATCATGTGAGTTGCTATGCATGTCCGTCTTGTCTGAAGTAAGAGAGATCTGATACGTCTCCGACGTATCGATAATTTCTTATGTTCCATGCCACATTATTGATGTTATCTACATGTTTTATGCACACTTTATGTCATATTCGTGCATTTTCTGGAACTAACCTATTAACAAGATACCGAAGTGCCGATTCGTTGTTTTCTCGCTGTTTTTGGTTTCAGAAATCCTAGTAAGGAAATATTCTCGGAATTGGACGAAATCAAAGCCCGGGGGCCTATTTTTCCACGAAGCTTCCGAAGTCCGAAGACGAGACGAAGAGGGGCCACGGGGTGGCCAAACCCTAGGGCGGCGCGGCCCCACCCCCGGCCGCGCCGGCCTATGGTGTGGGCCCCCGTGCCGCCTCTTGACTTGCCCTTCCGCCTACTTAAAGCCTCCGTGACGAAACCTCCAGTACCGAGAGCCACGATACGGAAAACCTTACTGAGACGCCGCCGCCGCCGATCCCATCTCGGGGGATCCAGGAGATCGCCTCCGGCACCCTGCCGGAGAGGGGAATCATCCCCCGGAGGACTCTACGCCGCCATGGTCGCCTCCGGTGTGATGTGTGAGTAGTCTACCCCTGGACTATGGGTCCATAGCAGTAGCTAGATGGTTGTCTTCTCCCCATTGTGCTATCATTGTTGGATCTTGTGAGCTGCCTATCATGATCAAGATCATCTATCTGTAATTCTATATGTTGCGTTTGTTGGGATCCGATGAATAGAGAATACTTGTTATGTTGATTATCAAAGTTATGCTTATGTGTTGTTTATGATCTTGCATGCTCTCCGTTACTAGTAGATGCTGCTGGCCAAGTAGATGCTTGTAACTCCAAGAGGGAGTAATTATGCTCGATAGTGGGTTCATGCCCGCATTGACACCAGGACAGTGACGAGAAAGTTCTAAGGTTGTGTTGTGCTATTGCCACTAGGGATAAAACATTAGTGCTATGTTCAAGGATGTAGTCACTAGTTACATTACGCACCATACTTAATGCAATTGTCTCGTTGCTTGCAACTTAATACTCGGAGGGGTTCGGATGATAACCTCGAAGGTGGACTTTTTAGGCATAGATGCGGTTGGATGGCGGTCTATGTACTTTGTCGTAATGCCCAATTAAATCTCACTATACTCATCATGATATGTATGTGCATTGTCATGCTCTCTTTATTTGTCAATTGCCCAACTGTAATTTGTTCACCCAACATGCTCGTTCGTCTTATGGGAGAGACACCTCTAGTGAGCTGTGGACCCCGGTCCAATTCTCTTTACTTGAAATACAATCTACTTGCAATACTTGTTTTACTGTTTTATCTCGCAAACAATCATCTTCCACACAATACGGTTAACCCTTTGTTACAGCAAGCCGGTGAGATTGAAAACCTCACTTGTTTCGTTGGGGCAAAGTACTTTGGTTGTGTTGTGCGGGTTCCACGTTGGCGCCGGAATCCCCGGTGTTGCGCCGCACTACATCTCGCCGCCATCAACCTTCAACGTGCTTCTTGACTCCTACTTGGTCCGATTAAACCTTGGTTTCTTACGAGGGAAACTTGCCGCTGTGCGCATCACACCTTCCTCTTGGGGTTCCCAACGGACGCGTGTCGAACGAAAAGACAATACGTCAACCACGCGCATCAAGCAAATTTCTGGCGCCGTTGCCGGGGAGATCAAGACACGCTGCAAGGGGAGTCTCCACTTCTCAATATCTTTACTTTGTTTTTGTCTTGCTTAGTTTTATTTAATACTTTGTTTGCTACACCAAAAACACAAAAAAATTAGTTTACTTGCATTTACTTTATCTAGTTTGCTTTATTTACTACTGCTGAAATGAGTAATCCTGAAGTTGAAATTCGTTCATTTAAGCAACAAGGGGGAGAATGTTTAAAAGATGCTTGGTATAGAATTAGTGATGCCCATAATAGGTGCACTAAAAAACACTCCACCACTATCCTACTCAGGAATTTTTATGTTGGTATCTCTAGCTGGAATAGATATGTTCTTGATTGTCTCGCGGGAGGTAACTTTCTAGGCGCTCCCGCTTTAGAAGCTAGTTGCATTATTGAGAGTTTATTTGGAACACCACCTGTTAATGAAACTAAAATTGAAATCTCTTTTGAAGATGTTATGAAAAAAATGGAAAGCATAGAGAAAAATTTTCCGAGTCTAGAAACTAAATTGGAGATGTTACTTGATAAAACTGATGAATTTGATAAATCCTTAAGCGGAATTGATGAAAGAATTAGTGTCCTAGGAACTTGTGCTGTCCATGCTGATCAAATCAATAGGATTGACGAACTTGAAAAAGCTATGGAAACCTTGGGTTCAACATTTTCTTCTCTTAAATATAAGGAGAAAGCTTATGTGGGTAAGGAGCAAAAGTTTATGTATGTCTCTAAAGTGCCTAGATCAAAGAAGTATTATTATAGGCCTAAAATTGATAAAGCTCTTAGTACCACTACGGATGGGGGAACTCATGATAACGATGTACCACCCTTCGATAATACTTGATACACACTTTCTGCGTCTAGCTGAAAGGCGTTAAAGAAAAGCGCTTATAGGAGACAACCCATGTTTTTACCTACAGTACTTTGTTTTTATTTTGTGTCTTGGAAGTTGTTTACTACTGTAGCAACCTCTCCTTATCTTAGTTTTGAGTTTTGTTGTGCCAAGTTAAGCCGTTGATAGAAAAGTAAGTACTAGATTTGGATTACTGCGCAGTTCCAGATTTCTTTGCTGTCACGAATCTGGGTCCACCTCCCTGTAGGTAGCTCAGAAAATTACGCCAATTTACGAGCATGATCCTCAGATATGTACGATACTTTCATTCAATTTGAGCATTTTCGTTTGAGCAAGTCTGGTGCCATTTTAAAATTCGTCAATACGAACTGTTCTGTTTTGACAGATTCTGCCTTTTATTTCGCATTGCCTCTTTCGCTATGTTGGATGAATTTCTTTGATCCACTAATGTCCAGTAGCATTATGCAATGTCCAGAAGTGTTAAGAATGATTGTGTCACCTCTGAATATGTCAATTTATATTGTGCACTAACCCTCTAATGAGTTGTTTCGAATTTGGTGTGGAGGAAGTTTTCAAGGATCAAGAGAGGAGTATGATGCAACATGATCAAGGAGAGTGAAAGCTCTAAGCTTGGGGATGCACCCGGTGGTTCACCCCTGCATATATCAAGAAGACTCAAGCGTCTAAGCTTGGGGATGCCCAAGGCATCCC
The DNA here is from genome assembly GCF_022539505.1 of Lolium rigidum. NCBI lineage: Eukaryota > Viridiplantae > Streptophyta > Magnoliopsida > Poales > Poaceae > Lolium > Lolium rigidum. The sequence goes on from NC_061508.1 coordinate 302,238,026, forward strand.
CTTCTTCATCGACAACATTATCGGGTTCCTCCCCTGAAACTATATTTTTATTCCATCACATCTTATGTGCTTTTTCTTGGAGCGTCGGTTTGTTTTTGTTTTTGTTTTGTTTGAATAAAATGGATCCTAGCATTCACTTTATGGGAGAGATACACGCTCCGCTGTAGCATATGGACAAGTATGTCCTTGGTTTCTACTCATAGTATTCATGGCGAAGTTTCTCCTTCGTTAAATTGTTATATGGTTGGAATTGGAAAATGATACATGTAGTAATTGCTATAAATGTCTTGGGTAATGTGATACTTGGCAATTGTTGTGCTCATGTTTAAGCTCTTGCATCATATGCTTTTCACCTATTAATGAAGAAATACATAGAGCATGCTAAAATTTGGTTTGCATATTTGGTTTCTCTAAGGTCTAGATAATTTCTAGTATTGAGTTTGAACAACAAGGAAGACGGTGTAGAGTCTTATAATGTTTTCAATATGTCTTTTATGTGAGTTTTGCTGCACCAGTTCATCCTTGTGTTTGTTTCAAATAAGCCTTGCTAGCCTAAACCTTGTATCGAGAGGGAATACTTCTCATGCATCCAAAATACTTGAGCCAACCACTATGCCATTTGTGTCCACCATACCTACCTATACTACATGGTATTTTCCCGCCATTTCAAAGTAAATTGCTTGAGTGCTACCTTTAAAATTCCATCATTCACCTTTGCAATATATAGCTCATGGGACAAATAGCTTAAAAACTATTGTGGTATTGAATATGTAATTATGCACTTTATCTCTTATTAAGTTGCTTGTTGTGCGATAACCATGTTTATCGGGGAACGCCATCAACTCATTGTTGAATTTCATGTGAGTTGCTATGCATGTTCGTCTTGTCACGAAGTAAGGGCGATCTACACTGAGTTGAATGGTTTGAGCATGCATATTGTGAGAGAAGAACATTGGGCCGCTAACTAAAGCCATGATTCATGGTGGAAGTTTCAGTTTTGGACAAATATCCTCAAGTCTCTAATGAGAAAAGAATTAATTGTTGTCAAATGCTTAAAGCATTCAAAGAGGAGTCCATTATCTGTTGTCTATGTTGTCCCGGTATGGATGTCTAAGTTGAGAATAATCAAAAGCGAGAAATCCAAATGCGAGCTTTCTCCTTAGACCTTTGTACAGGCGGCATAGAGGTACCCCTTTGTGAAACTTGGTTAAAGCATATGTATTGCGGTGATAATCCAGGTAGTCCAAGCTAATTAGGACAAGGTGCGGGCACTATTGGTACACTATGCATGAGGCTTGTAACTTATAAGATATAATTTACATGATGCATATGCTTTATTACTACCGTTGACAAAATTGTTTCATGTTTTCAAAATCAAAGCTCTAGCACAAATATAGCAATCGATGCTTTTCCTCTATGAGGACCATTCTTTTACTTTCAATGTTGAGTCGGTTCACCTATTTCTCTCCACCTCAAGAAGCAAACACTTGTGTGAACTGTGCATTGATTCCTACATACTTGCTTATTGCACTTATTATATTACTCTATGTTGACAATATCCATGAGATATACATGTTACAAGTTGAAAGCAACCGCTGAAACTTAATCTTCTTTTGTGTTGCTTCAATACCTTTACTTTGAATTATTGCTTTATGAGTTAACTCTTATGCAAGACTTATTGATGCTTGTCTTGAAGTGCTATTCATGAAAAGTCTTTGCTTTATGATTCACTTGTTTACTCATGTCATACACATTGTTTTGATCGCTGCATTCACTACATATGCTTTACAAATAGTATGATCAAGATTATGATGGCATGTCACTCCAGAAATTATCCGTGTTATCGTTTTACCGCTCGGGACGAGCGAGAACTAAGCTTGGGGATGCTGATACGTCTCCGACGTATCGATAATTTCTTATGTTCCATGCCACATTATTGATGTTATCTACATGTTTTATGCACACTTTATGTCATATTCGTGCATTTTACGGAACTAACCTATTAACAAGATGCCGAAGTGCCGATTGTCGTTTTCTGCTGTTTTTGGTTCCGGAAATCCTAGTAAGGAAATATTCTCGGAATTGGACGAAATCAAAGCCCGGGGGCCTATTTTTCCACGAAGCTTCCGGAAGTCCGAAGACGAGACGAAGAGGGGCCACGGGGTGGCCAAACCCTAGGGCGGCGCGGCCCCACCCCTGGCCGCGCCGGCCTATGGTGTGGGCCCCCGTGCCGCCTCTTGACTTGCCCTTCCGCCTACTTAAAGCCTCCGTGACGAAACCTCCAGTACCGAGAGCCACGATACGGAAAACCTTGCCGAGACGCCGCCGCCGCCGATCCCATCTCGGGGGATCCAGGAGATCGCCTCCGGCACCCCGCCGGAGAGGGGAATCATCCCCGGAGGACTCTACGCCGCCATGGTCGCCTCCGGTGTGATGTGTGAGTAGTCTACCCCTGGACTATGGGTCCATAGCAGTAGCTAGATGGTTGTCTTCTCCCCATTGTGCTATCATTGTCGGATCTTGTGAGCTGCCTATCATGATCAAGATCATCTATCCGTAATTCTATATGTTGCGTTTGTTGGGATCCGATGAATAGAGAATACTTGTTATGTTGATTATCAAAGTTATGCTTATGTGTTGTTTATGATCTTGCATGCTCTCCGTTACTAGTAGATGCTCGGCCAAGTAGATGCTTGTAACTCCAAGAGGGAGTAATTATGCTCGATAGTGGGTTCATGCCTGCATTGACACCGGGACGAGTGACGAGAAAGTTCTAAGGTTGTGTTGTGCTTGTTGCCACTAGGGATAAAACATTAGTGCTATGTTCAAGGATGTAGTCACTAGTTACATTACGCACCATACTTAATGCAATTGTGCTGTTGCTTGCAACTTAATACTCGGAGGGGTTCGGATGATAACTCGAAGGTGGACTTTTTAGGCATAGATGCAGTTGGATGGCGGTCTATGTACTTTGTCGTAATGCCCAATTAAATCTCACTATACTCATCATGATATGTATGTGCATTGTCATGCTCTCTTTATTTGTCAATTGCCCAACTGTAATTTGTTCACCCAACATGCTTGTTCGTCTTATGGGAGAGACACCTCTAGTGAACTGTGGACCCCGGTCCAATTCTCTTTACTTGAAATACAATCTATCGCAATACTTGTTTTACTTGTTTTCTCTGCAAACAATCATCTTCCACACAATACGGTTAATCCTTTGTTACAGCAAGCCGGTGAGATTGACAACCTCACTTGTTTCGTTGGGGCAAAGTACTTTGGTTGTGTTGTGCGAGGTTCCACGTTGGCGCCGGAATCCCTGGTGTTGCGCCGCACTACATCTCGTCGCCATCAACCTTCAACGTGCTTCTTGACTCCTCATCGGTCCGATTAAACCTTGGTTTCTTACTGAGGGAAACTTTCCGCTGTGCGCATCACACCTTCCTCTTGGGGTTCCCAACGGACGCGTGTCGAACGAAAAGACAATACGTCAACCACGCGCATCAAGATCTACCACCTTTATGGTTGGAGCATGCATATTGTTAGAGAAGAACTTTGGGCCGCTAACTAAAGCCATGATTCATGGTGGAAGTTTCAGTTTTGGACACATATCCTCAATCTCATATGAGAATAATAATTGTTGCCACATGCTTATGCATTAAAGAGGAGTCCATTATCTCGTTGTCCATGTTGTCCCGGTATGGATGTCTAAGTTGAGAATAATCAAAAGCGAGAAATCCAAAATGCGAGCTTTCTCCTTAGACCTTTGTACAGGCGGCATGGAGGTACCCCATTGTGACACTTGGTTAAAGCATGTGCATTGCAAAGATCCGGTAGTCCAAGTTAATTAGGACAAGGTGCGGGCACTATTAGTATACTATGCATGAGACTTGCAACTTGTAAGATATAACCTTCATAACTCATATGCTTTATTACTACCGTTGACAAAATTGTTTCATGTTTTCAAAATAAAAGCTCTAGCACAAATATAGCAATCGATGCTTTCCTCTTTGAAGGACCATTCTTTTACTTTTATTGTTGAGTCAGTTCACCTATTTCTCTTTACCTCAAGAAGCAAACGCTTGTGTTAACTATGCATTGATTCTTACATACTTGCTTATTGCATTTGTTATATTGCTTTGCATTGACAACTATCCATGAGATATACATGTTACAAGTTGAAAGCAACCGCTGAAACTTAATCTTCCATAGTGTTGCTTCAATGTCTCTACTAAGAATTTATTGCTTTATGAGTAACTCTTATGCAAGACTTATTGATGCTTGTCTTGAAAGTACTATTCATGAAGAGTCTTTGCTATATGATTCAATTGTTTACTCATTGCATTTACATTGTTTCGAATCGCTGCATTCATCTCATAAGCTTTACAATGGTATGATTAAGATTATGTTGGTAGCATGTCACCTCGAAATTATCTTTTATCGTTTACCTACTCGAGGACGAGTAGGAACTAAGCTTGGGGATGCTGATACGTCTCCAACGTATCTATAATTTCCGATGTTCCATGCTTGTTTTATGACAATACCAACATGTTTTGTTCACACTTTATATCATTTTTATGCGTTTTCCGGAACTAACCTATTGACGAGATGCCGAAAGGCCGATTGCTTTGTTTTCGCTGTTTTTGGTTTCAGAAATCCTAGTAAGGAAATATTTTCGGAATCGGACGAAATCAATTCCGGGGATCTTATAATTTCGCGAAGCTTCCGAGCACCGGAGAAGGGCCGAGAGAGGTGCCGGGGGGCCCACACCACACCCCGGCGCGGCCGGGGGGCGCCCCCTATGGTTTGGGCAGCCCGTGGCCCCTCCGACTCCGATTCTTCGCCTATATAAGCCGTCGTGACCTAAAAACATCGGCAGAAAGAACCACGAGACGAAAACCCATCCAGAGCCGCCGCCATCGCGAAAGTCAAATTCGGGGGACAGAACTCTCTGTTTCGGCACCCTGCCGGGACGGGGAATTGCCCCCGGAGCCGTCTCCACCGCCGTCTTCACCGCCATCGCTGCCTCCATGATGAGGAGGGAGTAATCCACCCCGAGGCTGAGGGCTTCGCTGTAGCTATGTGGTTCATCTCTCTCCCATGTACCTCAATACAATAATCTCATGAGCTGCTTTACATGATTGAGATTCATATGAGTTTTGTATCACAATTCATCTATGTGCTACTCTAGTGATGTTATTAAAGTGGTTCCATTCCTCCTGCACGTGTGTAAAGGCGACAGTGTGTGCACCGTGTTAGTACTTGGTTTATGCTATGATCATGATATCTTCTAGATTATGAAGTTAACTATTGCTATGATAATATTGATGTGATCTATTCCTCCTACATATGCATGAAGGTGACAGTGTGCATGCTATGCTAGTACTTGGTTTAGTCTGTTGATCTATCTTACACTAAAGGTTACTAAAATATGAGCATTATTGTGGAGCTTGTTAACTCCGGCATTGAGGGTTCGTGTAATCCTACGCAATGTGTTCATCATCCAACAAAAGTGTAGAGTATGCATTTATCTATTCTGTTATGTGATCAATATTGAGAGTGTCCACTAGTGAAAGTGTAATCCCTAGGCCTTGTTCCTAAATATCGCTATCGCTGCTCGTTTCTTGTTTCTTTGCGTTACTACTCTCTGCGTTACTACTGCTACCATATTACCACCATCAACTACACGCCGGTACTACTGCTCATATTTATTCATACCACCTGTATTTCACTATCTCTTCGCCGAACTAGTGCACCTATTAGGTGTGTTGGGGACACAAGAGACTTCTTGCTTTGTGGTTGCAGGGTTGCATGAGAGGGATATCTTTGACCTCTTCCTCCCTGAGTTCGATAAACCTTGGGTGATCCACTTAAGGGAAAACTTGCTGCTGTTCTACAAACATCTGCTCTTGGGGGCCCAACACTGTCTACAGGAAAGGAGGGGGAACGTAGACATCAAGAAGAAAGAAAAAGGAAAAATCTTTTGTTGAAAAGGAAGAAGGGAAGAAACTGCATTTGCACAAGCCAGAAATTCCGGGCCGTAAATTGTCAGAATTTCCAGGTTTAAGGACTAAGGGTCCGGAGCCCCTGGATATGCCCCTAGACGTACTTCCCATCAAAAGGAAGGAACTACAGGAATCATCCCTCGTGTCTCCGCGTCCTCCACTCTCGGTTATCTCTATCATTTATGGCATTACTATATCTTACTTAGTTGTGTATCTTGTCATCTAGGTAAATTCACATAGTTACATATCTAGATAATTTAACTTTATGTCAAGCCTTAATTGAAAAACAGCTAAAAATTGGGTAGCACCTATTCACTCCCCTCTCTAGGTGCGGCATATGATCCTTTCGGATGGAGAAAAGGTATAGCGGATACCGAAGATAAAGTCTCGGACAAACAAAGGTATCGTGTTACAAAAGGAATAGGATTTGACGTTGAGGTTCAAACGATAAACTTATTCGTGTTTGCATAGGGACTGCTATGGTTTTCCAGAACCCCTTGATGGTCATTGATCGGATAGTCGTCTCGATCATGTCTGCGCATTCCTGAACCCGTGGGGTGGCACACTTAAGGGCATATGACGCTTTGGTATTATTCGGTATTGTTATAGAATAGGGAGAGAACACCGTAATTGTTCTAGAGAGGAATCGAAATAAGTTCCGGGTCAATGAATATTTTCAAGACTCGCATATATGTTTATTATTTAATCGGATGAATTAATTAAATAAATATAAAAGAAAAATTGGATACCCTTTAAAAAGGCCACCATTTGGTGGCCCTATAGGGGGCCGGACAAGGGCCAAGAGAAAACGGAAAGGGGGTCGGCCCTGGTGGGGCCGGCGTGCCCCCCAACCCTAGCCCTAACCGCAGGCCAGCGCAAAGGAATGATAGGGCGGGCGGCTGCCTCCTAGGTGGCCCCACCTTTCCCCCTTTGCCCCCCTACATAAATCCCCCAAGGGGTGGAATCCTCATTCAATCCATTGAGCTCTCTCTCCCTCCCCTCTCCTCCCCCTCATGTGTGTTCCCAAGTTAGGAACGTGCGCATGATTGGAGTTCTAACATCCAAATGCACGCCGTCGTGTTGGTCGGGACACGGGTCCGAAACGTCTTCTTCCACTACGCCGCTGGACCGGCACCTGGGAGATGTCTATACACCGTACGGGTGTAGAACTGCGGAGGCGCGACACTTGGAGTGCTCCATCGCTGGTCTTCTTCACGACTTTGAGGTCGGTGTCAACGTACAATTTCATTGACAAATGATCTATTGTGAACGTTAGGCTTTTCGGCCTTCAAGGGTATGAACACCGATTACCTTCGTTACCTTGCATCTCCATGGAATAGATCTTGGCTATGTATATCCGTCGAATTTTTTTCTACACCGGAACCCAACAGTGGTATCACAGCGATCTATGCGTAGATGTATAGGTACAGTCAGAACACATAGCAATATGTGAGCATTGTTTCTCCAATTGTTACCCTCTTAAAGTGCGATTGCTATCACTGTGACATTGTTTGATGTAGCGGCCCTGATCGACCTCACACGTACACCTACATGAAACTGGTTCCGCACTTAACATATGACTTGTACCATATTATTGGTTAGGGGATGTCTGCCTCTCTTACTTTAGCAGTGCAGCTTTGGTATGGTGGAGGGTCTTGGACAAGGGATTGGAAGCGACGAAATTTTAGCTGATGTTGTGCTTCTGAAGTTCGTAGGTAATGAAACAGTTCTTCCACGATAGCCCTAACAGCCACGTAAAAACTGCAAACACAAAGTAGAGGCGTCTAACACTAGTAGAAAAACGGCCTTTGGTGCCGGTTCACAGAGGCTTTGGCACCGGTTTGGCAACCGCTACCAATTAATCAGAACTAACACCCCCCTTTGGTACCGGTTCCTTACGAACCGGTATTAAAAGTGCCTCCACGTGGGCATGGAGGAGCCCGCGGGACTAGAGACCTTTGGTACCGGTTTGTAACACGAACCGGTACCAAAGGTGGGGGACGCGGCAGAGAAAGTGCATAAATCTCTGCCGCGGCAGAGAATTTTTTTCGAATTATTTTCCACTCCCTCTTTTTTTCTTTTTTATAGAATTTCTAATATTTTAGTTATTAGTCTCTAATTACACTTATATCTAGTCAAATTACTTACTCATGGTCAAACTTCCCGCCCTGTCACCCATCCTCCCACTACTCTAGCACTAGCACGCTAAACTTCCGAGTTCATTCCCGTCCCGCCAAGTGCTTCGCGCGCATGTTTGTGATACTAGTATCATATCAATCCTATTAACATATTGGTGGATGTCATATTTCTTTATTGTTTAAATTTCAACTAATTCATTTATTAAACAAAAGTAATGATGTAATAATAATCTTGAATAAATAAACATTAACTTTTTAATTTGTATTATTTTTTTAATTTTTTAAATTTCTTTTTTGCCAAACCTAAAATCTGAAAATCTAAAAATTTGCTAAAAGCAAGTAATCTTTATGCCGGATGCAATTATTAATTTTAATTTAAAAAATAGAAAAAATATAAAATCCTAAATTTCTAGCAAAATCTAAAATCTTCCTGCTTTCATATTTTCATTTGCAATTTTGAGAATCTAAAAATTGGCTAACCGGGTAAACATATAGGAATCTCAAAAGATTTTATTTTTTAAATAAAGTTGAAATTCAATTTTTTATCTTCCCTAATAGTAGGTTTAGTAACATATAGGAATCTCAAAAGATTTTGCACGAACCGGTACTAAAGGCTTTCCTGCTCCCCACGCACCTCCACACCCCCCCTGTGGATCGTCTTTTTTAGCTCTGCAAAATATAAAAATCGGTACTAAAGGGTAGACGTTTAGTACCGGTTTCGCGGCTGACGCCAATCCTTTAGCACCGGTTTGTGACACGAACCGGTACTAAAGGACCCGCACGAACTGGTGCTAAAACTCTCGCCTCTCGAACCGGTGCTAATGCAACCTTTAGTCTGAGTTCGTAGCACAACCTGTGCTAATGCTTTTTGGAGCCAAAAACAAAAACCTCTTTTTCTACTAGTTATAACTTAGTGTTGCAGAGACGATATGTAAATATGATATGGTCGAGGGAAGTTTATCAATTGTTCGACGACTACCAAAGTGGAGGCGCCGAGGCCCCGAGGAGCTTTTCAGGGGCGTACGAAGTTTATCAATTGTTCGACGATCTGTTTCCATTTTAATAGAGTTTTTTTCCCATGTAACTAGAAGGTTCTATGATAAGATAAAGAATTTTCTGATATACCAAACGGCACTAGTTCTAATGCAGTGCAACAAAATTATGTTTTCACGGTGAATTCAACAAAAAAATGTTTTGGAAGAAACATATATATTATCAATATGTTTTCTAGTGATAAAAATATTTCCAGTGTCATAACTATATATATACTTCAGATACACTCGGATGTGCTTCTTCAGAAATACATATTTGCTCCTAGCGAATAGAGAGATTTTCTTGCATGAAGAAAATTATATTAATTTGAATATCCATATTTTACAGTGACCACTAATGAAAATGTCCACCTGTTGCTTGCACACCATGCATCTGTGCACGTCGCCGCCCTCAACGAATCATATTTTTTATAAGACCAATAATGATAAATTGTTTCATTTATTATGCTAGCTACTTGCTACTTGCTTCCTACTTTCTGTATGTGCTTCCATGAAACAAAAAGTGGCATCCACGTATCGGCTTTCTGTCATCTAGTCACAATGATGGTGACGCTATGCTTCCTTCCGATGGTTGTCTTGCTTCATTCCGATTGAGGCATGTGTCCTTTTGGTGGTAGCCGTGCATCCTTCATACCGTGGTCATGCTATTTCCCAACGATGAGTGCTTCCTTCATATTTTGGTTCTCAGGTTTTGCATAAACAAAATTTGGCTACCTTGGTATCTTTATTCATTTCTATCGTGGTTGGCAGTGAGGCGGCCGGTCAACTTCAACCATTGTTGTCTGTCGTATTCCTTCATCATGTCCACTTTGAGATCAAAGATGGGCCGTTTCAACCATTCTTGTCTGATGGCTTTAAGGCGCTCATGAGAAATCAGACCATTATCAATAATCAACTGCTCAGGAACAAAAGCAACACTCTAATTTTCAGACACAACATATAGCAAGATCAACTTCAACCGATTAGCTAGAACCTTGGATGCAATCTTGTAAAGCACATTACATAAGGTGATGGTGGGACGAAAGTTTTTTAGATGCTCTGGATTCATTACCTTTAGAATCATCTCAATAACTGAATCACAAAAGCCATATGGGAGAAAGCCCTAATGTAAAAAACATCGGATAGCCTAACATACTTCTGCCTGTAGAAATTTCCAATGGGTCTGGCTGAACAATGCGGGAAAAGCATCAGGCCCAGGAGCCTTCGTTAGTCGCATCTGGAAGAGGGATACCTTAATCTCTTCATTAGTATACTCCTTGGTCAATTTTGCATTCATCCCATCTGACACTTTATCGGGTATTGAATCAAGGACAGGATCAATAGATAAGGTAGGCTATGACGAGAAAAGTGCCCCATAATTTTTTTTTATTTCATATCGATCTTCACAGCGAGACCCATCATCACGTCGATCTCAAGAAGTTAATCTTGTTTGCTCGTTTGCATGTGGTAGCTTTCGCAAGGAAGAAGACGGTGTTTCGGGCACCCTCACGTAACCAATCCACCCGATAATAGACGTTGGCGAGCTGTAACACATAGATCCTTCTCGAGCTTGCGTATTTCCGGCTGATCCAACTCAATAGCGGTCAATCGGTCATACTCCTTCCGGTCTCTTTTAGTTAACTAGGATTTAGTACAACTTTATACTAAATTTAAGTTACTTAAAAAGGACCAGAGGGAGTACGTATTTGTTTCAAGTGTGACATTCTAGCTTCCGGATCTTGTTTCAGACCAATTCACGGCTCCAGGCCTTCAAGGAGCCGGCCACACGTTGGAGAGTGGACCAGGTCGAGTGCAACAAGTGTGTACCGCATGCACTCTTAGCCCAAACTTTCTCAAAAACCTCTTTGATAATCCGGGGCCCTCAACCAAGCAGCTTCAAAGCGAAACGTGGCCTGGACTGGAGCCTTATCCCTGCACGCCACTCAGCTTTGAGAGGCTAATTAAGATAGCAACGTGAATCAGACGTTGTAGTAACAAGATTTTCCACAGAACAATCATCATAAAAGGCCGAGAAATCTCCATTAGCTACAGCTCGATCGATCTAATCGCAGGGTGAGGCGCGCGGCCGGTCAGCTTCGGCGTGCAGACTTGCTCACACCCTTTGACTCCGTCCAACCGTGGTGCGCCCATGCTTGCGGAGCTTCCGTTTCCTCGGCGGTGCGTGCACCCAGAGGGTCTCAGTCCGAGGTGACCCGTGGAATTCCGAGTCCATTCTTTAACCCCGCGTGCACAGCACTACATAAAGGGCACACCGCATCTGCCTTGGCCACAATTCTACACGGAGCGACAGAAGCAAACACTGAAAGGGAGAGCGCGCAGCAGCTTGCAAGCGACCAAAGGAGCAGACGTACGTCTAGTCTAGCACAGTAGTAGCACTAGCTAGCTACGTAGGGAGCCATGTCGCCCGTGCACGTCCCGGAGCTCACCAGCAACGGCTCCCTGACCCTGGATCCGGTGCAGCGGACGCTCAGCCGCCTCGCCCTCGCGTCGTCGCCGGCGGCCATGACGCCCAGGTCCCCGCCGCCGTCCTACGGGAGCATCGTCACCGTGCTCAGCATCGACGGCGGCGGCGTCCGCGGCATCATCCCTGGCACCATCCTCGCCTTCCTAGAAGAGAAGCTCCAGGTGAGCATCAGTGCATCACCTCCCCTCCCCTCCTTGCTTCCATATATGGTACTGCATGGTGCACCAACTCTAACTTGCTTGGGGCGTGCGTGTCTACAGGAGCTCGACGGACCCGACGCGAGGCTCGCAGACTACTTCGACGTAATTGCCGGGACGAGCACCGGCGGGCTCGTCACGGCCATGCTCACCGCGCCCAACGCCCAGGGCCGCCCGCTCTTCGCCGCCAAGGACATCAACAGCTTCTACCTGGACCACTGCCCAAACATCTTCCCTGCCGTCAGCGGCGGGCCTCTGGGCTTGCTCAGGAGCATGCGAGGGCCCAAGTACGACGGCCAGTACCTCCACTCAGTCGTCAGAAAGCTGCTCGGCAATACGAGGGTGGATCAGGCGCTGCAGAACATTGTCATCCCCACCTTCGACATCAAGCTGCTCCAGCCAACCATATTCTCCAGATACGACGTGCGTACACAAACAAATCATAGTGATCGTCGACCGATTACCTGATTTTTTTCCTGTCGATCGATCAAACCGTGTGCTTAAGTTTCACATGCTTGTAGGCCCTGAACGACGTCTCCAAGAACGCTCTCCTGGCCGACGTCTGCATTAGCACGTCCGCAGCGCCTACTTACCTCCCCGGCCACCAGTTCGGGACTAAGGACAAGGATGGCAAGGCCCGGGCTTTCAACCTTATCGACGGAGGCGTCGCCGCAAACAACCCGGTCAGTCGTCAGTGATTATTGCTTTCTGTCTCCGTCCCATTATTAGCAGAATATGATGCACCACTTTGCTTTCTGGTGATGCCATTGGATATTCTCTGTTTGACTCACATGTTGTCATGGATACTGCAGACGATGCTAGCGATGACGCACGTAAGCAAGCAGATCCTACTGGGCAACCAGGACTTCTTCCCCATCAAGCCGGCCGACTACGGGAAATTCATGGTGCTCTCGCTCGGCACCGGCTCCGCCAAGGTGGAGGAGAAGTACGACGCAGCCGCGTCCGGCAAGTGGGGTATCCTTGGCTGGCTCTACAACGGCGGTGCCTCGCCGCTCATTGACAGCTTCAGTCAGGCTAGCGCCGACCTGGTCGACATCGAGGCGTCCGTGCTCTTCCAGGCGCTGCGCTGCGAGAAGCGGTACCTCCGCATCCAGGACGACGAGCTCAAGGGCGACACCTCCTCCGTCGATGTGTCAACGCCTGAGAACCTAAACAAGCTCGTCGGCGTCGGCAAGGCGCTGCTCAAGAGGAGCGTGTGCAGGGTGGACGTCGAGACCGGCAAGAGCGTGCCTGACAAGAATAGAGGCACCAATGAGGAGGAACTCGCCCATTTCGCTCTCATGCTGTCACAGGAGCGGAAAGCTAGGTTCCAGAAGAAAGGCGTAAGCGTCACACACTAAATTAACATGCATGGGATCTAGGGTGTCAAGGTGGGATCCCGGTGGGATGTCATTTTGTACTATGTAGTTTAAATTTTGATGTCAAAATTTGTATTAAAAAAGTCAAATTATACACAAGTGGGACAAAAGTAGGATCCCACTTGACACTCTTAGGATCTGCCCCGTCAAATAGCCAACTCTCTCTAGTAGTAACTGCAAGCCCCCCAAACAAGCTTGTAGTACATTAATCCGGATGTAATGTCTACTAGTTAAATGTCCGTGCATTGCCACGGCCTTCTAATTTTGTTTACGACATTCTGAAGTTGGTGATGAAAAATGCGTTTCTTGGCCTTCGGGAGGGAACTTGGCAAGTCTTTTTCTTTGTGGTGGTCTTTGTCGGACAAATGTATGCCATAGGACATGATCCATCTCCTTGCAATTTTTTGCACAATAAAATGACACTAACTTATCCGATATGTTGTAAGGATACTTGTGCAAAATAAGTTCTTGATTATCTTGAGAAATATTTAAATAAAAACGTAAACTGACCATGCCTAAAGTAAGGTCCATAATGTGGTCCAAAAGTGACAAACAAAACATAATTTATGTTCTACAACATATTATTTATTGGGTCCGCCTAAGTCTCAGTTGACTGAGAAATGCTGAAGTCTCAGTCGACGTTGACGACGAGCGATCTCATATGTTCTGGTTAGCTGGGCACCGGACGATCTATTCATGTTTGTGTTTTTCTGTCCTGTCCCTGAGTCCCTCACATCGCGATATGTATGTCCGTATCACGTGGCTGTAACTGGGCCAACTTCTACGTTTGTGTCCTTCGGTGCTTGTGGTAGCTCACGTGGAGCCATTTTTAATGGAAATTGGCCAGCATTTCGAACCATTTTACGAGAAAACAAAGTCGTGCATTCACTCTGTTGGTCCATTTCTTGAGATAGAGTTGCATGTGTTTTGGAATAAAAAAATCTTGCAAAAAGTGTGCTTGTTACACATTTCTTGAGAAAAAATATCGCGTACCAAAAGCAAGTTGGTTTCAAAAATCACTTACTAATTGCACTTTTTTTTAGGAAAAAAGACATCTTGTACATGAAGCCAATTGAATTGCATTTTTTTTTAGAAAAGTGCAACTCACATTGGAATCGACTGACCGCTTGAGACATGCACGTTTGTTGATAGAAGTGCAACTCGTTCCAAAAACCGGTTGCACATTTTTTGAGAAAAGTGCAATCGGTTTCCAAAACAAAAATCGGTTTCATATTTCTTGAGAAAAGTGCAACTCATTTGGAAAACCGGTTGCATGTTTCTTGAGAAAAGTGCAACTCATATTGAAACTCGATTGCATGTTTCTTGAGAAAGGTGCAACTCATTTTGAAAACCAATTGCACTTTTCTCAACTCGTTCTAAAAACTGGTTGCACGTTTCTTGAAAAAAGTGCAACTTGTTCCAAAAACCGGTTGCACATTTCCGAGAAAAGCCCAAATCATTTTGAAAACTACTTGCAAGTTTCTTCATAAAAGTGCAACTGGTTTTGAACACCGGTTGCACTTTTCTCAGCTCGTTCCGAAAACCGGTTGCATGTTTCTTGATAAAAAGTGCAACTCATTCTGAGAACCCATTACGCGTTTCTGAGAAAAATACAATTCATTCCGAAAACCAGTTGCATGTTTCATGAGAAAAGTGCAACTCATTTCGGAAACCATTTGCATGTTTCTTGAAAAATGTGCAACTCAAAATGGAAACCGGTTGGAGTTGCACACTATTTGAGAAATGTGCAACTTGTTTTGTAAATGTTTAATTGCACGTTTCTTGAGAAAAGTGCAACTCGTAACAAAAACCGCCTTAACATACAAATTGCACGTTTTTTCAATAATAATACAGAACTCAAATGAAGCAAAAGATGAAATTTACAAAAAAAAAGAATAAGATTGTATATATAATAGATTCAAAAATAAATAAAGAATACCGAAAAAGAAAGATAATAAAAATAAAAAATTGACAAGTATTAAACAATATATACGTACGCACTCACCAGTTGGTGGTGCGTGGTACGTGGGCCACGATCGGTCAAGGTTTCGACTCCCAGCAGTTTAACCTTTTTCTCTTCCATTTCTCACATTCTACTCAACCAAGCGCGCACAAATCTTAAAAACAATCCAACGGTCCTGCAGTTTCGACTGAGACATACGAAATTCTCAGTCACCTGAGGATTAGCAAATCCGTTATTTATTTACTCGACATAAATTAGCCCAGCGGCTCCTCACAGGAAGTAGCTTGCTTGAAGTTGAACCATTAACTCATTGAGCACATTTGTTCTAAAAATATCAATAAAAAAACTGACAAGTAATTGGTGTAGTGACAACTTTTAGTTGAGGCTAGAACATTTCGTTTTATTACACTTTGTATCTGATAAGAAAATAGCTAAGTTTGATTTAACATTTTCAAGTACATGAGTCTTTGCACAACATTGTTTCATACCAGTAAATGGAGAACGAAATTCCCATCACTCACTACTAAATATATAAATATCTTACTTGAGGTACTGGAGAGCCATGTTCTTCTTCAAAGTTGCATGCCAAAGAACCAGACTTCTCATGCCTGCCAAGTTTACCACCATGATTTCTATCTACCTCCTCAAATGTATTAATATCTCAATGTAAGATAAATCAACATTGGAAGTGAAATAATCACACCAATACTTTTTTTTAGAACACAATACAACACAGACGTCCACAGACACGCACGTACAAACACCCCAATGAACGCACGCACGCACACCCTACCCCTATGAGCACCTCCGAGGGACTGAGCCGGCATATCTTGAGGTTGACGAAGTCACCACTGGCGCTTCGCTGTTGACGGGCACGTCACCTACCACTGAAAGCATAGCGCCGGATAAATCCTGAAAAAAATCCAGGTAAATGCAAACACCCATGCCAAGTCTAGGACATGAAACTGGGTGGGTTGATTCCACCACAAGGGACCTAATTAACCACCAGAGCCAAGCTCTGTTTGCAATACATTTATTATTTGTATATCGATTTGTGCCTATACTTCAGAAGTTAATCTCATATTTTCGTTCTAATTATTCAAATGTATTATTAATCGATTTTTGGAAATGCAAAATTGTGTAAAACATGTATCTTGAATAATTAGATGCAATACACTCAGAAATCCTTTAACCCCGCCAATTAGATAAAAAGAAAATGAGAAGAAAAGGGAATTGGTCCTCACCTTGGTAAATGGAGCAACACGATTGATAGAAACATTGAAATGTTGGATGAGATGGCTAATGGACGAGTCCTGATGAATGAGGTCCATCCACCCCTCCCGCTCTACACTCATTCACCCACAGCCAACGCGTCGTAACACCTGCAGTGTACAAAAAAGTAATTAAATAGAGCTAGAGATAAAACAGTAGATATCAGTAGATATCAGAGAACCGATGAAAAGAAGTACAGGGGAGAGTCGCAGTGGTTCAGCAACCGTAGGCCATCGAACTCAGACCTTCTGTAGGTAACGCTGGCCGGTTCGCACAGCTTCAGGCCATCGCATGCCCTTGGCTGCCACTGCCTACGCGAGTGGAGAGACAGGTATATCTGATATAGTAAAACGCACAAGCACAAGCTAAATGAGAGAAGCAAAAAAGGTTTAGTAACAATCAGAAATCCTTGAACTCCGCCAATTAGACAATGTAAGAAGCAGCAATTCAGATATATATGGTCAGACCACAAATTTCTTGAACTTGAAACTTGAAAGGGATGAGTTCCATGGATTCTGCAGGTGGCTGGGCATGCCGCCTTCGACTCTCCGTAGTTGTGGACACGGCAAGCCCCTGGCTCATCCAAGGCTCCAACATCGCTTCTGCCCTACTCGTACTCCGCTGGTACCAATCTCCTACGCTGGGCATGCCGCCTTCGACGCTCCGTGGTCGTGGACACGGCAAGCCCTTGGCTCATCCAAGGCTCAAACATCGCTTCTGCCTACTCGTACTCAGCTGGTACCAGTCTCCTAGGCGGACACAAGGAGGCTTGGGTGGGGATGGAGGTCTCAACGGTGTTTGTGGCGTCTGTCGCGTGTGACACATAGCACGATGGCGAACCATTTCCAACCATGCAGAACTCTATCACGTGGCTAAGCATGCCGCGTGCACACAACGCCCCTAGAGGCCCAGACACGCAGGTCACGGTCCGACTTGTCGCTGCCGTCAGCGAGGATGGCAATGCACTACACATGAGGGGGTGGCCGGCAGTGTCGTGTGTGAGATGTGATCGATCGGACGGCGGCGGCGCGTGGTAGAACCCTATCAAGCGAAGAAGAGCACGGAGGGAGGACGTCAGTGTTCCATGGGGATGGGTAGCACGCGGTGAGATTTACACATTAATTATGCATCAAATCCACAATTCTATTCTGTTTCACGTGGTGGCTTTTAAATTGCAGCGTTTTGCTTTACCGTGATTTTAGCAATCCTATAAATTACTGTTATGGCTTGATTATTTGGTACACAATATACTTCCTTAGCAGGTGATTGATTTCCAAGTCATCACACACTTTTAAATGGTTTGGACGCACGTGGGATGGAGGGCTATGATTCTTTCAATGTTTGGTGGGTGTGTTTGAGGTCAATTTAATGATTGCGATTTCTCCAATGTATGATGTTAAAGTGACATCATCTCCAACTCCAATATAATAGTAAAAATAGATCGATATGTACACCAAAGAGATACCATCCTCGCAATACTATAGTTTTTTTTCACGAAACACAGTACAATCAAATACGCTCACACATACATGCACACACTCACTCTTAAGAACGCACACACGCACATCCTACCCCTATGAGCACCTTCGAGAGACTACGCCAAAGATCTAATCCGACGGGTCTTGAGATTGATGAAATCACCACAGGCACCTCGCTGTCGACGGAACATTATTGAAATTCGCCCACGAATCAATCACATGAAACTAGATGAACACATGCGAAGACAAAACTTATCGTCAACGATGCGTGTCGCACCCTCTGAACTTTTCTTTATTTTATTTTCTCAACTCGCGGTACAACTATAGTCACGAGGTAGCCTTGTGCTTATATACACGCACGAAGGACTTAACTAGGAAACCAAAACGACTCGATCTCACGTCGAGAGACCTACTCGTATTAGTACTACTACTAGTCCTAATCAAACTCACTTAGCAGCAAACCTATTACAACTAGGACACGTGAAACCTGACCCAAGCTCCACACAACTAGCTAGCTATGGACCGACACTAATACTCACAAGTCCAATACTAGGGAATATTATTGCTAATAATCTCTCCCTAATCTTAATTTTTAGTCTTCCATGCTCCTTCAATCTGAACTTGTTGCATATCCGCGTTTTCTCTAGGTCTCTCTCCAGGACAAGTTTAATTGGCTCCCCCAATTTTAACTTGGTGAATTTACGAAACAATTCAAACATGATTTGGACTACCCAGCCACGCTAGCAATTGTGGAACACACCGTCCACCCTAGCGCAATACATGCCGACTATCTCGTGGACTACACCATCCACTCCAGCCTCATGTAGAGACAGATCCTCATTAAAGAGACTCCCCTTCACTGGTTTACCGCCCTTCTTCACACTTGACATTGATCCTCTCATCGAGACACGTAGACGATTTGGTTGAGGCACGCTGATGGCTACCCGCTATGCGTCTTTCGCCCATGGTGATATCCCTCACCGCACAATCCCTCAACCTCCAAACGCATCAACTGCAATGGATCCTCACAGAGACAAGCACTTGGACACAACGACGACTCACAGACTCGTCGACCTAATCAAACTCACCTAGCAGCAAACCTATTACAACTAGGACACGTGAACCCTGGCCCAAACTACCAAGTTGTGAAACACCCACACAAATAGCTAGCTATGGAGTATGGACCAACACTAATACTCACAAGTCTAATACTAGGAAAGATTATTGCTAACAAACGTCATCTGCCACACTGAAGAATATTTAGTCGATGAGTAATTATAATTTGTTTACTACTCCATCTATTAATCAGTGCGCTACAAATCCCTCAATTACTGATAGTGATAAGTTTTGGTGCTTGCACGTACTTGCAATGGAAAACCCGACACTGTGTAGATGCCATCGTATGTAGTATCCTCTGGATAGTGCTTGCAGAAATATTTAGATCTATCGATTGATGCACGCCACTAGAGGATTGTCCAAGCAGCAATTGATGCACGCCACTAGAGGGTTGTCCGATCCTTGAATTTTAGAACGAGATGGTCAACCCTACGCGTTAGAAAGTCAGAATGCAGTTGAGTACCTGACTGTCAATGTACCTTGCAGGTTATCCGAACAGTGCGTAGCAGAGAATATCAAAAGGAAAAAAGATCAACATTTCTACCCATAAACATTATACCCTATATAAAAGTTTGACGGTTTCACGCCTTGAAAACAATCGTGGCACTGTAGATGGCGTAATTATCTCCTATCATCGTGAGACACACCATTGCCTTTCTTCATGGTACATTGAATCGGAGTTTGAATTTCCTTTTCTACGATCTTTCTTTCCAACCTAAGGGTGACCGGAAACTGCCTTCTCTCGGTTGGTCTATCAACCTATTAGGGTGGAGGTATATTCAATGCGCGGCCCCACCTGTGCCGCTTACCCTTCACCATTTTCTCATCCTCTCCGCACCGCTTTGACAGAACAGTCTAGACTCTAGAGGGCCACGAATTCCTCGCCACGTCTTCATCATTGTTAGGCTAGCGGTGCATGTGGAAGAAATAATGGTGGGGTGGGAAGGAGATCTGCTTCAGATATTGCTTGAGATAGAACACGGCCGCCCAGCCTGTTGATAGGGGGGTTTTGATTCACCGGCGGCGTTTGGCTCTACCAAGAGGAGACTAGCGGGCAGCGCAGCGGGACCATCGGGATAGAGCAGCGGCGACGCCTCATTTCCTCCTCTGTTCGTCATATTGCCATTGCTTCCTCCTGCCTATGTGCATCGTTATCGGCCGCCTGCGTGTCACAGTTGGTTCTTGCTTTTCCTTCTTTTTTTCCATCAAGTTTAGTGTATTATATGTTCTGTTTAGATGTTTTTTTTCCGTTTCTTTGATTCCACCTCCATTGATTTTGGTTTTCCCCTATTCTCTTTCTTCCTCTCCAGGACCTGCCGTCCGACACCATCCGCCCTCCTGGTCCTGGATCTTGTGTTGTCCCGGCAGACGGCTGCGCCTCCATGTCCTATCTCTATCATCGAGGGATGGGAGCAGCGGCGGTGGAGAGCGGAGCTCCACGGCTGGAGCCTCTTCCCCAGTTATTCCGCCGGCACCGCGTCCACAGAATCTGATGCGTCTATGATGCGCTGCTGCATCCCACCATTGGTGTGTTGTGTGACTGCTCAGTGGTCGCCCCAACCTCTGATGGCCTGCTGCATCGGTCCGTCGTCCTCCGCCTCCACACGACCACATCGGCCCCCACCCCAACCTGAAGCTGCCGGCTCCTACCTCGGTTGGTCGAGGTATGTGCCGTCCGCTCCGTCTCAGGTCCTCTCCCTTCCCCTCCCCTCCCCTAGCCCGCCTCTCCTTAGCCCTATATTTCTCTCCCATTATATCACCAACGGGTACCGGTATGTGGTTGCAGACGAGAGCAAAGGCGTCGATGCTAGCACGAGGATGGGGGCCACGGGATACAAAGTAGGAGCCGGATCCCGCGCTCGCTGTTGCCTCCGACCTGGCCACCATCGCCAATTCAGGCCTGCTGACATGGGTGCTGAGTTGCTGATGTGAGGACTGCCACAGCAAGAGAAGGTGAATGTTGCACGATTGATTATTGCTCCCTCCAAGATTGATAGATAGGTTTGCAAGCGATTGTTCTGTCCCATGTATTCCTTTGATCTATCATGTATATTTTTATTCTTATATCTGACACAAATGATACCAACTTATTACCTCAGATTTTCTAGACAGACTGTCTTAAGGATATTCGTTTGTATAACATCTACTTCTTTGTTGGGAAAAGATTAGTTGAGATCTATGCACACATGCTATTTTTCTCATCAATTATGTATTCTGCATCAGTATGATGCCTCCTTTTCAGATTCCCTTGCACGTTTGATGTGAGGCAAGATGATGCGTTTATTTTGGAGTATTCTGGAAGTATTAGTACTACTGTGTATACTAGAGCACAAACAATCTCTGAATTGTATCTTCAAAAGTATATAGAACCTACGTACCCTGCCACCTGCATTGTGATTTATTTTTGCGTTCATAATTCAGACAGGCTATTTTGACTAATGTCATCCATACGAGTTCCAAATTTACAATTTCCAGCAATGTTTGTTTCATTCATTCATGCCATTGATATATATTTGCACAATGCTTAAAGAAACGTATCAATTTTGCAGGTTTTACTAAAATATGCAGTACATGCGGACAAATATTTGATTGGCCAGCTTCCTCACTATTTGAGGTATGTTCAATGTCAAATCAACTATGGAATTACACAGATCCCACGTTTATGTAGTACATGCGGACAAATATTTGATTGGCCAGCTTCCTCACTATTTGAGGTATGTTCAATGTCAAATCAACTATGGAATTACACAGATCCCCCGTTTCATATATACATTGGAACTTCATAGGGTACAGATCCGAGTAGCATGTGGGGACATTGGCCATTGAGGTGGCTGTTGGTCCATTTGAGCTTGCTTTATGTGTCGTCTGCATTCTTCATTTCAGAGAATTAAACTTAATAAACTGAAGACACAAACATTCTTGGTACGAGTATAAGCTGACCTACTTTTAGACCAACTAGCAAGGTGGCCCTCGCAAATGCGAGTGCATCATCTTTAGCAAGCTTAAGCTCTTGATGATATAAATTTATAGTATCATAGATAACAAAAATTTGAATTTTACCCACAAAACTATATGAGGTAAAACATCACATTTGTGATATTATTTTTGAATCATTTTGATTTTTGAAGAATTTATATGAAATTTCCAATAATACCATGTTACATATTCTACAATTTTTATTTTATTTTTTGGTAACTTAAAGTCCAGTGGTTTGTTTAGTTGATATCGAAGGTGTAACCTTGCGATTAGTGGATATTTATTGTGACAATCCAACATACTATTATTGCTACTCGTACACTACATCATTGCTCTCTCTAATGATAGACAGACGAACCACCTCCTTGTACATATTGTTCTCACTCTCTTTTATGTTTAATCCAACTATGCTAGTAGATTACTTATGTATCAATGAGTTTGATTCCAAATAAGAACTCTATGGTGTTCACATGATCTTTCTAAAACTAACTCTTAAGGTACATGGAGCAATCTTGTCCTAATTCTATATCCTTATATCCTTCCGCCAATGTGAAAATTTTGATAAAACAACTTAAATCCACAAAAAAGTATTAAAATAAGAATAACTTAGCAATAAAAATATAATTGTTGTTTATTTTACCGTGTCGTACGCTCTCACCTGGAGTCAGAACAGGTATAATCATAAATCTGTGTAGCCCGGCTGAGAAGTGGTACATGTTTATCTGGAAATTACCAAAAAATTGAAATAAATGTAGCCAAATATGGCATTGAGATTTAAATCCAAAATCTAATAAAGTATTTCTAATCATTTATAGAGCTTTTTTTCTAACATGTTTCTTCGAAAGGTTGCACTCTACCGAGTATATATAATTTGTTTAACATGGGGCTTATTCACCATTTGAAATGAATTACACCATTTTCTCATAATTATTGATTAAGAATGAGTTGTGATAGACCCGGTGACATGTATGTGTGTCAAACACACGTTAGCACATGTGATCACCATGAGTGTGTGTGCTTAGGAAAATGACCGATCATATTACTTGCCCTGCAACTGAAGTTCTGGAGAAAGACTTGGTATCCAACGCTTCGAGCAAAATAATTATGGAGGAAGATTTGCCCTCAATATTTATGGATGATCTTTTCTATATCATATATACATGTGCACTACTTCATACTACCTCCGTTCCAGAAAGAATGTAGCAAATTTTTCTAAATTTAAATGTATGTAAACACTATTTAGTGTAAAGACAAACCTGCTACATCCTTCTGGAGCAGGAGGGGGTAATATTTTCTCTTCCGATTGCTTAAATATACTAACAATGTATAGTACAAATCGCTTCACACTATTTAGCCTAATGTCCACCGTCATCTTCTAGGCTGCCGGCTCGACGGCAGGACGACGGGCAACCACTCGGTGCAACAACACGTACTCCTCGCCGGCACTCTCGCTCAGCTTATGCGGGCATGGCCTATGGCGCACGTGGTTACTAAGAAAACTAAATTATGATTTTAATATCTCTCCGATTTATAATAATTGTCCAAAAATAGATGTATCTAAATATATTTTAATGTATAGATATATCTATTTTCAGACAATTATTTTGAACCGAAAGAAGTATGTTTCACGTCCTAGTCTAAAAACATTGTCATTCACATGTAGTTTCTGAAAATATACACACAGGACACGTCCACTGCTAGCATACACAAGCAACTCACTTGAACTTCTTTTAAAACTGGCCTAAACGTGACGGGGAACATACTGAATGTAGACTCCGCGTGATGGAATAGAACTCTTACGGTCAACAAACTCTGGTTTTCATGTTTTTTTTTCCTTAAACTGCGCTCTTACTTGCCTTGACTTCACCCTGTCAAATAAAAAAAAAATGGTACTACTTTGGTCATAAAATCCCACCGGTAAGTTACATACCTAACTATGGTGGTTTAGATATTTTGTTAAGGAAAGAAATCGTATCAAGTTCATGTCCATGTCACATGTGCACGTTTACGTAAATATTCATCTTTTATTAAATCCTGGACACAAATTACATAACCAATGGTAAAAATTAATTTAGGTGATGTGGATTAACGTGGTGTCCCTATTTTAGACCCTCGTATTGTGCTTTTAGTATATAATAGATGAGACAAAGACTAAAAAGATGCCTTGCCTCATGATATTCAAGTGTATAAATCAAATGGCCACGCTACCGTCTTATTCAATTGCAACTATTGCAATTTTGTGCCATCTTTTCTGTGATTTCTCTTGCATGTAGTTCTACTGGTAGCAGACCATATATTTGTGAGTTATTCAAGAAGTGGCTTCCTCACTCTGGCAGCAACTTTTGCACTCAGAGTGATATTGTAATGACAGTCGAGTAGTGTTGAAGCTAGATACCTGAAGTGTGGAGTATATGTAAGATCTCACCGGTGTTATGCCATTCTTTTGGTAATGAAGTAATGCACTTACTGAACTTGCGTCAGTGCAACAGGTCGTCCACAATGTTAGTACAACTTAGAGTGTGTCAGTAAATTTGTCGTAGCTCAGTTTGTAATCACTGAAACTGTTAGAACATTAGGAAGAAAGCTTCTCATATTTGGTTAACTTGATATATGTGATGTTAGCCCGTAATGGCAATGACTAGAACTTGCATGGCGTGTTGTCACGCAAAACTTTGTAGTCCACTCTTATACATGGACACATTATCCAAACAACTTGATTGAACAACGACACCACAAGCCCCTTATAGCAATCGATATCACCCACGGGGCTTGAGCTGCATGTGTCTTTGCTTCCTTCTCTCAGTTATTAAGCTGTCCTAAAACGTAGCATGTTTTTCTTCTAACAATTTTAAGGAATTTTTTTAATCTGAACTATTGTGTCCATTTTGTAGGAGGGTACCTTCAGCCATCAAGACTATCTCGGATGACAACACCGACATTCAGGCAACAACACTTGCCTTTTAGCGCAATTCCATCTTAGAAGAAGTTGTGCGGCAAGTAGAACAAACTAGGAAAAGGGTTTCCTGTGAAGATTATGTTCTTCCTGATAGGATTTTATTTTGCCATGGCGCTTGCTTTTGTCGCCGGACAAACAGGTCACTGGGACATACTGTGCTTTTCATTCTACACCAAAAGATGGTGTATAAAAGTGATGTTGTTTACATATTAATGATGTACAGTGTGCAATAGATATAACCACATGTAGCTTGAGGTTGTGGTCTTATGTTCTCAATGAGTACTACCATGTAAAGAATAATTTGCAGATATGTTATATGTATATCTTTTATTACCTTGAAGAACACCTACAATTGTTTATGAGTTGTAACAGTTAGTGTACCTTATATTGAAAAGGCAACATTCAGGTGTTGTAAATGTGTTTCGAAATAGTCTGATGTCAAGTGAGAAGATCATGAGTATCGCGCTGACCATTCGCTTTCTCAGTAGCGAAAGCGCTTCTCTTTGCCCCTTAACTTAATAAAGTATTTGCAGTATTTAGAACTTATTTGGATATCAGTATTTAGACTTATTTGGATTTATCTTTTACGGACCCTGTCTTCACAAAGCAATCTCATATTTATTTGAATTTTAGATGATGTCAAGTACATATACTGCCTTTTCATAATTGCAGTTTTTAGAACTTTTTTAGATTTATCTTTTAGGATAACCTCTAAGTTTACCTCATATAGTTATTGTACTTTCATTTTTGTATTCTGTTGAGTACTAATTAAGATCTGAGTCAATATTCTATTATTGATTTGGTGTTTCATTGACCTATTCTGCTGAGGACTAAATAAGATTTAAGACTATATTATCATATGTTTGGTGTTCCATTAACTGAAGCTTTTTTAGTTACTTAGGGCTGCAACAAGATCCATCGGTAGCTTTTCAACAGAGCACCACTTCGCGTGGTTTTGGAAATAACTGAACTGCAAATGGTGCATATTTCTTCCTCTGTGTCGAACATCAGATTCTCAATGTTATGTATTGCCGGTGCGGATTATTTGTTTTACTAGCATAATTTCTGGTTTCGGAAACCAGAGACTAGAAAGAAGAATAAAGATAGGGTTCTCGATTTTAACTTTTGGTCCTCCAATGATGCAAATCATACAAAACCAAGCTATTTTTAATTGCATAGTTGAATTCTACGGGCGCGGCGTGCCGCCGCGCCATTGCTTCCTAGTATCCAAATAGTGCAAGTCGCTAGAGAGGGTGGCGCTGCCCTCTCGCTACAGGCCGGGAAGCGCGGATCATGCTAGCGGACATCAAGGACAGATAGTGGTGATAACTCGATCACGTGTCAAAGATAGGGGGACGCGGATAACGCCAAGGCCTCCAGACTGGTTTCGAACTTGCCCAACCACTGATGATAACAGATCGAGCCTAAGAGATTCCAGAGCCCCACGATGACGTCTCCAAAAAGATTTTAACCCAGCCTACCACCATTGCTGAGACCGAGACGTTTGACATGATCGTCACTACCACTAGTAGAAAACATGGCTTTTGTCCAAAGCTCTCGGAAGCTTTAGTCCCGGTTTAAAAACGAACTAGGACTAATAGGGGCATTGGTCTCGGTTTGACCGGCGCGGGGCGACGCCACCCTCTAGTTTCGGTTCGTTTGCATTTGGTTTCGGTTCAAACGGTTCCGGTTTGTCATACAAACCGGGAATAAATGTCTTGCAGCAGGCCACGCCACGGCCGGTGCACCTTTAGTTCCGGTTTGCCTTACCAATCGGGACTAAAGGCCCATCTCTCTCTATATATATACCTTGCCCTGTCTAAGTGTGAGTCGCATTTAGTTTTTTCCACTTCTTAGCACAAGAGAGGTGTATGTTGCTTTGCTCTCTTTTCTTCTGCACACAAGAGCTCGATGAAATGCCTAAGAGCTATTGTCACTCGAGTTCACACAAAACAATCCACACTTGAATGATGTATGCGTGCAGATTTGAGTGAATAACTGATGGCGTGTAATACACACGTTCGTTGGGAACCCCAAGAGGAAGGTATGATGCGCACAGCAGCAAGTTTTCCCTCAGAAAGAAACCAAGGTTTATCGAACCAGGAGGAGCCAAGAAAAGACACGTTGAAGGTTGATGGCGGCGGGATGTAGTGCGGCGCAACACCGGGGATTCTGGCGCCAACGTGGAACCTGCACAACACAACCAAAGTACTTTGCCCCAACGAAACAGTGAGGTTGTCAATCTCACCGGCTTGCTGTAACAAAGGATTAGATGTATAGTGTGGATGATTATATTTGTTTGCAAATAACAGTAAAGAACAATAGCAGCAGATTTGTATTTCAGATGTAAAGAATAGGACCGGGGTCCACAGTTCACTAGAGGTGTCTCTCCCATAAGATAAATAGCATGTTGGGTGAACAAATTACAGTCGGGCAATTGAAAAATAGAGAGGGCATGACAATGCACATACATGATATGATAAGTATAGTGAGATTTAATTGGGAATTACGACAAAGTACATAGACCGCTATCCAGCATGCATCTATGCCTAAAAAGTCCACCTTCAGGTTATCATCCGAACCCCTTCCAGTATTAAGTTGTAAACAACAGACAATTGCATTAAGTATGGTGCGCAATGTAATCAATAACTACATCCTCGGACATAGCATCAATGTTTTATCCCTAGTGGCAACATCACATCCACAACCTTAGAACTTTCTGTCACTGTCCCAGATTTAATGGAGGCATGAACCCACTATCGAGCATAAATACTCCCTCTTGGAGTTAAGAGTAAAAACTTGGCCAGAGCCTCTACTAATAACGGAGAGCATGCAAGATCATAAACAACACTTGAGTAATAAATTGATAATCAACATAACATAGTATTCTCTATCCATCGGATCCCGACAAACACAACATATAGCATTACAGATAGATGATCTTGATCATGTTAGGCAGCTCACAAGATCCGACAATGAAGCACATAAGGAGAAGACAACCATCTAGCTACTGCTATGGACCCATAGTCCAGGGGTGAACTACTCACTCATCACTCCGGAGGCGACCATGGCGGTGAAGAGTGCTCCGGGAGATGATTCCCCTCTCCGGCAGGGTGCCGGAGGCGATCTCCTGAATCCCCCGAGATGGGATTGGCGGCGGCGGCGTCTCAGTAAGGTTTTCCGTATCGTGGCTCTCGGTACTGGGGGTTTCGTGACGGAGGCTTTAAGTAGGCGGAAGGGCAGGTCAAAGGGCGTCACGGGGGCCCCACACAGCAGGGCCGCGCGGGCCCCCTCTAGGCCGCGCCACCCTAGTGTGGCGGCGCTCCGTGGCCCCACTTCGTCTTCTCTTCGGTCTTCTGGAAGCTTCGTGGCAAAATAGGCCCCTGGGCGTTGATTTCGTCCAATTCCGAGAATATTTCCTTACTAGGATTTCTGAAACCAAAAACAGCAGAAAACAACAATCGGCTCTTCGGCATCTCGTTAATAGGTTAGTGCCGGAAAATGCATAAATATGACATAAAGTATGTATAAAACATGTAGATATCATCAATAATGTGGCATGGAACATAAGAAATTATCGATGCGTCAGAGACGTATCAGCATCCCCAAGCTTAGTTCCTGCTCGTCCCGAGCAGGTAACGATAACAAAGATAATTTCTGGAGTGACATGCCATCATAACCTTGATCATACTGTTGTAAGCATATGTAATGAATGCAGCGATCAAAACAATGGTAATGACATGAGTAAACAACTGAATCATAAAGCAAAGACTTTTCATGAATAGTACTTCAAGACAAGCATCAATAAGTCTTGCATAAGAGTTAACTCATAAAGCAATAAATCAAAGTAAAGGTATTGAAGCAACACAAAGGAAGATTAAGTTTCAGCGGTTGCTTTCAACTTATAACATGTATATCTCATGGATATTGTCAATGTAAAGTAATATAACAAGTGCAATATGCAAGTATGTAGGAATCAATGCACGGTTCACACAAGTGTTTGCTTCTTGAGGTGGAAAGAGATGGGTGAACTGACTCAACATAAAAGTAAAAGAAAGGTCCTTCAAAGAGGAAAGCATCGATTGCTATATTTGTGCTAGAGATTTTATTTTGAAAACATGAAACAATTTTGTCAACGGTAGTAATAAAGCATATGTATCATGTAAATTATATCTTACAAGTTGCAAGCCTCATGCATAGTATACTAATAGTGCCCGCACCTTGTCCTAATTAGCTCGGATTACCAGGATTATCATTGCAATACACATGTTTTAACCAAGTGTCACAAAGGGGTACCTCTATGCCGCCCTGTACAAAGGTCTAAGGAGAAAGCTCGCATTTGGATTTCTCGCTTTTGATTATTCTCAACTTAGACATCCATACCGGGACAACATAGACAACGGATAATGGACTCCTCTTTAATGCATAAGCATGTAGCAACAATTAATGTTCTCATATGAGATTGAGGATATATGTCCAAAACTGAAACTTCCACCATGATTCATGGCTTTAGTTAGCGGCCCAATGTTCTTCTCTAACATTATGCATGCTCTAACCATTAAATGAGTGGTAAATCTCCCTTACTTCGGACAAGACGGACATGCATAGCAACTCACATGATATTCAACAAAGAGTAGTTGATGGCGTCCCCAGGAACATGGCTATCGCACAACAAACAACTTAATAAGAGATAAAGTGCATAAGTACATATTCAATACCACAATAGTTTTTAAGCTATTTGTCCCATGAGCTATATATTGTAAAGGTAAAGAATGGAAATTTTAAAGGTAGCACTCAAGCAATTTACTTTGGAATGGCGGAGAAATACCATGTAGTAGGTAGGTATGGTGGACACAAATGACATAGTGGTTGGCTCAAGGATTTTGGATGCATGAGAAGTATTCCCTCTCGATACAAGGTTTTAGGCTATCAAGGTTATTTAAAACAAACACAAGGATGAACCGGTGCAGCAAAACTCACATAAAAGACATATTGTAAACATTATAAGACTCTACACCGTCTTCCTTGTTGTTCAAAACTCAATACTAGAAATTATCTAGACTTTAGAGAGACCAAATATGCAAACCAAATTTTAGCAAGCTCTATATATTTCTTCATTAATAGGTGCAAAGTATATGATGCAAGAGCTTAAACATGAGCACAACAATTGCCAAGTATCAAATTATTCAAGACATTTTAGAATTACTACATGTAGCATTTCCCGATTCCAACCATATAACAACTTAACGAAGAAGATTCAACCTTTGCCATGAATACTATGAGTAAAGCCTAAGGACATACATATGCAACAGCGGAGCGTGTCTCTCTCCCACACAATGAATGCTAGGATCCATTTTATTCAAACAAAAACAAAAACAAAAACAAAAACAAACCGACGCTCTAAGCAAAGCACATAAGATGTGATGGAATAAAAATATAGTTTCAGGGGAGGAACCTGATAATGTTGTCGATGAAGAAGGGGATGCCTTGGGCATCCCCAAGCTTAGACAGCTTGAGTCTTCTTAAAATATGCAGGGGTGAACCACCGGGGCATCCCCAAGCTTAGAGCTTTCACTCTCCTTGATCATATTGTATCATCCTCCTCTCTTGACCCTTGAAAACTTCCTCCACATCAAACTCGAAACAACTCATTAGAGGGTTAGTGCATAATAAAAATTCACATGTTCAGAGGTGACACAATTATTCTTAACACTTCTGGGCATTGCACAAAGCTACTGGACATTAATGAAACAAAGAAATCCATCCAACATAGCAAAAGAGGCAATGCGAAATAAAAGGCAGAATCTGTCAAAACAGAACAGTCCGTAAAGAAGGATTTTATTGAGGCACCAGACTTGCTCAAATGAAAATGCCCAAATTGAATGAAAATTGCGTACATATCTGAGGATCACGCACGTAAATTGGCATATTTTTGTGAGCTACCTACAGAGAGGCAGGTCAAAATTCGTGACAGCAAAGAAATCTTGTTCTACGCGAGTAATCCAAATCTAGTATGAACCTTACTATCAAAGACTTTACTTGGCACAACAATGCACAAAACTAAGATAAGTAGAGGTTGCTACAGTAGTAAACAACTTTCAAGACTCAAATATAAAATAAAAGTACTGTAGTAAAAACATGGGTTGTCTCCCATAAGCGCTTTTCTTTAACGCCTTTCAGCTAGGCGCAGAAAGTGTATATCAAGTGTTATCAAGAGACGAAGTATCAACATCATAATTTGTTCTAATAATAGAATCAAAAGGTAACTTCATTCTCTTTCTAGGGAAGTGTTCCATTCCTTTCTTGAGAGGAAATTGATATTTGATATTACCTTCCTTCATATCAATGATAGCTCCAACAGTTCGAAGAAAAGGTCTTCCCAATATAATGGGACAAGATGCATTGCATTCAATATCCAAGACAACAAAATCAACGGGGACAAGGTTATTGTTAATGGTAATGCGAACATTATCAACTCTCCCCAAAGGTTTATTTGTAGCATTATCAACAAGATTAACATCTAAATAACAATTCTTCAATGGTGGCAAGTCAAGCATATCATAAATTTTCTTAGGCATAACGGAAATACTTGCACCAAGATCACATAAAGCATTACAATCAAAGTCATTGACCTTCATCTTAATGATGGGCTCCCAACCATCTTCTAACTTTCTAGGAATAGAAGTTTCAAGTTTTAGTTTCTCTTCTCTAGCTTTTATGAGAGCATTTGTAATATGTTTTGTGAAAGCAAAATTTATAGCACTAGCATTGGGACTTTGAGCAAACTTTTGTAAGAACTTTATAACTTCAGAGATGTGACAATCATCAAAGTCTAAACCATTATGAGCTACAGCAATGGGATCATTATCCCCAATATTTTGAAAAATTTCAGCAGTTTCATCAATTTCAGCAGTTTTAGCAGTTTCAGGAAATTTTGCACGCTTTGCACTAGGAGTAGTAACATTGCCAACACCAATTATTTTACCATTGATAGTAGGAGGTGTAGCAACATGTGAATCATTAACGTTACTAGTGGTGGTAATAGTCCAAACTTTAGCTACATTATTCTCTTTAGCAAGTTTTTCATTTTCTTCTCTTTCCCACCTAGCATGCAATTCGGCCATCAATCTTATATTCTCATTAATTCTAACTTGGATGGCATTTGCTGTAGTAACAATTTTATTTTCAATATCCTTATTAGGCATAACTTTCAATTTTAAAAGATCAACACCAGAGGCAAGTCTATCAACCTTAGAAGCGAGAATATCAATTTTATCAAGCTTTTCCTCTACAGATTTGTTAAGAGCAGTTTGTGTACTAATAAATTCTTTAAGAATAGCTTCAAGTCCAGGGGGTGTGTTCCTATTATTGTTGTAAGAATTCCCATAAGAATTACCATAACCGTTACCATTATTATAAGGATATGGCCTATAGTTCACTACAAGAAAAGTTGCCATGGCCGACGAAGTTGAAGTCGCGCCGTGGTTGCTGGTGTACCATGGCCGACGATTTTGGGTCCCTCCGTGGTGCATGTCAAAACTTTTTTTTCTCGTTTTTGAGGCCACCTAGCCCGACGAAAGCGGCCAAAACGTCGCGTATGGTGGCCCGTGACGTGGTGCATCTCGAAATCTCGGGTTCGCCGGCCGAGTCAACGCAAATCCGCACCGCCGAGGGATGTAGGGCCCAGATGGCAGCCTCTACGGCATTGTTTTTTCTCGATCGCGCCATCTCGTTCAACGTTCTCCGATCGAGCCGTTTATGATGCAGGATCATGGGTCCCGCATGTCATCCTCTATGAACCAAAATTCTTTCTATTCTTCGATTTTTTTGACCCCCTGATTTCTGCCTACTTCCTTTTTCTTTTGATCCCTTGCCGCCTTGGAAACGTTGAGACCGCTGCTGCTAAATGGGACCCGCATGTCATCCTCTATGTGCAATCAACTTTCTTTTCTTGGAGTTTTTTTTGGCACCTCAAATTTGGTCACTTGCCTTTTTCTTTCGATCCCCTGCCGCCTCTCAAACGGTGATACCGCTGTCTGCTAAATGGGACCCGCATGTCATCCTCTATGTACTATAAAACTTTCTTTTCTTGGAGTTTTTTTTGGCACCTCATATTTGGTCACTTGCCTTTTTCTTTCGATCCCCGCCGCCTCTCAAACGGTGATACCGCTGCTGCTAACTTGGGACCCGCATGTCATCCTCTATGTACTATAAAACTTTCTTTTCTTGAATTATTTTTGGCACCTCATATTTGGTCACTTACCTTTTTCTTTCGATCTCATGCCACGTTTGAAACGTTGAGGAACCTGCTAGCTCATGGGACCCGCATGTCATCCTCTATGTACTATAAAAGTTTATTTTCTTGGTTTTTTTTCACCCTCTGATTTTTGGCAATTTCTTTTTTTCTTTTGATCCCCTGCCGCCTCTCAAACGGTGATACCGCTGTCGCTAAACTGGGACCCGCATGTCATCCTCTATGTACTATAAAACTTTCTTTTCTTAAATTATTTTTGGCACCTCATATTTGGTCACTTACCTTTTTC
>NC_061508.1:302271667-302335229 GCF_022539505.1 Lolium rigidum
AGCCTCCCAGCCCTCTCTTTTCTGTATTTCTTTCTGAACGAGCCTATTGCTTTGTCTTTCTCGCAATAGCATCAGAGCATCTCCAAGAGATGATATATATTTGTATCATATAATGTAAAATACATTTTCTGCTTTTCTTTATTTTCAGATTTCTACATCACCTGCATTTGCTCTAAAAAATCAGATGATGTAAAATACATCACCTCTTCTCTAAAAGTGCTCTAGAAGATGGTGCATTTTACATCACCACCTAGGTGATGTATATTTCATATTTGCAAACATATGAATGAATCTCATATATAAATGATTTGAAAACACAAATAAAATATAAACATTGCTAAATATTACATTACACAAAACAATTCATCATTATTACAGGAATAGTTCATCATCAACTTGCATAGAAATCAACTCATGAACACACATAGTCAGTGACCCGTCCAATCTGGACGGGGCTAGCCGTGCGGGAGCTTGTGGGCGACAGATCGGCGGTCCTCGGTATTCTACAACGCCATAGATGGACGGCGATGGACGCGGCGAGCCGGAATCAGGCCAGCGGGCTTCGGATTTTCACCGAGGTGGACGGGCATTTCCGGCCATCCCAAGCTACAAGATGAGTCAGGGTGAGGCGGGAATGGGGCCGTCGGGTAACGGGGGAACGATCCTTGGTCGATTCCGAGCGGTGGCGGGGTGGATTTGGACGGAGCTCGGCTGACAGCAGCGGTCGGCGGCCGAGCTCGCGCAGGTGGGGAGATAGGAAACGACAAATTAACTGTTGGGGATCGCGTGTGATTGTTGTTTTATGATGTATATTTGCATCGCCATGTGCAAAATATACGACACGATGCAAAAATATATATCACGATGTCTAAAATGATGTAAACCACAGTTATTTTACATCTACATCATGCTCTTATGTATCATCTTATTGGCTCGGCACCAGGTTGAGTGAACATAATTAGCTGAATTACACGACTAGGTCTCCAACGTGTTTCGTATGGGACTCTCACAGCTTCACGACGTCATAATATAGCTGTACTGCGACAAGGATTTGGATAAGGGAATCCTTCTGCTGGACGTACTGCCTGGATTGATTCCGACCGAGCTACAAAAATGCCTAGTTGCTGCAGCAGTCATAGGGATTACAGTATGCTCACTACGCCACGACTCTGCTGGTATAATTACCAGAAAAGCATATCTGCAGTTATCTCTATCTAACAATCCATGATCATGGCAACTTGATAGCACGCCGTCGTTCTAGTACGTACCTGTCATTCTTTCGGGCATTTTTCCTCCTTTTTTTTTCACATCAAACTCAACAGAGCACTTTATCTCGTCGGAAACAAAACACTTACTTTTACAACGCATTATTTACACCAGAAACAAACTCCACATAAGAACAAGGAGATTCCAACATTCCACGCAACTGATTAACAATATCTACGCAAGATGTACACAAAATCTTAAGTCCTTATTTTAGCATTTTTCATGGTACGTTGGAGATCGATCTTATTGGCTCGGCGCTAAATTGGATTAATATGGATGTGACTAGTTCTAAGTCGATTGAGTTCTCGGTCAAAGGATGTAATTCTTGTAACAACTTTGCAATTTAAAAATCCCAGTTACAACTTAACTAGCAACTAAAAATTCTCAGTTGAAACATCACTTGCAAGTAAAACATCTCAGTTGCAACCACAATTACAACTAAAAATCAAAGCTACAACATTTTTTTGCAGTTTAAAGAACGCATAAATCGCAATGTAAATCCGTCGATTTCGAATTTCACTGAAGACCAAGTTAGTTCTCAGATAATTGAGAACTAGTAATTCCAAAAAAAAATTGTTTAACTTAAATACTCCATCCGTTTCAAAAAATAGTTATTTAACTTTTTTGAATATAGATGTATCTATAAGTAAAATATAGCTATATATCTCTGTAAACAACATTAAACAGTTTTTTTATAGGGATGTGTAGATATCCGAGAACGTGTTTCATATGGGAACTTAATACTAGAGGACGTTATAGCTGTACCGCAGCATGGATTTGGGTAAATGAATCTTTCTGCTACACTGCTTGGTTTGATTGTCACCCATCGATCCGCAAAAATGCCTAGTTGTTGATTAGTATCTTGATTACGACTGTACAGATATAATTAGAAGAAAAGCATATGTAATTATCTCTATCTAACAATCAATGATCATAGCAACTTGATGGCAAGCCATCGTTCTAGTACGTACCTGTCATTCTTTCAGTCTCTAAATGTAGCCGGAGCAGAGCACTTCAGCATTTTTCGTCGTGTATACTAGATCAACATAGCACTGAAAGATAGTTGTCGTCGCTAGAGAGCTGTCATCGCTAGAGAGATTTGCGATTTTCTCGCCACCTTAGCTACTGCCTACCCTAATTCCGCAGTTGATTGATGGCATGTCTTTGTCGACGTGGTGTTGGAGTATCATGTTTGGAGTGTTCGTTCGTGTCTCGTTGTGGTCTCATGTTGGCTAGAGTTTGTGCGGCATTGTAGTTCGGGTCCGTGTTAGGCTTGGTGGGTGTGTGGGTGTGCTGTTTCTGTGGACTTGATGTTGTTATTGTGGGTTTTCGTTCAGTTTGCTCCTAAAAACTTAACACTCTCTTCTTAATTAATTTTACCTCCATTTAAAGAATTATACTAAAAGCAATTCGGTGTAGTCATTATAGTGACACCAAAAAGAATCACGTAATCCTTGAGAGATCAGAACACCTAGAGTGAACCATGGGATGGCATGAAGAGGGAAAATCTATATCAACATAGTAGTACTTACATTTCACAATCAATGGGACTCTAGAGTATTTGGCAGTTATTTAATAATATCTTGCAATTCACCGCAAAATTAAATGATTCATCATACATGTGATTTTTTACCTATCAAGGTATTTGCGGTAGAGAATCTTAGATTTAGAGTTAGGTTGAACAATATTTGAAATATTTCCATGAACATAATCAGCATGACAAAGATGATGCCCTCGCATTTGCGAGGGCCACCTTGCTAGTTTTGTAGAAAGTACATCGATCGCAAACAATATGTAAGAAAGGGAAATACCCAGTTCAATATTCGGAGTATTACATCTCAGGATCACATAAGATTAACACATAAATAAACCAACGGAAAATAATAAGCATTACGAGGCTAAACATACTTCAATGTACTAGTATGCCACCAACCAGCCTTGTTGTAGATATCCTAAGTGACCGTCAGCACACAATAACATCTAGTATCCATAAGTTCATGCTGATCATGCGTGAGCGGTCCAGATCAAAGCTAGGTCCAGTGCATAGCCATGCAGGTAACCTGCAAACATTTTCAAGCAGTTGTGTTGCTAAAAATTATATTGTCCCCACATCTCCCTATTGGCAACATGAAACTGAAACCCTAATGTGTATTCTAGCTTTAGTATTCTTGTCCATTCTATTTAACCAGTTTTATAATATATTCGTAATACTGGCCGGAGAGAAATATTATACTACCTCCGTTCTAAAATAATGAATCAGTTTTATCTAGATACAAATGTATCTAGACATATTTTATTTAGTAGAAACATCCATAT
The DNA here is from genome assembly GCF_022539505.1 of Lolium rigidum. Lineage (NCBI taxonomy): Eukaryota > Viridiplantae > Streptophyta > Magnoliopsida > Poales > Poaceae > Lolium > Lolium rigidum. The sequence continues at coordinate 302,275,250 of NC_061508.1, forward strand.
TTAAAAAAAGTTGAGATACATATTTTTAGACAGATACAATATGTAAAGTAAACAATGTGCCAAATAAGCTTCGCAAATGGACATGAGAGAAACAAATGCTGAATGTTTTCCTCAGAATCAAGAAACAACACTTTTTAATCCCGTCACATTTACGCTTAGCAATATTATCCTTTGTAAGTAAGAGTTTTCAATGCAGAAATTCAATTTGGCTCCCGGATGCATATGCTCCTTCTACCAAAAAAAAAATATTTCGGCATGTCGAAAAATTTTGACAAAAAATTCTACATGTACATCTCCATAATATATGTGTGTTCATCAAGTTTCGCGAGAAACCAATATTTTGTGTGGTCTGTAAAAAAGAGAAAATTTATTTTTCTGAAAAACCTTATTTTTAGCGTTGAAATTTGTTTTTTTACACATGCCACACGACAAGTTGATTTTTCATGAAACGACTTTGTGAGTGTGTAACACGTGAAGATGTACGTGAGAATTTTTCGTTTCAACTTTTAAAGTTTTCAAAATATGTGTAACATGCATTTCAAAATATATAGAGAGAGCATATGATCCCATGTGCCAAAACATCACTCCCTTTTCAATGGAGGAATCACATGAGTATTTTAATCTTAAGTGGAACTTGTAATTTATATAAGTGCTTTTTTGTCGTCTAAGAGCATCTCCAGTCGCGTCCCCCAAACCGTCCCCCAAACCGCGCCGGATTGAGCGTTTGGGGGACGTGTTTTGTTCGTGCCGCCTTTGGGGGACGTCGCTCCCCAGCTGCGTCCCCCAAACGCCGCCCCCAAACATTTAAAATACTTTTTTTGATTTTTTTATTTCAATTTCCACAAACTAATACATAATTTGGAATGTGGTTTACACGAAAACACAGTTAGGCACATGGTTTTCCACAAACTAATACATAGTTTGAACCGTCGTGGACACAAATATAAAATTTTGCAAAGAAACTAAACCTAACTAGACCGTGCATCGAAGGTTTCCTATGTTCGCTGCTAAGAAAGAACACTCGAGGGCACACCCAGTCACCTAAACTGGAAAATCCAGCGGGAGGATGGTGCCCTTGTTGGTTCTACCGATGAGGCGAACATCCAGAAACCTCCGTGCACATGTTCGCTGCGAAGAAAGAACAATCAGTCATCCTCCTCGTCGGTGCTGTCGCCCTGGTAGTCCCGGCGGCACCGCGTCTCGTCGAAGACCTTGACGCTCATGTCCCTGTCGCCGAAGTAGGAGAACAGGAGGATGAATCTGGCTTGGAGGCTGTCGTGCCGCGCGAACTTCTCCCAGCCGATGTTGAGGTACATCTTGCCGCGCGCGTTGTAGATCACGTCGACGATCCAGCGGTAGTAGCCGCACGCAGCCTCCCGCAGATGCATCGTGCGCGGGCGATCGTCGCCGGCGACGTAGTCGGCGAAGGAGTCTGGCAGCCTCTAGATGCCGCGCGGGTCGCCCTTGAGGACGAGGACGAACTCGAACCGCACGTCCGGCTCCACGTCCATCTCCGACGATGATGAAGCCGGCGGCGTGGAAGGCGACGACGAGCGTTCAGCTCTGCCGCGGCCACGACCACGACCACGACCACGGCCGCGAGGTCGGCCTCCGCCTCTACCGAACATAGCGTCGAGTCTTGTTGAGATGGTGGCGGCTAGGGTTTGGGAGAGAGGCGCTAGGGTTTGTGTGTGAGAGGGACGATGAGAGGCGACCCTTTTATAGGCCGGAGGGAGGCGGGCGAGCGGTGGCACGCATTAACGCCGGCACGCAGAGCTAGGCGCGACGGGACGCGTCGGCCGCGTCGCTGCGGAACCGCACCGTCGCTGCGTCGCTCGCGGGAACCGCACCGCCAATAACTTCCGTCACGAGGTAGGCGACGGTTAGGTTAAAAATTTATTGTGCCGCCGACGAGTCGGCCCCGCCACTCCCCGTCTCGCTTTTCGTTGTGTCCGGTGTCCCCGGTGCGTCCCCTGTGGGACGGGGACGGGCTCGGGGCGCCGGACACCGTATGGGAGCGCGCCGGACAAAAATGGGCTTTGGGGGACGCGGCTGGAACGATTTTTTTGTCCGGCGCGCCCCAAATCTCTTTGGGGGACGCTTTGGGGGACGCGGCTGGAGATGCTCTAACATTTCACAAAATTTCGAGTCCCTATTTCCAGTTCACTAGATACTCTCATACGGTCCTAGCACTGATGTGCCCTACGTAATACTAGCTAGAAGATTCGCAAGTCTGCTGTCTGCATGCATGCATTCTACGTGATCAAGGTGACGAACGCCACGGCGGTTCGCTTTCCCTCTTTTTTTTTTTTTTTTTTTTTTTTTTTGCGATCAACGGTTCGCTTTCCCTCGCCGATGGAGTCCATAACTCCATGGCTCGCGCACCCGCCAGTTGCATGGCCTTCAATACTGGCAACGACACGGAGCGGTACGCTTGCCCCCGGAGACCGCCAACTACCAAAGTAAGAAAGAACAGAAAAGCAGCACGCATCAGCTGAAACGAAACGACAGGAACCAAGCCAGGACAAATCTCCATCGATCTGGCTATGCCTAGCAGCGTGTGCAAACCAACTGGGACCTTGCGCACATATTTGTGGCAAAATGAAGGACCCGGCCGGGACCTTGTGCGTGCGGTATTGGTTCGGTTGGTTTCGTATCACCATCACTGACGAGTTATTGTGCAGTTAGCTAAGGGGACGATCGACGTGACAAAACCATGATTGTGTCTTGTTCTTCGCGCGCGTGTGTGCGTATCAACCGCCCGGTCTGCGCGCGTGATCGAGCTACACGGACAGTGCAATAGGGAAAAATTCGAAACGAAACCTAGTAGCATGTGGTCACGAGTTTGGTAAATTATCTTTTCGTTGCAAAGTATGTGAAAATTGTGTACATTGGGGAGGCCCCAAGGAGACAAAATCTCCCACCCCCGGTGTAATTGCGAAGGTCCTATTCATCGACCTTAGAGGCGCGACAAACCCCTCCTGCCTATTCACCGACCACTTAATGGGCCACACTATTGCGGCCATTAATTTGTGAGTTTTTTACATCTATTTTTCAATATTTGTTTAAAAAATAGATATAAAAAATATTATATTTCTTTTCCAAAATATTAAATCAGTGCAATATGGACTAATGATGAAAATACTTTTTTGAACGTATGGATGTTTGTTTAATTCAGTACAAAACAGGTAGACATTTTTTTTGTCACAAATATTTTTTGAACCCCAAAAACATGTTTTCGAACCATATGAACAAATTATTTTGAACGGGGATTATTTTTAGAATCCCATGAAAATATATTTTCAACACATCATTTTTTTGAACCTTGTAAACATTATTTTTGGGACCATAAACGTTTTTTTTAACCCCTCACCATTTATCACATTAATGAACATTGTGTTCTACCAAAAATAGGCCTTTTCGAGCTCTTGGGCTAGGAAGTGGAGCCTAGTCCTGACCAAGCTAAGCTCAAGTTAGGCAGGGCCGGTCCTAGGGGGCGGGAGGGGCGGCCGCCCCGGGCCCTCGCAAGTGAGGGGGCCCAGCCTAGGTATGTGTGAGCAGCAAAGCAGTCACCCGAGGCGCCATTAACGTACTCGAGTTTTTCTGCATCTTCACGAAGAAGAAAGGCGAAGCATTTAGAGAGACAAAGCTCGGGCCGTTCTCTCTTCTACTGCTTCGCGGACTGGGCCTGGGTCCTTTTTCTCTCAACATCGGAATGTTAAGTGGTTGTGGGCCACATCAGGCTTGAGCAGGGACCGCATAGGTCCAGGAAGAATCATTTTATTTTATTTTCCAAATATGAAATTAACGACCAACTAATGTATACTTAGTAGCATGCTTTTCATCTCCTCAAAAAAAGTATCACGTTTGCTCAAAAGGAACTTAGTAGCATATAAAGAAAAAAGGGTGCTGGTAGTGTTAAAAACACTTATTATGATTTCATGAATTTTCTAAAAGGTTTATTACTTGATTATTCTATTAGCCTTTTCAGTTTGAAGTAGATTGCTCTATATTTATATAGTATAATTATGTAATTGATTTTTAAATCCAACTCGTTAGTTTTAATGAAGTTCGTATTGGTTGATTGTAGTTGTCACTGCTTGCCTAATTATGCAATTTATGCCACATAATTTCCTCTTCAAGCTATCTGTTTAGCCATACAAAAATATAGTCTATCCTTTGCCACGCGCGAGAGCAAGTTTGGCTTATTGTACAGTAAATGCAATTTGGCTTGACCATTCTAGAGACTAACAATTTCCATCTCGATTTTTGTCATGACTGCGAAGATAAAAATGACATTCATATGCTGACAATTTTTCTGAATAGTCGAATTATTGGAAGCAAAATGAGAAGAAACACCAAGTGAAACAAAAAGAAACTAGCATACTGGATAGGTACACATTCCTACAACACCAAAAAGCATTTCGCGTGCATTACGAAAACACACTTACATGCGGATTCAAATCCTAAAGGATTTTAAATGCAATGCCTCTTCTTTTTCCCACTAGAGCTAGAAAAAAGATTTGTTGTCCATCAAGAAAAAAAAGCACACAATTCTAATCTTACCTCCATGGATCATTTTTTGTCTAAAAAAAGCCTCAATCAACAACAAATAGGCAGGGCTAACTAGGATCGATGCATGTAGTAGCACATGCACGTTCCTGACCATTTTGTTATTGCATTTTGAAAAAAAAAACTATTCTAACCTTTTATGAAGAAAAACAAGCACAACACACACACGCACGCACACACACACACGCAAGCACGACAACAACCGTCTACTTAGCAACAGAGTCCAGAAGTTTCAATATTGGAGCCCATATGTTAGGCCCATTATCATTTCCACCTCATCAAATACAAATATGGCACATGCTGACATAGTTGAAAAATATGAACCCTTGCTTGAATACCAAGATGGAGACGCAACCGATGAACCAAAGATGCCAAATGAGTCAACTTCTACATCGACGGGGGTGGAAACATTGAAGGTGAGTAGAAGGAAACATATTGCTTGATCCTAGAACCTAATTAGCAATCCCATTAGCATTAGATGTAGATTTGGATATATTTTAGTTTGCTAATTGTTCTTTCTGGATTTTTATTTGCTTAGACTTACCTCATTTTACCGAGGAGGTTTTGAAGATCTTTTGTATGAACCAAAGTTGTAATTATATAGTCATGCCTTGGACTTACGATGTTTTTGCTAAACACCACTTCAAGCGATGTAATACTAGTGGAACAGTATTTTATTAGTGTTATGCCAATGATTTGCATACTTCATACAATGTTATGCTCGGTCACCACAACGGCGTGCTATGGAGGGGATGATGTCGCAGCGCACTAGTGTCCTCGAGTTCCGACTTGGTGCGGCTTCGTCGGGGAACTTGCGTGTTTTGTGTTGTCTTTGTCTAGCCGGAGTTGGGATTATATCTAGAGCTGATATCGAGCTTTTCTTGTAACGCTTTTTATTTCTCTTTTAAGGATGTTCTTGTAAGAGCTGATTTTAGATAATATATATGGTCTTAGACCTTTTCCAAAAAAAAAAGAGTAACTCCCTTCGACTCAAAATAAATATTGATGACTTAGTACAAATTATATGTTAGATTAGTACAAAATGTCTAAAACGAGGAACTAGTGAACATGTTCTTCGGAAATCGTCTAAATTCAAAACCTGCAACATTGAGTAGGACCTTTTGAAAACGCACGCCAATGTCTATAGCTGGGCCTGAGGCCCTCAGCCCACGGCTTCGTCATTTTGGCGCGATACCCGAGGAACCAACCAAAGCCGTTCGCCATTTACTCCGCTGTGGACTTCGGTCAGTCCCACTCCCCTGCCAAATCCCTCACCAATGTCTGCTCCAATCCCGTCCGATTCGGGAGTTCCGGCCACCACGGAGATGGAGGTCGCGGCGGCTGGAGGCGGCGACGGCGACGGCGCAGTGACCATGCCGCCGCCGGCGCCCACCTGCCCGGTCTGTATGGAGCCTTGGACCTGCAACGGCGACCACCGCATCTGGTGAGGGAGACTGTCTCGTCTGTGTTTACGTTTGCCCTTGGTGTTTACCGCTGAGCCAGCTGCTCCATATCTTGTGCTCAAGTTCAGAATATGGCGTGCATATGCGCTATTCACTGTGGCATCGAGAAAATATGTGCGATTTCTTAGTGTGCGCGTGTTAGATTCCTAGTTAATTGGTACGCAATTAGTATCTCTCCATGATGTGGCTGGAAATTGTTTATCATAGAATGTACAGTAGTGTTGATCAAACCCTGATGCCTGCATTTACTTCAGTTAGTTCAGTTATTAGTAGTCTGAACCCATTGGGGTTAATTTGTTTAGACACTTTTTGGTTCGGTTAGCGATTTTTCAGTTACTTTCTGTTATCATCTAGCCTGGCGAGGACGCAGTCTGTGCGTAGGAGGGCCACGGTGCACGCCTCAGATCATTAGATGGCACTATCCTGCTGGGGTAAAACACCACGTCCAAATCTCTGAATAAATAGCAAGGAAGAACAGAAAAGCAGTAATGTTTTACACTGCACGAAAAAAGCATCCGTCTCTCGTTAGCTTTCATTTCGTCAGTGAATTCAGAGAGAGAGAGAAACAAAAGTAGTGCATTGTCTTTTACAATGCACCAATTGCTGCGAGTGTTAGTGTGTTACCAATCCTCTATTTATAAGTGAGAGCTGCTTGCTTCCTGGTAAGAAACAAGTTGAGGTTTAGTATAGTTTAACGGAAATAACTTTGTACACGCAGGGATGGGTGAGGAAGCAATTGGTACCGTTCACAGTGGGGAGTTGCTTTGAGATCCGGAAAAAATGAATGAGAGAGGATTGCAGTTGTGCACCCTGGTCGCCCGCGACAGGACAACTCTGTATCCATACTGCTTCGTCAGCAACCCAGGATTCTCGCGTGCACGTCAACTGCCCGTGCAGCCCAGGATCCAGCGGTTCTCCCGCAGCTCCCGCCCAGACAAGCATGGCGACCTCCCACGATTTTTCCATGCCGCCACAACTGCGCAGACACTGCAGCCCAGGATACGAGTCCAGGGCCTAGTTGTCTTGATACAAGTCGTCGGCCAATAAAGGTTACAACATAGACATCTCAGACTAGAACCCCAGCTAGCAAACCGATTTTCTAGTTGCCGTGACCATCGTATCCGACACTATCCTCGCCGTCCGCGTCATAGCCTGAGTCCCCTTGGTGGATCTAAGACAGATTAACAACACTATGCATCAGCCAAGACCGGGGACAATGGCACATGGTCGAGGAGCAGTTTTCAAAGACAGAGTCCTGAAAATTAACTCACCGATGTTATCTCCAAAGAACTCTCTGGAACCATAGTCCCCTGCGACACTGTTCCATCAGACAACGAAGTCAAGCATGAGGCATGCTCAAGGTCGACGCCGGAAGGAACAGAGACTGACATCTGGTTTCCTCCTTTGTTTTTGTTCTGGGCTCTTTGTTGACCACCGTAAGGGGATGAGTGGAATTCTTTAGCTGTGGCCTGACTAGAACACTACGGACCCTTCTTATAGGAAAGAGGCAATCCAGCAGCCTCGTCCAAGGCCAACCTGTGGCATGTTTTTGAATTTGAAAACGTGGGTCCCTAGATACGAGGTGCTTCTAAATGCACACTAGGCTTTTTGAAGCATATGGACCCATCCAGGATCACTCTATAGTAGGCTCATCTATACCACTCTGTACAATGGAACAGAATGGGGAGCTGCAGGAATTTTGAACACCAAATTTACGATCCTGTATTTCACAACTGACAAGAATAATAAAGGAGAGAGAGTTCAACAGAAAATGCCAGCATTTTTACAACAATTTGAACTGTCCATGGGCAGTTGCGCAGGCAATCTGAAACACAGCGGAACAAACTGGTGACAGCCACCATTTTCTGTACAGCTACGAGCATCATAAACAGAAAAATGAGGCACTAAACAAGCTAGATTTGTCAGGGGGAAATGCTACAGATACTGGCAATTCGATTCATCAGAATAATTCAAACAGACAAAATGCCAACATTACAGACATCTCGAGGCGTTACAATACAGAAAGTAATTTGAACTAATCATCGTCTTCCAATCCTGCATCTTCTTCTTCAAAGCCTGCGGTACATGTTGCCGAGTTGTGGCCTGAACCACCACATTTCCGACATTTGTTCTGCCTGCGGGGCTTCTTTGGAAGACTCCCCGGAACATGATCAGCAGTGCCAGTCCAGCCATCAGGCATCACCATGCATGTAGAAGAGTTGTGTCCAGGCTTCGTGCAGCGCTTGCAAAATGTTGTTTGCTGGGAAAGACCATCAGGACGAGCACTGGCGTCCCTCTTCTCCTTCTTTCCTTTCTGCTTACCACCTGGGTCCATAAATGACTTGAACCTTGTCACTTTAGGCCTACCCGTGCCCCTTCTAACCAATGGCTCCTTAATAGTCACCCATCACTTGTCATTGCGCCACTGTCATCCAGACCTTCGAGATGGGTTGTTCTAGCTGTAGACCTCCGAGCGTCCCCTTCGTCCTCGCCACCACTGGAATAATATAACGGATCAACCGGAGTATCGTCTTCCCGGAGTTCTTTCTTTGCGGCTGTGATGTGCTTCATGACTATGCGGTACCTACTCTCTCATACATCACCCATTTTCACAAGCTCAAGTGCACTTACATACATTATGCTGTGCCGGAAAGACTTCGGCAAGGACACCTCCGTATCTACAGAGCCCTCAACATTTGGACCAAGGATGTCCCTAGCAGTTTTTGTCCACCACTTCATTATATGGAAGTCAGGGATCTGATTCAAACCAAGGTGTATCATGAGCTGCAAGTAAACATATGGTTTTACTCAGCTCCAGTAAATATATTGCAGCAAATGTACAACATACAAAGAAATGGTAAAACAAACAGGAAATCTCACCCTGATAACATGGCCGCACATTATCCCGAAATGACCGAACAGTCCACATTCACAATGAAAACGCTGGCTTTGCTCAACCCGAACACAAAAAACTGTCCGAGCCCAGCTGGGACAGAGGTGAGCATACGAATGCTCCAGCTCATACAAACTTTGGGCTTCCAATTCCTTAGGCGGGTTGAAATTCTGCCCCTTCTCCAGCTCAGCTTTAAATGTTTCATCACTGCCCGGGTGTAGATACGGCGGGCATGCTTCTCTATCGGCCAGCCACCCCTCTCCTTCCGGTTACACTGCGTACAACGAACAAATTAAAAAAAATGATGTGCAGCCGCGTCGACGGAAAACAAAAAAAAACACAAATTATAACTAAGAACTCGTGCTAGCACCTGCTTGTTCTTGTGTTCTTCTGAATCTTCAGCTTCATTCCTATCTTTAAGTAGTTTGTTGTACTGGGACACAAACTTGTTCATTGAAGAATTTCGAGGGACATATGTCTTCAACATGTGGTTTGCACTCTCAACTCTCTGAGTCGAAGTCATCCTTGCACAGTACTTGTCCTTGAAAAATGGTTTCGCCCACTTGTGTCGAGCCTCGAACGCCCGAATCATGAGACTGTTCTCAACAAGCCCGAAATCTTCAATAAGCCTACCCCAGGCCTTCTCAAACTCGTCAATAGTCAGCATCTCATTAACAACATTGTTGAAGGCGTCCTTGAAACCTGTTTGCTTACTAAAAATGCCACCTAGTTCTTCTTTAGCCTTCCGGAAAACATGCCACTTACACCAGTGGTGTACAGTACTTGGAAGAGTCATGCCGATATCCACCTCCATGGCCCGACACTGATCTGCACACCATTTACAGGGTAGGGGAATTTTTCGTCAACTGAAAGTAGCAACAATGGTAGCAAAAATGCTTGCATATACAAAGAAATGCAAAACAAAGTTGCAGCAAGTACCTGTCAACATTGTCAAGGGAGCCTTGCCTCCCATGAGCGATACAAATTCTTTATATGCCCAATTGAATCCCTCTATTGTCTCAATTGAATCCCTCTATTGTCTCCTCTGACATCAGGATACCAGCATATATCACTGGTTGGAAGTGGTTATTGACGCCAACAAACAACCCAAACGGCATCTTGTACAGATTTGTGGTGTAAGTTGTGTCGAACACCACCACATCTCCAAAACATGTGTACTGCCGCCTGCTGCGCCCAGACGTCCATATAAGATTCTTGATTCTGCCTTCAGGATCAAGATCAAAACGAAAAGCAATTGTCATACAATACGTGGTTGTGATCAGGGCGGTTCGTCTCCACGAACCAACCATGATCATCTGCCTGTGCAGACGAATCATCGCCTTGCACCCACAACGGGGGGGGGATCATTTTTGTCCCTGTTGTCAAACCCCTGCAAAAAGAAAAACCCATGAGCCTCCGTCCTGGACAAAAAAGGGGAAACAGGAATGGAATTTTCTATCTCGGCCAGCTACTCTATCGTGATTTGTAAACATGTCATACTAATGGAAACGATATGTGTTTACCTGCAAATGACAAATCAGTTCTTGCGATGACCGGTAATGCTTCCCGTTTGTGTAGCTTTTCCCATATCGAATACCAAAACCAACCTCCCATGAGTACAGGTTGTAGAATTCGTAGGCTTCCGCCAGAGAGTCGAACGAAGTGCCAATAACTGGCTCCAAAATGTACTTCGTCCCCCTTGTTGATGAATTCCGCAGGGCTAACTCCACCTACACATCACCCATGCTACACCTACACATCACCCATGCTACTAAAAATAGGAGAGAAACTGCCGGTATTACAGTTGGATTATTCAGAGAGCTACAACCTATCAGAACCATTCTTTGCTGGGGTGGGAGGGATTTTTGCAGTTGAAAATTCCAATCTCTTTTTAAATAATCGAACAGCATCAACATGCTTCCAAAACAGGATGGTTGTCAGGTTGAGCTAAGGTTTTTGGTACATTTTGGATCGAAGTAGTTTCCCTGCACATCCAAAGTAACTGGCTCCGTCTAACAAATGGTGTCCAGACCAACCCCTCCCCTTAAGCTTTTTAACTCTTAAAAATTGCCAACAGCGATGAGGCATCGCAAGGTAATTTCTAGAACAATTTCCACACGAGGCATTAGGAAAATGATTATCTAATGAACAAGCATATCGAGCCGAGGCTAACAAGCTATTAGGGCAAACAAACTATTTTAGTTAACTGTAAGCAGAGCTAAATGAACGAAAAGCTAACAAGCGAGGGCAACAAAAATTGCCGCAATACTAATTCCAAATGCCTCATTACCTTTTCTTGTATCCGACACCAGCGTCGTCGACGCCGAGGCTCCCTTCTTGGGGGACGTCGCTGCCACTGTCCAAATTGTGCACGCCGCCGGCGATGCCCCCCAAATCTTCGGCGCATGGGTCGTCGATGTCGCTGCCCCTTTCTTCTGCACCGCCGTCTTCGACGCTGCTACCAATTCCTTTGTCGCCTCATTCATCAACGCCGCTGCTGCCATCTTGTGGCCCGGCGAAGAAGGAGGCCTCCTCTTTCTCGTCCTCAACCCCATGCTCGGCCACAGAACGGCCAAAGGATACCAGCTCGCCGGCGGGAGGTATCAGAGAGGCCACGTACTCGGGCAGGGGGTAGAAATCATCTGTGGATTGCCCCCACCAAGGGATTGGAGGGTACTCCCCCTGGACTTGGCCCGCCTGACATTGCCTGCAAGAGGAGGCAACGCCGGCAGCCCCGACGCCGGCGACTGGTGGCGGACAGGCCGGGAGACAGAGCAGCCGGCGCCCGCAGATCAGCCGCTCCCGGCCAGAAAGAAAGGACGCGCGCAGCGGAGAGGGTCGTCGACGGAGCAGGCACGGCGGCGGCGATACAGGATCTGGAGTGGGGGATTTTTTGAGCGAGAGATTTTCGAGGGAGATCTGGGCAATGGCCACAGAGTCAACAGTTTTTGAGGGGGAGATGGACAATGACAACCGCCGCAGTCGCTCTTTCTTGTCTCCTCCGAGACAGAATCTCCGTGTCTGCCGGAGTAAAAGTAGGGGAAAAGCAGCGACCCCACACGACGAACAAGTGCACGCACATGAATTCCTTTTCCCCTACTCTTCTCCGGATCTTAAAGCAAACTCATTCTGGACGGTACAGATTGCTTCCTCACCCATCCCTGCGTGTACAAAATCCATACTCGTATAGTTAATACTTTTATTTAATTTTGCAACCGTTCACTATGCTATAGGCTATCTGCACAGCAGTAATGCTTTCTGTCTCAATTTCTAGTCACAAATTTAAGGTCTGGTGAAGATTTTTTTTCCAATGCAACAACTTTGCGGCCAATGTTCATGATATTTTATTTTATTTATTTGGAAAATTTTCTTCTGTCCTCGTAAGAGACAGGTTGTTTTTTAGTAATAGATAAGACTTACATTTAATCGTGCAACCATTCACTAGGTTACAAGTTATCCATAACATAAGCACTAATAAATTGGTTAGCAATTCCTTTCATCACAACATCAACTGTAGTAGTTTTCGGGTGATTATCAGTAGGAGTGGTGATCACAAAAGGATAAGAGAGGTTGCAGTTTTAGAGGTGCCAGGAGGTGGCAGTGGGTGGTAGCAAAGTGGAGGCTGTTGACGGAGGTGCTTATCACATCTTATGATGATACCAACCAATATTTTTCTTTCTTTTTTTGAGGCATAACTATGTTTATTTTTTCATGAATGATCCGTTTATGCATTTGTTGTGTCTGAACTCTGAACTATGGGGCTGGTGATTTTCTTTTACCATTGATCATCTCCTATCTGCCACAGTTGCATTCCTTGCGGACATGTGTATGGCAGGTCATGCCTAGTGAAGTGGCTGCATCGTTGCGGTGATGACACTGCGAAGGTACCATGCATGAATTTTTGTGTATACATGCAGTATTTGAGTTTAATCTTGAACTTATCCCTATTTTTTCCCAGTGCCCTCAGTGTGGTGAACAATTTGAAGATAAGCTTATCATAAACCTCTACGCGCCAGGAAATCTGTGGGACGGTTGCTGCCGCTTAGAGGTTATGTCTGTTGCTTCTGGTGTACTTGTATATACGTGCCAAATTATGAATCGTTGCTTTTTAGGCATCTTGATCGATAGGAACAACATAAAGTTTTCCAGTTAAAATAAATAAATATAGTTTCACTTTTTCCGTGGAGCAACACGGAACAGTAGTTATCTCTATCACAACTCCACAACATAGCTTACCATTGTTAGAGAAAAACCGTCAAAACAGTACAGACAATGGTTGTTTCTCTTATATCTAAACCATAAAATGCTTGCCCACACATTACATGCTGGGTTGTCTTTTTTGTTTGCTCTCATTCACCTGACCAACAATCTGATGTGGTATAGGTAGCAGACAGATAATACCCACACTGTCAGAGATAATCATACCCAGCATTAATGGAATTGATTGACCTGCTCGTGTTGATACACTCTCATGTCGTCTAGTCATATAGCTGTCCTGTTTTTCATCAGTGGTCAGACGTCTAATAATTGGAAGTGTTGATTACTTACACGTGAATCAATGGAATTAATTGAAAAGTAAGGTCATTGTCTATATAGCTGTCCTGTCGAAGATGTTTCTTTAATGATGCATGCTGAATTTCTTATTACATCTCACAATTTTTTCTCCAACAACCCACGGTTGCAGGAGTTAAAAGCCCATTACGAGTCTAAGATTCATGAGATGAATAGACATTGGGAAACTGCGATGGATGAGTACATGGAAAAATCTCTGTCTACTGAGAAGTTGAGGGCAGATTTGATCAGACAATGTACAGAATTGAAGGAACAAAATTCTAAGGAGATTGCAGAATTTCAAGACAAGACAAGGGTAGAAATAGAGTCTTTGCATGGTCAGGTGTTGCAAATGGTAGATCAGATAGTGAGAATGTGTAACGAACAAAACACAACGGCTAACGCTAATTTGGCGACAATGAAGGAGCAGATGAAGAAGATGGCTGAAGAAGAGAATGCAACGGCAATGGAACTGATAGAATTCGTCGAGCGGAGTTCCCCTCGACTGTCACTGTTGTCAAATCTGCATGCTCCTGCATCTGCCTTTGCTGCTGCTCCTGTGGATTCTCAGAACAACAGGAGTCGCACCGATCAACTGCCACCAATTCCCGTACTGCCTCATCCTAATGATGCTGCGAAGGGGCAGCACGGAGGGACCTGATATGCATACTGATAGAATCCATGGACCAGACATGGCCATCCACTCTGACCCAATTCCTGAACTTGCCGATGCTGATGGATGGTTATAGCTCTTTATCTTCTCCTGCGTATTGTACTCTAGATCTAATTGTTGCTGCTGGCTTGTTCATCTCTTCTCATTGTCAACATCACTAATCATGTGGAACTCAATGCAGTAGGTTCACTACTTATAATGAATATGCGTCTCACCCTATCAAACCTATATTTTACCGATGATCTTGTCTTTCTAATGGAGGTTGATTGCCCCTCAATGCCTGTTTCAACTAGTTAAGTTGCAGCAAACTAGTAAGTATTCCACACCGGCAGCACAACTGAGGCCATGTTAAACTATTTTCCAAGTAATGCACACCAGAAAAAGGCCATGTGAAATGGAGCATTGCTGTGGGTAGTGCCGCTGCCCAACGCCGAGGCATCGCTGCCTTTCGTGCGCCTGGGGGTCCGATGAGCCGCCATTGTTGTTGGTAAAGTAGGCAACCTGAAGTGGGAACATGACGCAGGCGATTATTTTTGTAGAAGATGCAGAACCTTGCTCCGGCCATCACGGGAGTTTCCGGTTCTGACTTTCGCCCAGCCAAGCGCCAAGGGCGCATTTGGTTGCCTGCATCCCCTTGGCTCGCATCGGGCCAGCAATTTTCGGTCTGTTTGGTTGCGTGGGTTGAACCGCGTTCTTGCATGAACCGCTTCTCAAAGCAGTGTCGGACCAGACCTTGGAGGAACGTCCGGTTCGGTAGTTTCCAGCAGTGCAGGCAAATCTCCACGCCCGCTGATGCAAAATGAAATCTTCGGCGCACGGGCGGAGACGAGAATGGAGATCGCATCGGCGAAAAGTGAAAAGGGGGACGGGAAGGATTCCGCCACCTCCCGCCGCGCCCCATGGCCTATTTCTACCCCCTCCTCCACTGTCCCCCAAATTTCGAGCTCCTCCTCCCGTCGGCTAGCAGGTAAGAGGCACACGCATCTCCGGTCGGCGATGGTTGCAGCGGCGGTGGCGGCGGCGGCGAGTACATCTAGGCTGCTTCATCTACTTCCTGGTCCAACGCATCTTCACCTCCGGCGATGACTGTAAGCCATCCCTTATCCCCGTACCGCGGTATTGTTTAGATCTAGGTTAGAAGTAGTCAAATCTTGCCTAGGGTTTGGTCTTGCAGCAGGGGTTAGTTCGGATTGTCGTGACCTATCATGATCTAGCTACGATTCGACATTTTCGTATGCTACTGCCATGATCTTGCCTAGGGTTTTTTTCTTGTAGCAGGGGTTAGTCCAAAATGTGCTCACGTGCCATGATCTTACAAGGATTTGTGCTATTCACCGTTGCAATGAACTGCTTGTCTGATTTAGGATGATTGTTGGTATGGTTTGTGCTATTCACAGTTGCAATGAACTGCTTGTCAGATTTAGGTTGTACTACGATGTGTGTAGGACTCTTTCGCGATGACTTTAGCCAGACGCTTGTCTGCGTTGGGGACTCTCAGATCCCTTCGCAAGTTCCCAATTCGCAGCCCACGTATGACTCCAAGGTCACCCCTCTGCCTGTGTCTGACCTGGTGGCTCAGGTAGCGGAAGAGGTGGCGGCTAGGCTAGCCACCACTAAGAAGAACAAGAACCACAGGGAAGCGGAGAGGGCCCTGAAGACCAGACGGGAAAGGAATGCCACCATGAAATGGCTTCCATTCATGTCCAGCTTCCGTGTTGGAGAAGATGTGCGGCTTGATCCAGAGCAGAGTGAGGACTGACAAAGGATTCAAGGAAGTCCATCTCAATTATGTGGCGAAGGGCCTAGCTGACCACTGTGGTGTGACCGTCTGCTCCACTTAGGTGTACAACCACCTGAGGAAGTGCAGGCAGGGGTGGCTCACCATTAGCAGGCTCCACGATGATCTAAATGGTGCTCAGTGGTGCGAGGACACCAAATGCATCGTCCTTGAGGGTGAGCACTACTGCGGGCACGTCGCGGTGAGCACCTCACTAATTCAGTCCTCCTCACTAACTTTTGTGATCAGCCACGAGCGAAACTAACATCATTGTCCCTTCGTATCGTAGGATCACCCAAAGGACGCGGAGTTCCTGAATGTGCCCGTCGCCAACTACGACGAGATGCATACCATCTTCTCCTTCGGCCTCACCACCGACAAGTATGCCATGGGATCCAGTGAGCCCCTGGGCTCGTCTGCAGCAAATCTTGCACATGAGGATGCTGACACCCAGGAGTCCGACACGGTCAACCTCGATGCTGACAAGCCCGGCGACGCGCCTGAGAAGCTGAACGCCGGCAAGAGGAAGAGAGGTGCCTAAACTGACGACAAGCTGGTGCCCCCTCACCAACATGACTGTTACTGTGAAGGACGTCGCACAGGCCATCAGAGACAACAAGCCCACGGACATGCACCCTGACCTGTACTATGCGGTCATGGACATGCTTGGCTTCGCCGAGGATGATCTGATGGCCTCCCTCAGCCACCTCGTCGACCACAAGGCCCAGGGATTCAACTTCGTCGGCATGATCGAGCCACACCGCGTCCTCTGGCTGAGGAACTACCTTGGCAAGTACCACGGCCAGGGCCGAGCCGGCGAAATTCAGGACCTGTGCGAAATTTTAAAATGGGCCCCTATTTTACAATTAAATTTAAAATATTTGATAATATAATATTTGTTTACACAATAATTGGATATACTAACAACCATACCTATTTCACTGCTGGTTGAATAAACAAACATTATTTTCGTGCTTTTTGGTACTCCCTTTGATTCATATTAATATGGATCGGGGGAGTACCAGAATTAGAGTCTGTTCCTTCTCTTTTCTCTTGCGTTTTTGGCACCGGAATCACGCCCCATTAATTCTAAAACACTACATACTGAAAATTAAATAACAAAATAAAAAATTAGACACATGCAACATTGATGATGAGCGATCAGCCTAGAACCTACTGGATGAGGATTAAGGAAAAATTGAATTACCTCGTCTACTAGTTAGACGGAAATACGGAATAGGGATGCGTGGGCGGCTTGAGCTTTCCGTCGCTGTCATCCGGGGTCGCAGGAGCGGGTTGTAAACGGAGACTGGTCGAACAGAGATCGCTCGTTGCTGGCTCGGCTCGCTGCCTTTTCCTCCATAGATCGGAACACACAGATGAGGCGAGGAGGAGAACTGGAGAAGAGGCGAGTCCGCCACTCAGCATCGCTCCCCGAGGCGTTAAGCGAGCAGGGTTAGCTGGCGGCTGCCTCGTGACTCGTGTCCCGCGTTGTGTGGCCAGTCCTATACACCGAGCAGGTCGGTGCCGATGCGGTTGCCGCACACCCTGGTCGGGTATTGGGCCTGGCCCATTTAGTGTTTTTTTGGATTTCGTTTTCGTTTTCTCTCTTTTTTTTCTTATTTTGTTTTTCCGTTTTCTGTTTTATTTTCTTTTCTTTCTGTTTATTTTTTCTTTTGTTCAAATTTAAAAAGTCTATATTCGAAAAATATTTAAATTAGAAAAACGTTCAAATTTGAGAATTACTAAAATTCGAAAATTGTTCAAATATGAAAATGTTCAAATTCAAAAATTGTTTAAATTTGAAAATCGTTCATATTCGAAATTTGTTCAAATTCGAAAATTGTTCTAATATGAAAATCGTTCAGATTCGAAAATTGTTCAAATATAAATTTTGTTCAAATTTGGAAATTGTTCATAGAAAAAAAATACATTTTTGTTCAAATTTAAAAATGTTCAAATCTGAAAAATGTTCAGATTTTTAAAAACTGATTTCTTTTTAATTTGAAAAATATTTTAAATTTGACAAATGTTCAGGTTTTAAAAAAAGATTTCTTTAAAAAAAATAAACAACAGAAAACAAAAAGAAACAAAAAAGAAAAAACGGCTTACCTCATGTTGGGCTGCGGCCCAGTTAGTAACCTGGGGCGCGCGGGGTGTGCGGCAACCCCGTTGGCACCGACCAGCTCGGTGGATATCACCTCCCCGTTGTGTCGCTTCGTGCGCTTCATCTCACGAAGTCGTGCGCGTGCAGCGTTCCAAGGCCCAGGTAAGCTCCTTCGTATACCTTTTTTTTTGCTTTTTTTATATAAATATATGGGCTTATATAGAAATTTGGGGTCCTTAAAATTCTGGGGCCCTGTACGAGGTGCACGCTCAGCACATGTGGCCGCCCGGACCTGACCACGGTAAGGTGTAGTGGTGCCCTTGAGGGGTGGTTCAGGGATGCATGCATGGAAATGGTGATGATGATGATGATGATGATGTATATTCTGGCAGTAGCTAGGATGAAAAACATTTGATGGCCCCCTTTTGTAAGTATGATGAGGTGGTATATACTAACCCCTCAGGTGATGGTGAACTTTGCGGTGTTAGGATCAGACACCCACTTTTGTTGTGGTGGTAGGACGACACCATGGTAGTGTAGGATGAACTTCTGATCGACTTTTGGAATGATCATGCATGCCCCTGTTCATTTAAGATTTACTGTCAACACTTATCTTGTTCTATTGCTCTTTTCTGAATTGCTTCATTGTTGTGATCGCTAACTTCTTATGCCATGCTAGTGGTATGTGGTGTTTCGCGGGCAGGTTCGAGGAATCTACAGCTCATGGAGAGTCTGTCAAGATCAGGTCAATGGCTACTCCAACAACAGCTACCGAGGATATGCAACATTATAGTAGGCACAGCAAAAGTACCTCACCTTCCTGGAAGAGGAGCTCCTGGAAGATCAGGCCATCGATGATGCAGTGCCATTAGCACAGCTGCCGCCGGAGGAAGTACATGCTCTACAAGGAGCACCGCCGGAGGTACGTCCCAGCCGGCTCAAAGATTACATCATCGCCTTCCTCATCGTGGTGATCGTGAGGATAGTGTTCTTCTGAGTGGTCTATGATCTTATGTAATATTCCATGACATGGTAATCTCACCCTATTTGAATTGTGGTAAGGATATGGAACTGTGATTTCAGCAACCAAACAGCTGATTCCTGTTTTCCGACGTGCAAGATGGGCTAGAAACGGGCAACCAAACGATGGGGCATGGGTTCCTTCTCCGGCGCGCAAAAGGCCGCACAGGCTACCAACCCGCCAAAAATGGCCCATGGCCCATTCACGACGCGCAATGGCTCCCATCTTACTGGCACAGTCATGCAGGAATTCAGCCCAGGGCAACCAAACGCGCCCCAAGTGACTGACCAAGAACACAATTTCCAGTGTGGAGACAGATAGAAAAGTTGAATTAAACATGTTTTTTTTCAAGGACCGGCAACCAAAACACAGTATTGAGAAAGATAGAAAGTTGAATTAAACTTTTTTTTTCAAACTTGTCATTTTTCGTCAAGACACAGAAAGGTTTTTTTTTATTTACAGACAGAGAAATATGGACCAGCCACCCACTCCCGCTACAACTAGATAAAAGAAACTACTCTATTAGGCCCGCTGTTCTTCTTCCAACAAGTGCTTAGCTTCCAGTGTCAGAGGTCCTCGTTAACGAGTGAGACCAGCTGCTCCAGATCAGTGCTTTATCTGTCAAAGCTTCGTGCATTTTGTTCCAACAATCGAACCACATTCTTCTCATTCCTGCAATAGCTCTGGCGGCCAATTCTTTTCTCTCAGAAGTTGGATGACGGTTCTTGAGAGACAGACATGAACAGATTCAAACTGCATTGGGGCAGTGTCCTCGAGACCGCGACACCTTTATCATGGTAGAATTTGTATCAGAACTTCATTTGTCAGCAGTCACACATTTTTCACATTAATCACTAGAGGCACCAATTTTTCGATAAAGAAAATATATTAATATCGTGAAGATAAAAATACACACAGCTTCTGCAACATGCACTACCCTAATGGCAGCACAAATGCACACATCTAAAAAAAAGAAGCTAAAAAAGAAAAGTCCCTCTACAGTGCTCCACCAGTCTTTGAAGCAGCACAAGCATCACCAACATAACACATGAAATCTAGGTTCTCCAAAATCAACGTCTCCGAGAAGAAAAAAAACATTGCACAAATGTCATTGTCGCCTGATCCAAGATCTTAGATTTTCACACTTAAGATAGTATCTGCTCTCAAAACAATGCTTTCAACAAGGTTATTACCATGTACAACCAATTAAGATCACACCTTGAATTTTCATCGTAAAAGGTAAGACATTGAACTTCACATGTGTTATCCCCAACTTGCATACCGCTACTATACGAACCTGAAAAACCAAGCCAATTCCTCGTGGTCGCAAAAACTCGAACCACCATTACTAGTCCTTAACTCTAGCTTTCATAACATTCTCCGCCTCTGACTTCACCATAGACCAAAAAATATCCCCTGATGGCAACATATAGCAAGCTTCATGCCATTCCCTCTAGAACCAAACGGTTGGGAAACAAATACGGGCGCACACGACCGAATCCTATCTGAGCCAGCATTCTCCGAGCATAAGGTGCACTAGCGAGTTCCTCGACGGAGCCTTCCAAAACTCGACACTCCGGCCTGATCCTAGAGGACAGTCATCAAGTGAATTTTCTTCATGGCGCGAGAGGAACCCTAGGACCGTAACATTTAATTAGGCCGAGCCCCTGCCCATCCGGCCATCAAAGGCCGCCCGATTCGACGCTCAAATCCGGTAGATGAAGGATGACCCTGGCTGTCAGCCCGCACGAGAACTAACAGTACTGTGTCAGAGAAGATCGGCGACCATGGAGGGCAGTGATGGCCATGGTGGGGGCGCAATGACTGCAACCTTTCGGCCCACGTACCCAGACCGCCGCTAGCCGTGGCCCACACGACCGTGCACCGCGCCCTAGGTCGCGTCTCGACCACTGGTTCCCTCTACAACACCGGGTGTCGTGGCAAGTCCAGCATGTCCCATCTTCTCCACCTCTCCGCGCGAAGAGGAGAACCAGGAGGACGCCATCCTCATCGTCACCGTCTTCGCCGGCCAGGGCGCCACCACCGACACCGGCAACGGCGGTGGCCATGGAGGACGATGATCTAGTTATTGGGTGGAAGGCTCGATCGCCCAGGAGCCGCACGTGCGTGCGAACCAGGGGTGTGGTTCCTCCTCTAGAGGCGCCAATTTGGTTGCACGACACTTGGTGGCCCAGATAAAAAGCCATGTAAGTTCATGGGCGGATAGACTTGAATCTCTTTGGTTCCACCAAATAACCTCTCCCACCGCCTTTCTAATCACCTAATCTGCCATAAAAGCTTTTTCAGAGGATTGAGGTGAGGATATATTCACTACTAGGAAAAGGCTTATCCCCGGCGCACCAAAATCGGTTATACCCGGTGCACTAGCGCGCGCCGGTGGGAACGGGCCGGTGGTAATGTCTTATTGCCGGCGCACCAGCCCGTGCGCTGGTGGTAACACGAGTTATTGCCGGCGCACCTGCCTGGTGCGCCGGTGGTATTTTTTTCAGGATTCAAAAAAAATGTCCGATCTATATCTAGATCTTGATCTAGGTCAAGTTCTATTTCGTGACTGTGGCACCTCCATCACCGTGGTCGGCACCATCACCAAGGTTTTCGCAGTGGCCGTGTCCATATGAGTGAAAGGAGGTGGCCGCCATAGTGAGAGGAGGTCGCCGGAGAAGCTTGCCGGAGGGAGGCCACAGGAGGTAGAAGCTCATCGGAGGGAGGTCGAGGAGGTGGTCGCCGAGGTGGTCGCCAGTGAGTATCTTGAGAAGGTTCTTGCAGGAGGGAGATGAAGAAGGTAGATGAGGAGAAGGAAAAGTGGAGGGAGGAAAAGAGAATGTGGCCGAAGGAGGAGGAGGAGAAATGGAGAAGTGAAGGAGGAGGAGGAGGTGGAGGAGAAGGAAAAGTGGAAGAGGAAAGGAGAAGTGAAGGAGGAGAGAAGAAGTGGAAGAGGAGGAGGATCCAACCGAGTTGTGCCAATATAACATTGGTTACCGCCGGCGCACCTAGTATGGTGGTGCGCCGGGGGTAAATTTTTCCTTTTTTTCATCAAAATCTAAAAGCTAAAAAAGTCCTGTTTCTGTTTTGAATTTGACAAATTTAATTTTTTCCAAACAACCCGTGGTCATTGAAAACGGATAGGAAATTCCGCCTAGATACATTTTGATATAGAAAGTTTTTCATCGGAGATCGTATGCAACTAGAAATCCCGTTTTTTGCGAAAGATGACGCCATTTTGCATAATATATTGAATTTCATTTTTTAATTTTTTCATTAAAACTAGATTACATAATACATGGGCAGTTGAAAGGATTTTATGTTTTTAATTTTCTATCTTTTTTTTCGAAAACTGAAAAGGCGATCCGGGGGGTGGGGTGGGGAGGGAAAATTGCATCTCCCTTTGAAAGAACATTTCATGATCCCTAAGGTTTTGTGTGTTTGTTAACAACACCGGTCACAATCTAACCGTGTGCTAAGTGAGTGATAGATAAAGATTAGGTATCACATCTCATAATCTCGGACCCCTCAAAATAGAGAAATGTGTGTGGCTGGAATTTTCCTGTGGCCGGTAGTGCCGGTGGAGAAGGGCCGGCACTGTCGGTGGATGCACCCCGGCACTGCCGGCCTGCTCTGTCGACGAACCGAGACCATTTTCCAGGGGCCAGCACTACCGCCGATTCAGGGCCGGCACTACCGCCAAAGTCGTTCCAATGGGCAGAATACTTGGTGGGGTATATAAGGGACCCTTCCCCTACCTTTGAAAGTTGCTCAAACCTCAAGTCTTGCTCCACCATTGCTGAGCCACCAAGAACACCAAAATCGTCAGATCTCCGCCCTCAACCAACCAAATCCCTTGTGCTTTGGAGAATCGAAGGAGAAGACCCCGATCTACATCTTCACCAAAGCGATTTGCATTTTCCCCTCATTTTGTTGAGGGCCCCCTTGCTAGTGTTCCTCTTTGGAATCCCTAGTTGTTTGTTATTGATGTGTTCTTGTTGATTGTTGTGTTGTTACAGATTTGGGAGCCTCCAATTTGGTTGTGGATGTGTGCCCCAAGAACCTTGTAAAGGCCCGGTTTCCGCCTCGAGGAAATCCCTTAGTGGAAGTGGGCTAGGCCTTCGTGGTGGTGCTCACAAGAGACCTGAGTGAAGCCTTCGTGGGTTAGTCTGGCTTTCATAGCGTCCACACTCCGTCAAACGTAGACGTACCTTCTTGCAAAGGAAGAGAACTACGGGAATCAACTTCGTGTCTCCGCATGCTCCACTCTTGATTACCTCTATCATATTATCTCCCTATTTTGCATAGCTATATCTTGTTTAGTTGATAACCTTGTCATATAGATAAATTCACATAGTTTCATATCAAGATTACCTTTGTGTCAAGCCTAAATTGAAAAAGAACTAAAAATTGGTTAGCACATATTCACCCCCTCTAGGTGCGGCATACGATCCTTTCACCCTTACTGCCGGCGCACCACCATGTAGTTGTGCCGGTGGTAAGCAAATTGACACCGAAACACCTACATGGTGGTGCGACGGCAGTAACATGACCTCGATTTTCAACTTCGCCTAAAACCTGGTACACCCTTATCGCTGGTGCACTAAGTTTTTTCTGCGCCGGCGGTATTGGGTCACCACTGGCGCGGCGGAAACATGGTACGCCGGTACGATTTAGCACCGGCAGGCACAATTTTTGGTGCGCCGACAATATTTTTTGCGGCTATAGGCCTTTTCCTAGTAGTGATTCTGCCCTGCCTCCAAGATCTTCCTGGAGTCGACTAGTCGACTTGCAATGCCACAAAGACCAATCTCGAACCGGAGACTCATTGGGACAACACTACACACACCCCTCTGATATTGTGATAATTCTAGATGCCCTAGCTCCAACAGGTTTTGTCCTATTGTTTGTGAGGAAGGAAGGTGGATCATGTAATGGCGTATTTGATGTGTCACGGTGATGTATTGCAGCTCAAGATAGGGAACTCCATAAGACATGCAACCAGTTTGAACCTGTTTCCCCTGCCTTGCCTCTCGGTCGCCCCCTCGGTGCTCCTCCACCGATAGCTGAAATATTCATGACAATCCGCCGCATCATGCACATCCAACACAAACGAAGGGAAATCAGTGGACAAGAGGCAATAGGGTTAGCGTTCACTTCGGCCGGTCGCGTGTTTCTGCGGGACAGTAAAACCCACAAATTCTGCACAACTTGATCATCGGGTGTCACCCTGTCACGACTGGTATCACCGTGGGTCCACACCGACAGATGACCATCCACTCGTTGGTAACGCCTCCCCAATCGTCTGTCGTATTGCATCTCGAGTCGGTAATGTTTTCCCAGACCCTCATTATGTTTTTTTTTGCAATGGTCACTATATTGGTTTTGAACGATGAAAATTGCAAGCACCAAACATAATGTACTCTCTCTGGTTCAAATTAATTGACTCCATTTTATCTAGATACACATGTATGTGACTAAAACTTAACTAGATACTATAGGAATCTAGACAAAGTAAAGTCAATTAATATGAACCGGAGGAAGTAGATGCATACAGTCCCGCCCATCGCACGCATTCTAGAGTATCAAAATTGTGCAGGTGAGCAAATATTGCACCATCAACGGAAAATGTTGCTTTCACTTATAGAATAATCGAATTTGTTGGAAGTACTCAACTTCAGTGTATGTTGGCCAAGTAGAAAGGGAAAGTGGTCCAGCGTATCAGTTTGGCAGAGAATGGACGGACACTGTGCGTCTGTGCGATTGACTATACTCTTTCCCTGTACATTTAGTTTTATGTTAAGTTAAATTTTATTAAATTTGACCAATTTTTTGACACAAAAATAGCAACATGCATGATATGAATTTTTGTATTATGAAACTACATGCCAGGATGAATCTAATGATACTAATTTAGTGTCATAAGCATTGTTACATATGAGGTAGGTCAAATTAATAAAATTTGATTCTCTGCCCTACCTCCAACGGAGTTTGTCATAGTATTGTTTGTGAGGAAGGAAGGTCCGAAGGTGCATCATGTAATGGGGTCTTTGACGCGTCATGGTGATGTAGCGCGCATATAGGAAAATCCATGGGCCAGCCAACCAGCTTGAACCTCTTCGCCCCACACTGCCTCTCTGTCGCTCCCTCGGTGCTCCTCCTTTGATAGCCGAAATCCACATGAAACACAAACAAAGGGAAATCAGTGGACAAGACTCAACAGGGTTAGCGTGCACTTCCTCCAGCCTCGTGCTTCTATCGGAGGAAACCCACAAATTCTGCACAACGGGGATCATCGACTGTCACCCAGTCGCGGCCGGTGTCATGCGGATGACCATGCACTCCTTGGTAACAGCTCCCCAGTCGCGTCTCTATTGCATCTAGAGTTGCTCATTTTTTCCCCAGACACTCATCACTATCTTGTTTTTGAGTACAAGTTAGGTGCATACACTCCCGCCATCGTACGCATTCTGAGATATAAAAAATTAAAATTGTGCAGGTCAGCAAATGTTTCACCATCAACGGAAAGCGTTGCTTGCACTTAAAGAATAATCCAAATTTGTAAAAATACTCAAATTCAGTGTATATATGTTGGCCAACTAGCAACTAGCATATCAGTTTGGCAGAGAATAGACGTAGACTGTGTGACTGAGGTATACTCCCTCGGTACTCAAGTTAATGTATGTTTAGCTTTGTCTTAAGTCAATCTTTATTAAATTTGATCAATTTTTTCACACAAAAGTAGCAAACATACTACGTGCCGTGATTTTTATTTATTTGAAAACTACATGTGAGGATGAATCTAGCGATACTCCCTTCGTATTCAGTGGCGAAGGACAAAAAAAATCTGATGTAGGGCGAACTTTTAAGAATGCAAATGCCAAAATAGTCCTAAAACAATAATGATGCATATGGTTCAAACACAATCACTAAATACAATAAAAATAAAAATATATTTTATTGTAAATAGGACCTAAAAAAACATACCAATAATGCCTACTCAATGACTAAGTTTTACCTCTTTTTGAAAAATCTAATGTAATTCAAACACTTAAGACGTTTGATTATCTCTCATTTGATGCATAACTCGGTCTTGATTATTTTTGTTGCGGAAAATTCCTTTCAATTGTTAATGCCACAATGTGTAAAACCAATGTCATCTTAATGGAGTGATAATGCGATCGAAGAAAATATGCCATGCCTTTTAAATATCTAGAAATCTCGAAAGTCTCCAATTTCGCGAGTATAAATAATAAATAACTAGCACTTATCTTGTATATACTAAGGTCCGATCAATAATAAATCTATGTTATCAAGCAATGTTATTCATATTGAACATAGAATATGAGTCTATGTTTGGAGATAATAGTCTACATGTTTTTGATTTGCAGTTGATTTTGCGCAGTGTTCACTGAAACAAGCATAACTTTCTCATACGAAGTTTGTTTTCAATGTATGACCACTCAAAATTTTCAGAAAAAACACGCGCATCTGAATGTATTCACCAAAAATCAAGGTAGGGCGGCTGCCCTAACTTGCCCTATTGGAAGCTTCGCCCATGGCGTATTGGTTTATTGCACTGGTAGAAAAAAGGGCTTCCGTCCAGCCCCATTAGTCGCGAAATTATACGAACTGCGACTAATGGGGTCTTTAGTCGCGGTTCGGGAGGCGAACCGCGACCAAAGGCCTAGGCCCAGCGCGCTAGGTGGCCAGCTGGTGGACGGGAGGGGCCAGGCCAACCGCGACTAAATGTCCTCAGGCCTGGCCCAAAGGCCTTTAGTCGCGGTTGGCCGCCCCTCCCCTATATATACCGTCCAGCCCACAGCACTTAGCCATTTGGTGCCACTTCTCTTCACAAACTTCACAAGGGGGTGTTGGTTTGCTTTTGGCTCCTCTTATGCACACAAGGTGTTTGATGAAATGCCCCAAGAGCATGAAACCAACATGATATGAAGTGTCGGAGCCACACTTGATCGAGCTTCCTCATTTATTTTTTCCTCCTCGATCGCGGTTAGCAACTTGAACCTTTCATGTGTCATTGATAAAATATGCATGTGTGTAGTTCATTGTTTAATTTCTATTTAGTTTAACAAATGCATGATGGATAATTATATATTTTATATTATAATAATGCAGATGAATCGGCAATGGATGTACGGTAACCGACTCTCCGGCGAGTTCACTACGGGTTTGAAAAATTTCCTCGTAGTGGCTAATGCGAACAAGCAGAAGGGTTTTGTTATCTGTCCATGTGTTGACTGTAAGAATCGGAAGGGTTACTCTTCCTCAAGAGAAGTTCACCTGCACCTGCTTCGGCACGGTTTCATGCCAAGCTATAATTGTTGGACCAAGCATGGAGAAAGAGGGGTTATAATGGAAGAAGATGAAGAAGGGGATGATTTCATCGATGAAAACTATCTTGATCATTTCGGTGATACTTTCATGGAGGATGCTGAAGGTGAAGGGGAAGGTGAAGGGGAAGGTGATCAAGAAGAGGCACGTGATGAGCCCGCTGATGATCTTGGTCGGACCATTGCTGATGCACGGAGCCGTCTGCGAAACTGAAAAGGAGAGGGAGAATTTGGATCGCATGTTAGAGGATCACAAAAAGTCGCTATACCCGGGATGCGATAATGGTCTGAAAAAGCTGGGCTGCACACCTGGATTTGCTTGAGATGGAAGGCACGGGAAGGTGTAGCTGACTCGGGATTTGAAAACTTGCTGAAAATGTTGAAGAATATGTTTCCAAAGAATAACGAGTTGCCCTCCAGTACGTACGAAGCAAAGAAGGTTGTCTGCCCTCTAGGTTTAGAAGTTCTGAAGATACATGCATGCATCAACGACTGCATCCTCTACCGTGGTGAATACGAGAATTTGAATGAATGCCCGGTATGCACTGCATTGCGTTATAAGATCAGAGGCGATGACCCTGGTCACCGTATCGATCACACGCCGCCGGCCGCCGGCCCTGCTTTGCAAAGACGCGCGCGCGCCTAACGATCGACCCGTCGCAGCGCCGCGCGCCGCCGCCGCCGCGCGCCGTTGGATGACTTCAGAGAGGCCGGGGCGCCTGCCGGCCGCCGCACGCGCGGGGAGAGATCGGGCCGGCCGGGCGGCGGCGCGCGCGCCAGTACAGGGGAGGAAGGAGAGAGAGGGGAGGGGAAAGGGCCCCAGCCGGTTTTTTTTTATTTTTTGAGTTTTTTGTCTTTTTAATTTTAACTACTTAATTAATTAACCAAAACTTTGGAATGTTATTAAGTAAAAATAAAAAATATAATACTTTGGAATGTTATTTTCTTAACATATTAATACTTTGGAATGTTATTAAGTAAAAATAATAATATTGGAATGTTATTTTCTTAACATATAATACTTTGGAATGTTATTAAATAAAAATAATAATATTGGAATGTTATTTTCTTAACATATAATACTTTGGAATGTTAATTATTAAGTAAAAATAATAATATTGGAATGTTATTAAGTAAAAATAATAATATTGGAATGTTATTTTCTTAACATATAATACTTTGGAATGTTAATTATTAAGTAAAAATAATAATATTGGAATGTTATTTTCTTAACATATAATACTTTGGAATGTTATTAAGTAAAAATAATAATATTGGCTAGATAGATAGGTGTGTCGTCTGTTCATTGAGGCTGCGCCGATCACCCACCGCCACTGTCCCCCTTTCGCCATCGCCACCGCCACCGCCCCCCTTTCGCCACCGCCACCGCCACTGCCCCCCTTTCACCACTGCCACCGCCCCCTTCTTCACTTAATTAATTAGTTTTTACTACATGTTTTCAGGACTGACATATGGCGGACGATAGAGCTGACCCGATTATGGACAACTATGATCAAGCAGCTGAAGACCATATATTTGGCATCATCAAAGGCGATATTATTTATGTGCCGACCGAACAAGATGAAGAAGACCTCGAGGATATTTCTTCTTATCTGAATCTTGACGGTCAAGATGAAGGCCGTCAGCAAGATGATGGGGAAGAAACTTCAAGCGCAAGTAGCAACCAGCTCCGGCGCCGAGGTATATATATACGTTGAGCCTCTGGTGATACAAACTTACCATGATTTGAATAAATATGTGTGTACTAACGCGCGCGACTCTCTTTCTTATTTTAGCCCTCGGCCGGATCGTCGAAACAATCGAGTACGTCGTCAAAGCGTGGCGCAACCAAGACGCTGAAACAAGGAGAAACATATACCATCGAGGTTGTCGACGGTGCAACCGGCGGGCCGCTGGAGCCCCCAAGCACGCCACCAAGTTTATCAACCAATGCGGAGCCGTTGTTAGAGAGAACGTCTCGATCACCCTCCGGGAGTGGAATGAGCCAAAGAAGGCACGTGTTGGTTTCACTTTTGTCGACAAGAGAACAAAAAAAGATTGCTTGAAAAAGCTTCGGAACATTTCATCCTACCTCCGGAATACCACAAGTTCGATGAGGAGGGTAACAAGATTGAGGAAAACAAGAAGAGGAGGAGGCTAGTCAAAGAGTTCGCTCTTCATAAGATGGCCGAAACATTCGGAAATTCAAGCAAAATCTAGCCCGTGACTATGTCAACCAGAACAAGACTCCGAATTTCACGGGACAATATGAGAAACTGAAACATGATTGGCCGAGACTTTGTGAAGCAGAAGAAATCGGAGCAGTTCATTGAAATATCGAAAAAAATAAGGAAAATGCGGCTAAGAAGGAGTACAATCATATTATGGGGCCAGGAGGGTATCGCTTTTGGGAGCCTAGGTGGGAGAAGATGGAGAACGAGCTGAGGACGCGAGGAATCCGTCCGAGTACGGAGGGATGGGACCCAAGGGCCAAAAGCTGGTGAGTACGGGCATGGGGGAACGCTAGACCCGGAGACAGGGGAGTGTGTTCACCGTGACAAAAAGTTTAAACCCACCCAAGCCCTTATTGACGCAATGAGGGATGCTCAAGCTGAGGAAGATCAAGTTCAACGGAGAGAACGACGCGGCGACAAAAGCCCTCGGGAAACCTGAACACGGAGGACGTGTACGAGGCATGGGGAACATTCCGTGGAAAATAGGGTTCTCCCGGAAAGATGACCCGTACGGTTACGAAGCCGTAAGAGAAAGATGGATCGGGATGCAGATGTTATGGCGCGGTTGGTATCGGAATTCGATACGATGAAGAAAACCGTGAGTATACTAGTACAAGAAAGATCGGCAGCTGGGGCGCATGAAGATCATCCGCGGATCTCGGAAGCCAGCCGCTGATGAGAAGCAGCGTGGCTTCCACGGAGAACCCGCCGGCTACTGATAATGCAACGGCGGTCGAAATTACTACACCGGAGCCTCCTCGCTACCCCGTGGACGATGTAAATGAGATGAAAGAATGTCATCTGCATTATCCAATTGGGAACATGTCCATGAAGGTAGCCATCGGCAGTGCTTTACCATGTGAGCCTGGAGCACTCCACCACAACAACCCCATTCCAGATGGCTATGCTCGTGTCACGGTGGAGGAAATAGTCCCGGGGTTTGAGGAACTGGAGATTGACATTGCTACACCCGAAGGGGAGAGAAGACTTGGAGGTGTCAAGCGCCAGTTCATTCTATGGAAAAAGAAGTTTATCAAGTTTCCAGGCGAGGCGCCAAGGCAAACAAGTCCACCCCCCTCCGGTGGTGGTGGTAGTGGCGGCGGCGGTGGTGGTGGTTCACCTACACCTCCTTCACGTCAGCCGACACCGCCCCCCAATTCACCTCCGGCGGGTAAGCAGACGCCGCCCCCCAGTCCTCGTCCGGCGGGTGATCAGACGCCGCCCCCCAATCCACCTCCGGCGAAGAAGCAGAAGCAGTCCTGGGTTATTAACCCGGACCCTTATGTACCTAGAACCACAAAGATACCAGAGCCATCACTGAAGCCTCTCATCCCGAGACCTTGGGAACTTAGTGTCGAGGAAAATGCAGCGGCCGTGGCTGCTCAGCATGAGAAATGGAAGGCGGACTGCAAGAAGAAAAGAGAGGGCGAGCCCAAGCCAGTATTTTCTGACAAGCAAAAGCAGTGGGCTAAGTCATTTTTGAACACACCGTCCCAAGCCGCGAAGAATCTGCCTGACGACTATGCACGTGAACTTCGTAGGCAAGCACTCGCGTTCAAGAGGAACCAAGAGTTGGCGGAGAAGCAGGAGAAGAAAGCCTTGGAGGAGGCCGAGAAAAAATTAGAAAGTATAAAAGGGGAGAAAGAAGTTGCCCAGCTCGGGGAACAAAGTAAACAATCGATCGCCCCGCTCATAGTGCAAGCCGCCGGTCCGGATGCCCCCGATATCATAGCAGCTGCGGCAGCACATGGATTGACTGTAACGAGTGCCAGAGAACAAGCGGCCAACTTAGGTATCACTCTTCGTGCACTGTTAGGCCTTGATGAGGCGCCAATGAAGGACGTAGTATTTACATATGTGGAGAATGGCCCTCTCGTCGAGCCTACGCAGGAAGAGGATCTACCTCGACAAATGAAAGGTCTGCTAAATTGGTACAAGGGTTACATAAAACTTAAAAATGCCAAAGACTATATTTATGCGGAAGTTAGATATGAGCATCACTTCAAACATTACTATATAACAATTCATCGGAGTGAATTGTTCCAGCTGTTCAATCTGCGCGAGCTCGACAAATCTATCATCGGTTGCTACGTTACGTAAGTGATTTATTAATTTCTACCCCATCTCGTTCATTGCCGCACTATATATATATATATATATTGTCCTAACTATCTTGTTGTGTACGCTATTATGCAGAATGAAGAAGCGGGAAATGCGAATAAGGAACATCCATGATGTTGGGTTCATTGACCCACACATCGTTAATTCATATGTGTTAGAACACCACCCCACCGACGTGGAGGAAGACCTGTCGCGGTTTTTTAGAAAACAGGAACTCAAAAGTGATATTCTATTTCCTTACCATTTTGGGTGAGTGTTTCTGTCTTGAGCACATTCTCTTTTGTTTACTCCATGCATGGTATGTGGCTAATCGATGAGTTATGCATGATTGTGCATGTATCGTGTCCGCGAGGTTCCATCGGATTACGATGGTAATTCAATTTCACACCTCCACAGTTCTCGTCCACGACTCTCTGAATATGGATGCGGCGCTTTGGGCCGACATGAGAAAAATGATGAAAAAGTAATTATTTTCATTCATTTGCGCTCTATATCGATTGGCCTATTTCGTTCATCATTTCCTAATATCAAGTAACTAATTAATAACTCTCTTGTTCATTTAATTTTCTTTGCCTCGTAGGGTTTGGAGACGGTTCGTAGATGAAAAGGTCGGTGAATTCAAAAAAGAGCTACAATTTAAAAGGGCGGTGCGGACAAGCTGGGGATATTCAGCCACCGGGGACCAATCTATGTGGATACTATGTTTGTGAGAGGATCCGGAGATACACCAATGAGCGGGACCAGCGGTGCGAGAACAACATCAAGAGGAATAACCTCCGGAAGACGCTTAGTCCGGAAGCTCGCTTCCGACCACTTCAAGAGGAACTAGCTGGATGGTTCGCGAGGGAAGTCATCGATCCTAGAGGAGAACACTATGTAGAGGACGTAGAACTTCATATGCACTAAATTATGGATGGAAACTTGTTCAAAATTGTATATGGTCATCCGATATTGAATATATATTGTATATTCCTCTGGAATTCTTTTTGGTTCTAATTTCAAATTTGTTTGAAATTGTACATTCATATGCATGTATGTAGTACCGTAGAATATGTGAAACTCCTTCAAAATTAAAACCCAAAAGAAATAAAACAATACAAATTAAAAAGAAACCAGATTTAGGGGGAGGGGGCTAAACCCTAAACCCTGCGGAGGCCTTTAGTCGCGGTTGGCCGGAAGAACCGCGACTAAAGGCCCCTCCGCCTGGCGCTCGCCTGCCGCCCACGTGGACGGGCCTTTAGTCGCGGTTCGTAAGGAACCGCGACTAAAGGGGGGGCCTTTAGTCGCGCCTAATTGGTCGCGGTTGCGCAACCGCGACCAATGACAGTTGCGAACCGCGACCAATAGCCGTTTTTCTACCAGTGTTGGGGTTCATAATGGTCATAGTCAGCCTTGCCATCTAGGATTGGAGCTGACGTGAAGGTATACTCAATGAAGAAGCAGGAACCCTCTTAGCCCGCGAATCTAGGGAAAATTAATACGCGCTGATCCCGTGCGGGCTGCTTGTGCGGTCGCGCCCACTTCGTTTGCGGACGCGTCAAACCGGCGTGGAAACAACAATATTTTCCCGCGCACTATAGCTGAATCCCGAGCGCTAAACTTGTCAGGTCGCTTAGCGCGCGCAACATACTGACGTGCAAACTTTCAGTCGCCCCTTCATCTCGCCACGCCACGCCGCTTCGTCGCGCCACGCGTCGCCGTCGCTCTTCCACGCGCGCCCCCACAGCTCCTTCGTCACCGGGATGCCGCCGCGCCGCTGCAGGTCGTCCGGTTTCCGCAGCGTCCGAGCGCGTCCCAACAACAGGTTCTACGCAGAGCTTCACGCCGGCGGCTTCCGCCTCACCCTCGGCATGTACGACTCGTTGGAGCTCGCGGTCGCATGGCGATTCCGGCGGTCACGATGCGACCTCAAATTCCCGGACGTCGAGTCCCTGGCGGAGGCGGAGTTCCTCACACCAGCGCCGTGCCTCATCGACGAGGAGGACCGTCGCCGCCACCGCTAGGCGCACCCCCAGATCGCCATCGCCGAGCGCGACGAGGAGCTGATGCGTCAGGGGAGGGCGCAGTTCCCCCGCGACGTCGACAACATAGAGGCCTTCTTCGCCGACCTCAGGGCGCAGCGAAGGGTAGACCGGCGCCGCCGTCGGGACATCGCCGACCGCGAGCTAGTCAACCCAAACACGACTTGGGCTGACGATGACGCTCGCTAGGACGACGTCTGGACTGAGACCACCTCCGACGACAAGTAGACTAGTCGTTTATCTATGTTAATTGTACCTTTTTCCACGGGCCACCCGTGCTGCGAAATAGCGCCTCTGGTGGAGGGGAATTCGGCACAGCGCGCGCTAAGCATTTGCAGCGCGCGCGAAGTAGGTTTTGCAGCGCTAAATTATTGCGCCTCTCCCTTATGCCATCTCCAACAGGTGGATCCATCCCGCGTCCGCGCGTCTGAATGAGTTGAACCGGATAAAAACACGGCCTCGCGCGGACGCATCTAAAAACAGATGGCTGTGACGGTTCGAAGCGATCTAAAGCCGGTTCAAATCTGTGCCTGGTTTGCAAGGCCGCGGACACTGAGAGCTATCCTCTCGGGTCCTTCCCTGATCCGTGTGTCATAGTTTAATATTTCATATTACATTAAAATTACGTAGATTACATATTTTTAATACTACTACCTAAGCTAGCTACCTAGGACGCTGGGCGTTGGATTTCACCCGACGCCGATGGGATTCGACTCCAGCTTCTAGCAGCTGGATGGGACATGGCTGCTGTCCTTCCTCCGATGTTCCTCCGCGGTCGCCGTCCTCATATCCATCCTCAATGCGAGGGCAAGGGCGCGCTCGGCCTCCGCCGGCGTGATGGTGCGGGTGCTGCTCATCTCGCGCTCACGCGTGGCGGCACGTTCCACAGCCTCCCGTGCCTCGAGAGTCAAGGCGGGCGATGCAGGGGAACTTGCTGGGGACGCAGATGTTGGTGCCAGCCTTTTTTCTGCCTCGAGACGGAGCTCCTCCTCACCTGCCTCATGGGCGCGCCGCTCGGGCGAGGGCATATGGAGGAGGTGGCGGGCAGCTACCTGGGCGATGAGCTCATTCTTCTGCCCGATAAGGTCGCCTAAACAGCGACGACCGGCCCGGACGGAGGCCTCGTGCTCCGTGCTCGCGCGCGTCATCTCAGCGAGGCGCTCCTCGATGGCGGCGTTGAGCTTCACCATCTCACGGTGGTGGACGACGCCTTCCTCCTCCTCGGTGGCGTGGTGGAACGCGAGTCGTGCCGCGTTCCTCCCGGGGTCGGGCGCTGGCGCCTCCTCCGTGGCCTCGTACCAGCCACCCTCGTCCGCCTCCATCTTCTCTGCGTCCTCTGCCATCTTTGCCGCCCCCTCGGCCACAACGCGGATCGCCTCGTCGTCGGTGAACCATCGCACGTTCTGCCG
The DNA here is from genome assembly GCF_022539505.1 of Lolium rigidum. Classification (NCBI taxonomy): domain Eukaryota; kingdom Viridiplantae; phylum Streptophyta; class Magnoliopsida; order Poales; family Poaceae; genus Lolium; species Lolium rigidum. Next base: position 302,310,446 of record NC_061508.1, read on the forward strand.
CTCCTCCTCTTACGTCCGCGGGAACCTAGCGCGGGCAGCGAGGGAGGGCTTCACCCACATGGTCTGCAGGATGCGCGGCATGGTGATGGAGAAGGAGAGTGCGCCAGAGAAGGTAGAGGGAGAGAAGGGCGGCAGAGGCTGTTGTGAGCTCTGTGAGGCCGCGCGGTGCCTTTTATGGCCGACGGCCTCAGCGGAAAAATTGGGCGCGAGCGCGCGCCCTAGTGCCCTTTCGTGCTCGGGAACTTTCCTACGTATTCTCCTGCCCGCCATTGCTGTCCCGTTGAGGTCTGCCATGACATAGGACCGTCCAGGGAAGACAAACCACATGACGCCTTTTTGGGTCGCCGCATTAGGTGCAGCTTGTGACCCAAATGGACACGTGGATAGGCTCGTTGTCCGCGTGTTTGTACAACCACCCAAACAGTCACAACTGGACAGGGTCCCATTGGAGATGCCCTCTTGCTCGCGGTTGCAGGTTTCTGTCGTTGCTATGCTGATTCACAGTTATAGAAGATCCCACAGTGAATTTAATGTGTATACAAGGGAAAGAAACGGTGCACTTTGAACTCTTCAAGTCTCCACTATCCTATATGATGTGGTAACTTTAGAAACGGCACTGAAGAGATGACCATTGTGACCGGTCTAAGAGCAACTTTAATAATATAGCTGGTTATTGGTTATAAGCAAGATGCTATATTATTTATAGATAATTTATAGCCAATAAGTATAATAGTTGGCTTTAAAAATACTCCTCCGTTTCCAAAATGTAAGGCGTCTAAGGATTAGTCAAAAGTCAACGTTTTAAAATTTGACTAAGTTTATACATAAAAATATTAATATTTACAATACTAAATTATTATCAATAGATTCACCCTAAAATATATTTTTCTTAATACATCAATTTGATATTGTAGATTTAAATATTTTTTTTTATATATTTGACCAACTTACATTTTGGGATGGAGGACGTACTACTTTTTCAATACTAATCTGTTTTCAAACCGATACTACAACACATGCCTCTAATAACGGATATTAATTACACGTCTTAATATCCACCTCTAACTCCTCGCATGCGCTACTCCGGCTGTATAGGAAATTACCAATGCATGCACTAACTCCTTGCTGCTAATTGGCCGTTTCTGTTGCATCAGTATGCATGCAAAGGTAGTAGCCGGAACGTAAGCCCGCATCGAACGAGAGAGACCACTGAAAAGACCCGCTGAAAAGAGCAGGCATTTCCGAATGTATACTTATTTGTGGATAGATGAACCACTGAAAACCGAATGTATACTTATTTGTGGATAGAACCACTGAAAAAGACCCAAGTAATCGGTTTCAGGTACATATTTCCGAACAGTGGGGGCAGGGTAATGCGAATCTAGCTTGGCGCATGCAACTTTGAAAGCCTCCTCGTCGGTCGTCCCAGCCCACACCTGACATCTCGTACCTATTTAATGGCGAGCCTAGGCGCACCTGCAACTGCAAGCCGCGCACCTTGACCACATAAGCAGCCACAGCGCGCGCGCCATCGATGGCGTTTCGCCAGGCAAGGTTGTCGTCGACGGCGGTGGCGCTTCTGCTGCTGCTCGTGGCCGCGGTAGAGGTACAAATGCTCGTCGTCGACGCAGCATCGGCGTCGGCAAAGAAGCCGGTGGTGCCGGCGGTGATCGTGTTCGGGGACTCGACGGTGGACACGGGGAACAACAACGCAATCAAGACGGTACTGAAGAGCAACTTCCCGCCGTACGGGCGCGACCTGCACCTTCCGGGCGGCGGCGCCACGGGCCGGTTCTGCAACGGTCGCATGCCGCCGGACTTCGTCTCCGAGGCGCTCGGCCTGCCCCCGCTCGTGCCGGCGTACCTCGACCCCGCCTACAGCATCAAGGACTTCGCCACCGGCGTTGTCTTCGCATCCGCCGGAACCGGCCTCGACGTCCGCACTGCCAGCGTCCTGGTACGTACGCGCCCGCCCATATCCATGTATCAACCTGCAGCTGCCGCGTCCATGGTCATATAATATCTCTTTAGCAAACTTCTTACAAATCTGTTTTCTACCTCAACAAACTTCTCACTAATCTGTAGTACAAGTCCATATATAGGTACATGCATGCATGCGTTAGAAAATCCATTTCTATAGCAGTAATTTTTAGTAAGGGTGTGAATAATACTCAGTCGACTGAAAACTAACTTCATTTTCATGTTGTTATAACTCATGTTTAACTCATAATTTGCACGAATCACGAAGCAAATATAAAGGTTCGGATCATTTTTCTTAGTTGCATTCACTTATAACTATTTTTTTTCAGTTGCTTCTCACTTGCAACTGAAAAAACTTAGTTGTAACTCAACTTGCAACTTATATACACGAATCACGATGATGATGTAGAACTTGACTTAGCACAAAATTAGTTCTCAGCTAGCAAAATTGTTTCAATAAACTATGACAAAAAACTCGTTTAAAGCCTTAGTCAGTCGTCTCGCCCATATGTTTTAATGAAGCCTTACAAACAGCTCAAGGGACCAGTGAGTTGACTGAAATTCACTGAGCCAAATGCGCTTCTAAAACCTTGATTCCTCCGATCCATTAATAAGGGTATTTTTAACTTTTATACTTAGTCAAATCTTTTAGAATTTGGTCAATTTTATAGGAAAAAGTAGCAATATATATGACATCAATTTGATATATTGTTACAAAATGCATTTTAAGGGAGTAACAGGGAGCCATTTGCCGGCACCCAGATGATTTGCTTCAAGATGTGCAGGATGACATTACCGTGAGAATCTAAGAGTGAAATTTGTCTACTAGTTTCTTGTCTAAGTTTGTGTCAAAGGGTCTGCTTTTTCTTAATTTTGAACATTAGATGCGTGGGCAAGAAAGACATACACCACACATATCAATAAGGCTGGTCATAGTGGGTAGTATCATGTATTAGTATCATGCATATGATACTTTTATATGATACTATCTCTATAGTGGATAGTATCATGGAGTGGTATCATAATCTTGTTATATTTAATGATTTGTAGCATCTCAATGCAAAATTGTGGACAAGATTTGTTTGGTATTAAATTTTTCTCGTGATCTGCGATATGATACAGTATCCACCTATGTTACTTTAATCTTCTCTTCTCTTTAATTAGCTGCCACATCAACATTTTTGTGAGACCAATGTATATGATACTACTTATGTTAGTAGCACTATGGATAGCCTAATAGCATGTGTAAGGATCGATAATCTGGATTAATGGCGAGTCCACCAGCTGTCGTATGCATCATGCTATTCTCATGCATGTCTGCTGCAGGACACGCAACTGTCCTCGCAACATACTCCATATGGATCATTCATGGCATGTTTTTTGCGGAAAACATAGGCCATGATCTTATATTAACACTAACTGTTAAGCTTTCATGCACTAACCAACTATTTTAAAAGACCAATCTAGTGGAAAGACTTAGGTAATTCACTTATACAATTTAACACTCCCCTCACGTGAGACGCGGAGACAAGTCAACAGAGACGTATTGCTCTTGAGGCTAGTACAATAATTTACAGAATAAATTATGAAAATCAGGACTCAAACTTGAGACCCTGGCTTAGATACACTTATACAGATGAACACTAACTGTCTTTTTCTCCCCCTTCTTAAAAAAATTGTTATGTTCTGAGGGAGGTGGCATTTTGGCACACGCGTGCATATGCACCCATTATAGAAAATAATAAAAAAACAATTTTAGAAATGTCAAAAAAAATCTGACATAATTTTTTTCTTATACATTGTGACATCCTATGTTCCTTTTATGTGATGTGTACAAAAAAGACAAAAAAATGTCCTGTACGTAGTCGTGTTACAGCATTAAAATTTGTCTTTTTTACAGGAGTCACAAAAAAATATTTTTTCTTTTAAAAACTTGTGTACCAACATAAAATGTCTAGATGTACATGTAAAAATTTAGTTTAAAATTTTTTAATACTTTAAAATGTGGATTCACATAATGGGAGCATATGCTCCTATGAGCCAAAGTGCATTTCCCTGTTCTGAGACCATTTCTTCTGCCTCAGACCTTGGACTAGGAAGAACACATACATGGTTACATATCCAATATGTGATACAGTAATTTTTTAAAAACACAGATACGAGGATACATTTGTATATATGTATTATTTAGCTAAAAATATAGAAAATAAAGATTTTTTTCATCAACAGCTTATAGTTGAGATGCATTTTCAGAAAGTTGATACCGTTGTGCTTGAACTTGAGCCCCCAATTCAAGTGGGAGCTAGGTGGGCGTTTTGGGGAGGAGCGTCATAGGTTTTCCTGTGTCCCTCCCTCTAGTATCCCGTTATCATTGTTTATTTTTTTAATTTTTAGTTCAAAAATATGTGGATACATATCAGGAAGTATCCGGGTATCCGTGCGGTATCCAGGTATCCTTGTAGTATCCGATGCCGGTACGGCGGCAAAGCGCTGTATCCGGGCTTCCTGGACCTTGATTAGACATTGCATAACGACAGAAGGAAGACTCGTCAACAACTCTGGCTCAATCGATCCACCATCAGGTTTGACGGCCAATTAATCACATTCCATGCGCATGAATTACCAAGTACATAAGACCAAAGCATCCCGTTGGTTGTTTTTTTTGTCCTCGAACACGAGAGTTCTCTTGGTTGTTGTTTCCTATTGAGATCCCCAGCGGGACATCATACATCTCCCTCTTGACATGAACAACCAAGAGACTTTGAGTAAACATCTCCCCCTTCCCCAACGAGTAACTAACTGCATGTAGAGTCACTCTCTTCCATTCAGTGCTCGGAATGGGCGATCCACCGTTGCCGGTTGGTCCAACAAGCTGCATGGAGCTGTGGTTCATACTTCATAGTCAGCCAATCAGGGCTATGTTCTCTGACTAAGAAGCTTCTTGCTAGGCACTCGTAGGACTTAGTTAGGTCCATAGCCAATATATAGTACTTCTGTATGATCAGACACCATTGTTTCTTCCTTCCGCTCCCTCCTGCTGGCTGGCGATGTCCATATGGTGGGGAACGAATAGTTGTACTACCCATAAACTAGAAAAATGGCCCTCGCAATAAGTAGGAGAAAATCATGTTTAAATGAAAAGTTAAAATAAAAAGGTATGTCGTCGAGGGCCTCTAATGTGGTTGTCAGCATACGCATACTGCCAGCAGGCTTCCATCGGTGGGCGAAACTACATAGACTTGACATAAATGTATACCGATGGCTATAGTTTTACTGACGAACACCCTTCAGATAGTGGCATGTATGTCGACGTCTGCATACCCACATGTATGCCACAACCAGGTTTTGCCGACGATCATTTTGGAGCACTCGACATGTTAACATGTTTGCCGGCGACCCCTATAATGTGCCACATGTATGTGTTTTAAACAAAGTGTATATCGAATTTTTGTAGCCACATGATACATACATGGATAACTGGGTATTGACTGGCGGCATACACCTACCGCCGTCAGGCTGGCGGAACTGCGAGGCAACGTCACAGGAATGTATGCCGGATGCTATGGTTTTTCGGGCGGGCACCCTCTGCCTAATAGCATGTATGTTGCCGGCCAGATTTTGCCGAAGGTTTTTCTTAGAATACTCCGTGCATACCCACCCGTACGTCGATGTCCATCTTGGAGCGCTTGGCATGTTGTCTTTTTTATGATGACTAATCCTATATCCAATCAGCTGTCTGTTTTTTAAATAAAACACGAATCTATTTTTTATAGCTTCACCATACTGCACGGGGATAATTGGATATTGATTAGATCAATTTTCTGAAAATTTGTTTAGTATTGGTATTAGTTTTATATATTCGGAGAACCAACCTAAGGTTGGGTGGTTAGAAGGGTGGTTGTACCCCCAACCCATCAGAGTTCAAATCCCAGTGTGTCTCATAAAGACGGAATATTCATTCAGTGAGAGGCGACGTTCCCGTCGACAGCGAGACACCTGTGGTGACTTCGTCAATTTTAAGATCCAATCCGCCGTCTCGGTCTTCCGAAGATGCTCATAGGGGTAGGATATGCGTGTGTGCATGTGTCGTTTATAGTGGTGAGTGTATGCGCATGTATGTGAGCGCTTGCGTTTGTACCGTGTTTCTAAAAAAAGTTTTATATATTCGGCCACTCTATCTATATTCTAATTAAAATCTAGATATTTTTATCGCTAAATTATTACCATACAATTAGTTTAGATTAGAATGCTAATTTAAAGGCAATTTCGACTTTCCTTTCACGTGCAATACATGTGGTGATCTTTTTTTTTATTAGAACACGTGAGAGGGTTTGTAATGTAACGTTTTTAGACTACTCTTTTTATGTTTCTTTTTAGGGAGGCTGCCACGTACATGTCAAAGTGTATGTCCATATAATATATGTGCGAACATGTTACGTAATAATTTTTAAAATCTTGTCCATTAAAATTAGAGATCTAACGGTCAAAATAATTCTGATGATGTGGATCAATGTGGTGCCTCTATTTTAGACCCCCGTGTTATGCTTTTAGTATATAATAGATTCTACAGTAGGAGTACCACTCTCTCTGTCTTCAACTAATCTGCTTAACATTTTCTAGATATATAGCTTTTTTAGACGGAGGGAGTACTCTATTTAATGCCATCGTATTCTTATCTTTATGAGTCAAATAGTAACGGTGGTCATTAGTTGCTCTCATCGTACTGTTAGTTCGGTTATTAGTTGCTCTCATCAACTAGCTAGCCGCACCAATCTTAATCTATGCACAATGAGAATGTACTGGCGTGCTAACCGAATCGAATATCGTACTGTGCTATACTATATGCAAAAAGGAGCAGTCTATTTAGAAATTCAGGATAATTATTTTCGCGTGGCTCCCAATTGGAAAAAGTGGAGTAGCGCACCTGCGCTCTGCGACGGGTATCGCTGCCGTCCATGCTACCTCAAGATTAGAGAATTCGAAACTGCATGCAGCGTCGCTGCTTTGGTACCACCCCTACTGCTGATTACCTAGTAGGCATAGGCACTATAGTATAGTGGTTGACTCGTTTTGGAATTATCTTGTAGCACCTCTGTCACATGTCTTGGATATTCGATTTATTCCCTTGTCCTCATTAGTATTATGTTTGTTGATTAATCCCCTCTTGGGTCTAGGGCTCTCTCTGGCATTACATAGTGGCTTTATGCGACTGATTTGATTTATCTTACAAACTGGGCTGCCACTAATGTTTCTTAGTCAACAAAATAAATAAAAGTACTAAATGAGAAGTTTACAGAGAAAAAAATAAAAAGTTTACAGGGAGAAAAGAGAGAGGCGCTGCAATGGATCAGCAAATAAAATAACTAGTGTACTACATGTGAGTCCTACATGCAATGTCTCCACTCACCTTTTCTTCCCTCCTTTTTGTCTTTACTTCTTTGTATCTATGTGCATATAGTAGAATACCATGCAAAGGGATCAGCAATCATGCACAACACTGTAGCTAGCGTGCCCGCACCTGCGCTAAAAAACCAGTCTCCTCCCAATTTCAGCTAAATTTGTAGGTCAATCGTTTTTTCTCAGAATTGCAGCATCGGCCAAAAAAGTATTCACTGCGCTGTTCAGTTTTAGAAGAAAACCTGAAATGCTGCTGAGAGCTGAGAGTACGTACACGCTAACTCTTGTCCTTACGGATGAACACAGGCTGCAGGCAGTGCTACCGATGTGGAAGGAGTTGGAGTACTTCAAGGAGTACCAGCAGCGGCTAGCCAAGCACGTCGGGCCCGACGGCGCCAAGGACATCGTCTCCAACGCCGCCTACATCGTCAGCGTCGGCACCAATGACTTCCTGGAGAACTACTTTCTCCTCGTCACCGGGCGGTTCCTTCAGTACAGCGTGTCCGAGTACACCGACTTCCTCGTCGCGCGCGCCGAGGAGTTCCTGACGACCATCTACAGGCTGGGCGCGCGGCGGGTCACCTTCGCGGGGCTCCCGGCCATGGGGTGCCTGCCGCTGGAGCGCACTCTCGACGTGATCCGCGGCGGCGGCTGCAACGAGGAGTACAACACGGTGGCTAGGGAGTACAACGTCAGGGTCAACTCCATGATGGCCATGCTCCGGGCCAAGCTCCAAGGGTTCAGGCTCGCCTACATCGACGTCTACGACAGCATGGTGGACGTCATCAGCCATCCCGATAAGCTCGGGCTGGAGAACGTCTCCGAAGGGTGCTGCGCCACGGGGAAGGTCGAGATGGCCTACCTCTGCAACGACGTCTCCCCGTTCACATGCCAGGATGCTGGCAAGTACTTCTTCTGGGACTCGTTCCATCCCACCGAGAAGCTCAACCGCTTCTTCGCCACAGGGATCACCAAGGCTCTCCTAGAGATACTCTAGCTATCCCGCGGCCTTCAAATATACGGAAAAAAGGGACGATAAATGCGTTTGAAGGACTGAAAATGCGTCGCGCAGTGCCGCACCTCTCGCGGGACCTTAAATCTCATATGCAACATTTCAGCACATACCTAGTTTATAAGGTGCAATAATGGCCTAAATATAAACTTAAACTTTAATGTTTTAAACATCACACATTGCAACAATAATTTAAATTACATCAGTAGCTCAAATCCTAACTAAACAAATAATGGTTCAAATTCCATAGAAATGAATCTGAAATAAAATAAATAAAACTGACACACTATTGAGCATTCCTCTGCCAATGGTGCTCAATGAGATCAATCTGAAACAAATCGTGGGTGCCGGAGTTAGCTAGATTTGATCAGGAAAGCTAAGACGATACTTGCGGTGAGCGACCTCTAGTGCCTTGGGCCTTTGCTGGGCTTTACACTAACGAGTGCAGGCATTTCGTTCCCGGTCCGAGGACCGCTCGTTTCTTCCTCCTTGAGAAGAACCCGGGTGACCAGCCAGAAGAAATGGCAGGAAAAGAACTCGTTTTGTGGTGTCTCCTCAGAGTTAGGGGACGGCTAGCTGGATTGAGCTCCACCGCATGCAAGCCCAAGAACATGCAGAGCCTCACGCAAATCTCTCGTTAAATCTATCTGGCCCCAACCTTGGTTAACTTCCTTCTCGATCGACCCCTCGCAGGAATAAAATAATCCTCGCATCTTCTCTAAGAAATTAGGCAGAGCTCTCGTATCATCGTCAAGGCGGCGCACCGATGGCGTCGTCCATGCGCGCATGGTTGGTGGTGGCGGCGCTGGCGTGTGCTCTAACGCTGCTGCTGCGCTCGGCGGATGCGCAGGCAGCCGGCCCTACGACGGCGTCGCCGGCACAGAAGCCCGTGTGCGTTCCGGGCGCCAAGACTCCGTGCCGCGTGGGCGCGCTGCCGCGCGACCCGGAGAACCAGGAGGAGGAGGGCATGTTCAACGTCAAGGCGAGGGCCCCGAGCGGCGCGGGTGACACCGACAGCGACGACGACTACACCGACCCCGACCAGCCCAAGGACCCCGACCAGCCCGACGACGACGACCTCGTCGTTCTCGGCCACTGAACCATACGATCCACGGGCCTGCCCGGCACGATCGATCACGCTTGGCGCCGGCCGGCTTGTATGTTGGGCTGGCCTTGCATGTGCTGTTTAATTCTTCAGCTAATTTGTGGTTGCGCTCATGATGTTGTTCAGAGGTATGCTATTGTACGATCCTTAGAACTTTGAAAAGGGCATTTTCGTACAGTAAGATTTGGTTACACGAATTAATCCCTAATAGATGATTTCCCGCGAGTTGCGGCGAGAATTAGTAGCACGTCAATCCATGTAGGACAGTGTTAGAAATCCTCATTGAAGCAAAAAAAAAGGGTTCTACTAAAATACCAGAGGGGAGTTGTGACTCGTTCAAATTTTGATTCGTCGCATAAAAAAACCTCCCACTTTTGCTTCATTGAAGCAAAAAGCCGTTCGACTGAAGAAAAAAAAAAGACTCATTCAAGACTCGTCAGAGCATCATACTTCACCGTAGACCTTACCGGAGACCTTGTCGCAACAATTGTGTACTAATGTAGCAAACTAGCAGGACATTTACAACAAAAAAGTTTATACTATCATAGCATCATCAACTATTCGTCAGCGCACCGCCTGCAACATCCCAACTCCGGCTAGAAGTATCGTCATTTTCTTCTTGCACCATCGTTACTAACCATTTGAAACACCGTCATTGGCTGTTTGCAGCACCGTTGATGACTATTTGTAGCACCGTAGGTAAACATTTGCAGCACCGCCGATGACAGTTTGCAGCTACGCCGCTCGCAATTGACAGCATCGCCGCTGACCAATTGCAGCCCTCCCAGACACTCTTTGCAGCTTCGCCATCCGTCCTTTGCAGCACCATGAGGGCAAGGACAACTTGCAGCAGCGACGCCATCAGCCGCGCCCAACGGACGCCACGCTTCTTCCTCCGGCATGACCTCTATCTCCAACCAGGGTCGGCCCATACTTTTTCGGGGCCCTGGTGCAAAAATGAAAGAAAGGCCCCCTATTCACACATACAAACTATCAAAACAGTATATTTCAACCTAAAAATCCCTATATTTCAATAACAAAAAATATTCAGTACATGGCATAGATCCATGATCTTTTGACTATCAAAATAACAGAACATGACTCTAAAAACAACATTTTGTTTTCTTGCAGGCCCCTTCTCAACTTACGTATCCCTATCCTTATAATCCATATTGTCCCATTCTCGCAGATCAAAAATATTAACAATAAAAGGCTGTTGTTCAATCGACACTTGGATGTTCTAAATCTGGCGAATAAGATAGGTTTTCCTGCTCATTAGAATTATTATCAACCTAATCGATATCATCATCCCCACCTACATTCTCAGTTGGTTGCCCTTCAACAATTACTAAGGCTAATTGCAGAGAGTCCGGGTCCCTTGAAGAACTACCATTTCTAAGAAACTTGTGAATAGCTCCTCTTTGATATTCTAACAACACATCTCTATTTTTTCTTTTAATCCTTTTTTCACAACCTGACAACTCCTTCCTAGAAGACATCAACAACACAAATAATACAAGTTTCCTAAAAAGGGACAACGGAGGAAACGGAAGCACCTGGCGGAGCTCGATACGTATGAACAAGAAGGCCACACCTTCATGAACTGAAAGTCTGAAAGCAGACCTAACTGAAAGATTCTTCCCCTTTCTCAGTGAGCAACGTCTACCTCTCAGATCCCAAACGACTGTTTGATTGGGGAAACATAGAACCGTTGAGAATTGATGGGAGGAGTCTGGAGAAGGATGTAGGCATGGAGCAGTGTCTTTGGTCTCCATTAATGGGTGACGGCAACCTCAGATTTGGGAAAGAAGGAGTCGAAGAGATGGGTTGTTTCGTCTGGCTACTGGAGCGGTACAGAGGAGAGAGGAGAAGTCAAGTTAGAGAAACGAGCAAATCGATCGCCCTTCCTGGATCGATTGGTTTTCTCCGGTCTTGTCTCGTAAATGCAGATCTGGTGGGCTGGACATCTGCACATGGGCTTTTATCTCATTCAGAACATCAAAAAAATCAGAAATTTCAACTACTGCTAATAGAACTACTAGCTGGGCCGAGGCCCAGGCTCGCTGGGGCCTAGTGCAGGCGCATTGTTTGCCCGGCCTATGGGCCGGCCCTGCACCCACCTCACGGTCCTTCTTAAATGGGGGCATGTCGTTATCCCTAGGCTCTCATCCACTTCACTCCCACCCCGATTTGCGGAAACTTCCACAAACATTATTTGAGCCCATAGGACATGCACAATGGCTATTTAAGTTACTGGTTAAATGGAGTATAGTTTGTAGTCCCAAAGATCAAGGAGGGCTTGGAGTTCATGACCTGGAGGTCAAGAATTCAGCTCTACTGGGTAAATGGCTGTTTAAGCTACTTACCGAGGATGGGACTTGGCAAACTATTCTTCGGAGAAAGTATGTCGGTTTGAAGACATTATCCCAAGTGGTTTGGAAACCTGGAGATTTACACTTCTGGGCTGGTCTTATGGCGATAAAAAATGTCTTTTTTCGCCATGGTACTTTCTCAATCAAGAATGGAGCACAGATACGGTTCTGGGAAGATGCTTGGCTAGACTATGCACCCTTAAGTGAACAGTATCCTCCTATGTATAGGATTGCTCGTCGCCAAGGTGATACCATTGCCACTGTAATGGCTACCTCACCTCCGAATGTGACGTTCAGACGGGTTTTACTTGGACAAAGACTTGTGGCATGTAATACCCTAATTCGCCGGCTCAGAGATATTCATTTATCACCTCAACCAGACGAATTTAGATGGAATCTTCATGTAGATGGTACTTTTTCCGTAAAATCGTTTTACAATGCGATCCTTCTTTCTGATTTACCAGTTGATAACAATAAGAAGATTTGGAAGATGAAGATACCATTCAAAATATTTTTTTTGGATGGTATCTACATCGTGGGGTTATTCTCACCAAAGACAATCTTGTTCAGCGGAATTGGATGGAAGTACACGGTGCGTTTTTTGTCATCAGGACGAAACCATCAAACACTTATTCTTCCAGTGCCAGTTCGCGAGATCTATATGGTCAGTCATCCATGTAGCGTCTACCCTGTATCCTCCGACGAGTGTCGCCAACGTCTTTGGCAATTGGCTTCATGGTATCGATTCAAGGTTTAAGTTGCTTCTTAGGGTGGGGCGCTAGCAGTTATCTGGGCGCTTTGGCTATGTAGAAATGACAAGATCTTTAATGACAAAAACTGCTCTTTGTTGCAGGTCATCTACAGATGTACAGGTATTCTCCGTTCTTGGTTACCTCTTCAGCGAGTGGAGAACCGAGACCTATTTACGGAGGTCTGTACACGGTTGGAGGCTACGGCGAGGGATACCTTTTTCCTACATGGGTGGCAGCATAGTCTACGGATAGATGCCCCACCTACACCTTAGGCATCATATGATTCATCGTTCTGATATGTATCTCGCCTAGTTTTTATTATTTATTCTTTTTGACTTGAGACAACAAAACGGCTGTGTGCAGCCTTGAAAGATCGAGATGTCGCCTAGAGGGGGGGGGGGGTTGAATAGGCAATTACAAACTCTTGCGGATTTGTCTTGTAAGAATGCGGAATTAAACTAACGTTTAGTTTACAAGCACAAACCCTAAATATGCTAAGCTCAACTAAGTGTAACAATGGCAACTAGAGCTAAGCAAGATAGGCACAAGATATATGTAGCACAAGTGATAGCAAGATATATGTACTTCAAGCACGATGGCTATCACAAGGAAAGAGAGCTCGGGTATAGAAATAACCGAGGCACGCAGAGGAGAGGATGTATTCCCGTGTTCCCTTTCTTTGCAAGAAGGTACGTGATACGTCTCCAACGTACCTACAATTTCTGATGTTCCATGCTTGTTTTATGACAATACTTACATGTTTTGCTCGCACTTTATAATGTTTTATGCATTTTCCGGAACTAACCTATTAACAAGATGCCGAAGTGCCAGTTCCTGTTTTCTGCTGTTTTTGGTTCCAGAAAGGCTGTTCGGGCAATATTCTCGGAATTCGACGAAACAAAGACCCGGAATCTTATTTTTCCCGGAAGACCCCAGAACACCGAAGGGGAGAAAAAGATGGGCCAGGGGGGCCCCACACGACAGGGCCGCGCGGGCTCCACCCTGGCCGCGCCGGCCTATGGGGAGGGAGCCCTGGCGCCCTTCCGACTTCGCCTCTTCGCCTATAAGACCCCTTTCGACCTAAAAACGCGACACCGATTGACGAAACTCCAGAAAGACTCCAGGGGCGCCACCACCATCGCGAAAATCCGTTTCGGGGGACAGAAGTCTCTGTTCCGGCACCCTGCCGGGATGGGGAAGTGCCCCCGGAAGCCATCTCCATCAACGCCATCGCCTCCATCATGCTCCGTGAGTAGTTCCCCCATGGACTACGGGTTCTAGCTGTAGCTAGTTGGTATTCTCCCCCCCATGTACTTCAATACAATGATCTCATGAGCTGCCTTACATGATTGAGATTCATCTGATGTAATCGGTGTTGTGTTTGTTGGGATCCGATGGATTGTTACATTATGATTAGTCTATCTATAAAGTTTGTGAAGTTATTGTTGCTGCAATCTTGTTGTGTTTAATGCTTGTCACTAGGGGCCGAGTGGCATGATCTTAGATTTAAGCTCTATACTTATTGCTTAGATTGTATCTACAAATTGTTTGCACATGTCTATGTCCGGAACCCGAGGCCCCAGAGTGACAACAATCGGGATAACTGGAGGGGAAGGCTTAGGTATGAGGATCACATGTTTTCACCAAGTGTTAATGCTTTGCTCCGGTGCTCTATTAAAAGGAGTACCTTAATTGCCAATAGATTCCCTTGAGGCCCGGCTGCCACCGGCTGGTTGGACAAAAGATGTTGTACAAGTTTCTCATTGCGAGCACGTATGACTATATATGGAAAACATGCCTACATGATTAATAATCTTGATGTTCTGTCTTAATGCTATTTCAATCCTATCAATTGCCCAACTGTAATTTGTTCACCCAACACTTGTTATTGGAGAGTTACCACTAGTGTAGATAGGTGGGAACCCCGGTCCATCTCTCATCATCATATACTCGTTCTATATGTCATTGGAAGTAGTATCAACTATTTTCTGGTGCCATTGCCTCTGTGTTACTATTACTGCTGATGTGTTACTGTTACTACTGCTCTCATATTACTGTTGCTTTCACATTACCCCTGTTACTAGTGCTTTTCCAGGTGCAGCTGAATTGACAACTCAGTTGTTAAGGCTTATAAGTATTCTTTACGTCCCCTTGTGTCGAATCAATAAATTTGGGTTTTACTTCCCTCGAAGACTGTTGCGATCCCCTATACTTGTGGGTTATCAAGACTATTTTTAGCGCCGTTGCCGGGGAGGCATAGCTCTACTCATAAGTTCACCTTGGGAGTACACTCTACCTCTCTCTCTGTTTTATTTTATTTTGTTTTGCTTAGTTTACTTTTATCTAGTTTATTTGTGCTTAGTTTATTTCTGTCTAGTATTATTTTGCTTAGTTTACTTTCGTTTAGTTTGTTTTTGTTTTGTTTTACTTTTCTCATATACCCGAAAATCCATAAAAAATTGAAAAACCGAAAAATTAAAAACTGTTGCTATGGGAGAACCTACAACCTATTTGGAGCTTATTGAATTATATAATAATTATAGAGAATCAAGAACGGGTAAAGTTATGAGTGATGTGATAGAAAAACTGAATAAAATTGCTAAAATCTTGCTTAAACGCCATGATATAAATTGTTGCTCTAAACATGATACTAAACATCTTAAATTTCAATGTGGCTTTAGTGAGGAAGTTTTAATTAAGAACTATAATTGGAATAGCTATATTCATTTTGGGTTCGAAGAGATAGAACAATTTGTCATATTTATGGGAGCCTCTGAGATAGAATCCTTCATGTCTAAAAATTATGAAACTTGTGCTGTTTGTAAGGACCTGAAAGATTATGTCTCTTCTATCCTTAATTTTTGCATAGAAAGCTACAGTGATAATCCTTATATCATTGATTATAAAGAGAGACTCATTAATGCACAAGAATGCACTCACAATTTGCAGGAACCAGTGGAAGAAGAAATTGATGAACCTGAAAGCTCATTGGATGAAAAAGAAGAGGAGACTGATGAACAAAAGGAGGAAGAATGGATTAGGTACCCATGCCAACCTTCTAATGAGAGTAACTCTTTATCTCTTACACTATTTGATTGTCCTCCATGCTTACCGAAGGAGGATGAATGTTATGTTCCTGTGGATTCTCTTGAAATATTCCCTATGAGTAAAACTTGTGAGAATAATTATGCTACTGTTATCTATGATAATCCATGGTACTTTGATAAATCTTATGATAATGCTTTGTTTGTGCCTGATGTCGAAATGCATGGTACTAAAGAGTTTTGTTTAGCAAATGTTTATGATAAATCTCTAGATGATGGTCCTATGTTACTTGATATTATTAATTGTACTACTAATGAAAATGGGATTGGAGAGTTCTTGACTTTATCTATGAGTCCCATATCTCTTGAGAATGATCAACCATCTTGTTATATTATTAATAAAAGTGGGTTTGAAAGTTTTAATCCTATTATTTCTGAGCTTGATAAAAATTATGTGTTTATGAATCATAAAAAGCATGTTGTATGTGATAGTTATGTTGTTGAGTTTGTTCATGAAGCTACTGAAAATTATTATGAGAGAGGAGAATATGGTTGTACAAATTTGCATGGTACTAAAACACCTCTCTATATGCTGAAAATTTTGAAGTTGCTCTTGTTTTATCTTTCTATGCTTGTCACTTTGTTCTTCATGAATTTATTTGTGTACAAGATCCCTATGCATAGGAAGTGGGTTAGACTTAAATTTGTTTCATACTTGCTTTTTGATGCTCTCTTTTGTTTCAACTCTTATTTCTTGCGAGTGCATCATTAAAACTGTTGAGCCCATCTTAATGGCTATAAAGAAAGCACTTCTTGGGAGATAACCCATGTCTTTATTTTGCCACTTTTTTGTTGTGTTTTGTAAGTTGTTACTACTGTAGCAACCTCTCCTTATCTTTATTTTATTTCAATGTTGTGCTAAGTGAAGTCTCTAATAGAAGGGTGATGCTAGATTTGGATTACTGCGCAGAAACAGATTTCTCGCTGTCACGAATTTGGGTATGATTCTCTGTAGGTAACTCAGAAAAATCTGCCAATTTACGTGAGTGATCCACAGATATGTACGCAACTTTCATTAGTTTTGAGTTTTCTGATTTGAGCAACGGAAGTACCTCTTAAAAATTCGTGTTTACTGGCTGTTCTGTTTTGACAGATTCTGTCTCTGTTTTTTGCATTGTCTCTTGTGGACTTTAAGTAAGGCTTTCTAGACGTGGAGAGCTGTAGATAATGTTTTATTGAGTTCTTGCAATGTGTCACTACAGGACTAAAGTGGATTAAAGTTTTTGAGTACTAACCCCTCTAATGAAGTTTATGAGAAGTTTGGTGTGAAGGAAGTTTTCAAGGGTCAAGAGAGGAGGATGATATATGATCAAGAAGAGTGAAAAGTCTAAGCTTGGGGATGCCCCCATGGTTCATCCCTACATATTTCAAGAAGACTCAAGCGTTTAATCTTGGGGATTCCCAAGGCATCCCCTTCTTCATCAACTTATCAGGTTTCTTCTATTGAAACTATATTTTTATTTGGCCACATCTTATGTGCTTTACTTGGAGCGTCTGTGTGTTTTTATTTTTGTTTATGTTTGAATAAATTCGGATCCTAGCAATCCTTGTTTGGGAGAGAGACACGCTCCGCTTTTTCATATGAACACTCGTGTTCTTCGCTCTTACTTTTAATGTTCAATGACAAAAGTTGGAAGCTATTGCACTTATTGTTATTTGGTTGGAAACAGAAAATGCCTCATATTGTCTTGAATAATTTGATACTTGGCAATTGTTTTGAGCTCTCAAGTAGATCATGTTTATTGCATCATGTAGTTTAAACCTATTAGTGGAGAAATATCGTAGAGCTTGTTGAAAATTGGTTTGCATGATTGGTCTCTCTAAGGTCTAGATATTTTCTAGTAGAAGTGTTTGAGCAACAAGGAAGACAGTGTAGAGTTTTATAATGCTTGCAATATGTTCTTATGTAAGTTTTGTTGTACCGGTTCATACTTGTGTTTGCTTCAAACAACTTTGCTAGCCAAAGCCTTGTACTGAGAGGAGATGCTTCTCGTGCATCCAAAACCTTGAGCCAAAACCTATGCCATGTGTGTCCACCATACCTACCTACTATGTGGTATTTTTCTGCCATTCCAAGTAAATACTTCATGTGCTACCTTTAAACAATTCAAAACTTTATTACTCCTTATTTGTGTCAATGTTTTATAGCTCATGAGGAAATATGTGGTGTTTTATCTTTCAATCTTGTTGGGCAGCTTTCACCAATGGACTAGTGGCTTCATCCGCTTATCCAATAATTTTGCAAAAAGAGCTGGCAACGGGGTTCCCAGCCCCAATTAATTAACTTTCATTAATAATTCTCTTCACATGTTTTGCACTGATTCATCAGTAAGCAACTTAATTTTGCAAATATACACTCCTTCATGGTATGTGAATGTTGGAAGGCACCGGAGGATTCGGTTAGCCATGGATTGTGTAAGCAAAAGGTTGGGAGGAGTGTCATCCATAAATAAAACTAAAGTACATGTGTAAACAAAAGAGAAGAGGGATGATCTACCTTGCTGGTAGAGATAACGTCCTTCATGGGAGCCGCTCTTTGAAAGACTGTCTGGCAAGGGGGTTAGAGTGCCCACTACCATTCGTTGATAACAACAAACACCTCTCAAAACTTTACTTTTATGTTCTCTATATGATTTCAAAACTTAAAAAGCTCTAGCACATGATTTAATCCCTGCTTCCCTCTGCGAAGGGCCTTTTTTTTACTTTATGTTGAGTCAGTTTACCTACTTCCTTCCATCTTAGAAGCAAACACTTGTGTCAACTGTGCATTGATTCTTACATATTTGCTTATTTGCACTCATCATATTACTTTGTGTTGACCATTATCCATGAGATATACATGTTGAAAGTTGAAAGCAATTGCTGAAACTTAATCTTCCTTTGTGTTGCTTCGATGCCTTTACTTTGAATTTATTGCTTTATGAGTTAACTCTTATGCAAGACTTTTGATGCTTGTCTTGAAAGTACTATTCATGAAAAGTTTTGCTATATGTTATCTATTTGTTAGCAAATATAGATCATTGCCTTGAGTCACTGCATTCATCTCATATGCTTTATAATAGTATGATCAAGGTTATGTAAGTAGCATGTCACTAAAGAAATTATTCTTTTTATCGTTTACCTACTCGAGTGACAAGGGATTAACTTATCAATGCCTACGAGTTATAGGCTAGGGTTTAGTTAGAAGTAGAGGGCAAGTAGATCTCGAAGGTTTCAGTCGAAAAGTACTCGACGATTATGAAAACTAGGGTTTGTGAACAATGATTCGATGATCTTCTCGTCCCTCAACTCCCCCTTTATATAAGAGGTGGAGCCGAGGGTTTCGTTTTGTACAAGTTACAAAGTCCGGGACGGTTTCTAACTCATCCCGCCGGATTACAAATAACACTTCCTATTACAACTCTATCTTTTCCTTAAATATATCTTGGGCTTCCGAATCTTCTTATTCTTCGAGTAGTGGGCCTTCAATAAACCCCGGGTACTATATCCGGCAGGCCCATTTGGGATGCCTATGTCGGTAGCCCCGAGATTTTGCTTGAATCATAGAATCGGGGAAAATCTCCATTGTTTATTTTTACTCGAAGCTCTAACTTCCATACTTCTTCTCATAAAATTCTATATTGTACGGGGATATTGGTAGTTGGGGCTAGTTCATCCGACGGATCGGGTACTAGTTAACTGCTCTAGTGGCAATCCGCAAAAACCTACTTCAAAATCACGTCCCTGGACATGATCTCGGGATACGGGTGTAAACTTCGACGAGGTGCCGCTTAAGGTCTTACCATTCAGTCGAGTCCCGGTCAAATTTATCGAGTACCTAACGCGTCCAGTTAGGATTTTTCTTCGTATCTGTTGATACGGATAAAAGTAGCAGAGCGCGATCTTCGGCGATGCCACGCCCGGCAGAATGGATGCTGGGGTCTTACCTTCGCAAATTTGCGGCATTCAGAAATTGATCGCAACTTTGGCGTTCGAGAATATATTGTCGAGTGCTTTTCCGGCTGTTGGAATGGCACATTTTATCGAGTCAAATATGACTTATATTATTTTCCCGATGGGAGTATATGTAGAGTTAATTATAACTCGAAATATACTCTCTTGCTTTTCTATCTTTCTTTCTTCTTCCTTTTTTTTTTAAATTTCATCGGGCACGCGAACAGCGTTCCCGATGGGAGTAACCCGAGGCTACAGCCAAGAACTTGTGCTTGGTTGTAGGCTCAACATTTTAGTCCACCTTGTCGCTATATTGCCATTATCTCCCGATATTCTTTCTCTCCCTTTTTCTTCTTTTTTTTTTCTCTCTCTCGGGTGCGCGAACAGCGCTCCCGATGGGAGTAGCCCCCGAGGCTACTGCCAAGAACTTGTGCTTGGTTGTAGGCTCCCACAATTTCTATATTTGCCATAGTCGAAATTTTATTTTATCGAAGTAGCCCCCGAGCATTTGGGCAAAAACTTGTTTCTGATCAAAGGCTCCCGAAGTATGCAAATAACTTATCCTGTCGCCATTCTCTTTTTATTTTTCTTGTCGACATATTTTCCCTTGTCAAATTCTCTTCAGCTCTTTTAATGGTCGAGATTGTTCTGCCTTATGGGTCCATTGTTGCCACCACGTTGACACGTCGTGCAAGTGGGGGACACACGTCCTCCGCTTTTCCTGGTGCACGTTCTGTAACCTCGTCAATGTTGAAATACTATGTTACCCTTGTTGCCACGTGGTGATCATCTGCTGCATTCTTTTTTTCATCCAACGGTTCCGTCGCTTCACCGCACCTCTATATAAGATCATCTTCTTCCTCCTCGAGCACTTCCGCTCGCGCCGCTCTCCTTATCTCCTCTGCAAAAACCTCCTCTTGCGCTCTCGATTCCCTGAGCTTTTCTCCTCCAAGCTACACTTCCGCGCCATTGTTGATGCCACCACATCGTTTGACGAGGCACAGCACGCCGGAATCCTCCATGGCCGCCGCGGATCTTGGGACGGCGGAGTGGGAAAGGTCTAAGATTTCCAATCAAGACCTCAACCTCTTGAAGAAACTTGGGATTAGCAAGAAGCCCAAAGCGCTCTGCTTCCCAAGCGAAGAAAGCTACCCAGCCCCTTCAATGGGGTACCGGGTAAGTTTTGTCGACCATCTCATCCGCGGTTTGTCCGCCCCCATTCATCCTTTCCTCCGTGGATTACTGGTTTGTCTACGGTCTTCAACTTCACCACCTCACGCCAAACTCAATCCTCCACATTTCCATTTTCATTACTCTTTGTGAAGCCTTCCTTGGCGTCTCGCCCAATTGGGCGCTATGGAAGCGCATTTTCTTCGTCGCCGCAATGGTTCTCCCAATGTCGCCTATAATATAGGCGGCGTTGTTATCTCTGTTCGCTCCACCGTCGACTACTTCGATGTGAAACTCCACGACTCCGTTCAAGGGTGGCGCAAGAAGTGGTTGTACATTCGAGAAGAAAACCACGGGTGCGCGAGAGGACAACATTCCTCCGTTCGATGGTGCCGAGAAGATTCTTCGTCGCTGTTCCTGGGATGCAGAGGCTACCGAAGAAGAAAGATCTTCGACTGAGGCCCTGATGACTCGCATCCATGAATTACAGAACACTCGCGGCAAAGAATTGTCAGGTACCCAGATTACTGTGTATTTCCTTAAGAGTAGAGTGCAACCTCTTCAAGCTCGCAAATTTCCTCTCTGGAAATATACTGGCGACGAAGACGTAGATCGACTATCAGCGGATTTGGAGGTTAAGGACTTGGAAAAGCTCGTCCGAAAAATCTCTTCTCTTAGCAAAAAGATCCTATCCCTTCTTCTTGTCGCGTAAAACCTTACAGTGCCGACAATGCGCTTCCCAAGGTAGACTTTGTCTAGTTGTTTTATTGCTATCTTACTATCTTTTTTGTAACTCCTTTGCTGACAGCTTCCCTTGTTTTTATATAGAATCATCCGAATCTTGTTTCTCTTCCTCCCCTTCCTGAAGGTGGAGATGTCGAAGAAAGGGCTGTTGTCACTGATGATAACCAAGAGGCCCCCTCTTTTGTGAATGAACCCATGATTCTCGAAAATCTGCGGGATTCGTTGAAAAGGATGCTTGCTTACGAAGGTACCACCTCTGCACAATCTCCTCCTCCTGCTTGTTTCTCCAAAGAACAAAAGGAAGAGGGATGATGTCGAAGATTCCGGGACTTCTAAACCCGAAGAAGCTGTTCCTTCACCGCAAAAGGCAGCTTACGATCCATATCTCGCGAGTCTCATCGGTTCGTAAGTTCCCTGTCTTTTTTGTTTTTCTATTCGAAAATTTTTGCTTGCCTTGCTTTTTATGCTGTCACCCTTTTTCGATAGTGATGATGACGAAGAAACACCAACTTTGGATGTGGCTGCTCGAGCGAGTACGTCACGTACCCTAGTTATTTCGAGCCGCGAGTTGAAGGGAGGAATCCTCGCCTCCTCAACAAAACGTCGGCGTGTCTACTCCTCCTTCGAGCCCCAGAGCCCCTTCACCAAAAAGGGCAAGGGCGGAGATCATCCGGAGCCTACTCTCCAATCGAGTAGCTCCTCTAACCCTCTTTTGGAGGATGTAAGTTTTTCACTTTCTTGTCATTGTCTATGTTTTCTTTGCTTATTTCGATGTACCATCGTATGTTTCTCATACCACCATTTTCTCCTTTCCTTTGTTTAACGAGCCTATGATCAAGGATCTTCTTCGCATCGGTGCCCAATTTGTTGGGTACCGTGAATATGCTAATAAAGCTGAAGGTAATGTTTTGCTTTTTGCCTCTGCCCTTTTGCTCCTTTCTTTGTCGAAATTTTTAACTATATTTATCTTCTTTGCCGGAAAAAGCTGGCGGAAGCCAATGAGCGTGCCAACACACTTGCTCAACAATTGGAGCATAGTAAAGAGGCTCTCAAAAAGGCTGAATTGGACGCTATTGAAGCTAGAGCGAGAGGCGACAAGGCCAAGGCTGACCGTTGCTGGTGTCGAAGATCTTAAAAAGAAACTTCACACTTGCCGAAACTTCACTAAGCGATCACATAGCTGCCCAATCTGCCCGCGAGGGGCGCTCCTTAAGCGTATAAGGACGCAAAGTCGCCGCTTCGTTAGTAAGTATCTGTACCACTTCGTATCTTTTGTATTTTCTTCTCTGCACTCGTTTGTTGCTCAATAAGTTTCTTTCTTGACAGTGAGAACAGCTCAAGAGTTTGAACTTGAAGATCCCGCCAATGATCCTCTACTTGACGCCTTTTCATTCCTCGAGTTTCATGGATCAGAGGCACGCGAAGGCATTGATCAGGCTAAAGCGAGGGCTGTCGCGGCTCTTTCCTTATTTCTTCCCAAAGAAAGAGGAACCCGCAACTTTCCTTAATCTCGCCAAGTGCTTCAATCCCTCTGAAGATCTTGGGCTGAGAGTGCGTCATGAGAATATGAAGGTTGCCGTGGAAAATACTGTTGCCTTGGTTGCTGATAGCCAACAAACTATCGACTGGGCGAAAGTTGGAGATACTGAACAGATAGAACAGTCGAGGTGGAAATCTTTGATCAAGGCAGCTAAACCCAACACGAAGAAAATCCTGGCTTATCTCGGCATCCAGTACGTCACGCAACTCCTAGCTCATCAAAGCCGGAGGTCTAGTTGAATGCCTCTTTGCTTTTTCTTTTTAGCGTACCTCTTTCTTTTGGCTTTGTCGCCGTAGTGTTTTTGGCGATAAGCGCTTCGATAGGTCTCTAGAAGGTCCTTCTTTTGTAATAGACATGTATATATTTTGGAGATGAATGGAAATCTATCTTTGCTCGGTGATTGATGTCGAAATATTTCTTTTTTCCGGTTAATTTTTGACAATTATACATCAGCTCCTGGTCCCTCCAATATTTCGCCTTCTTCTCACTTAAGGAGAACTCTGGCGACGCTTCACTTGTCAAAGATTCCTTACCGCAAGAATTGGATGAACTTCGGCACCAACTTCGATGCGTGAAGAAGCAATCACTTGTGATGATGGAAAAGTGTCGTAAGTCATCCGAAGCCGAAGAAATTGCGCTACGGCAAGCTCGCGAGGCCGTAGCAGCTAGGGAAATTGCTGCATCCGAAGCGGAAAAAGGCGACTACCGAGAAAATTTCATGCTCGAGTTAATGAATGAGGCCGGTGCGGATATGTCGGGTATGTCTATTTCGTCTTCAATATCTTCAGTCTTCATGCTACGTCTTCTTAAAGTTTGCCGCTCTTTTGTTTTAATAGGTCCCTTTGCTGATCTTTGTTGCCGAAGAAGAGAGGGTAAATACTAGGACAAACCTCCTTGTTAACCTTTCTCTTGATCATGGTTCTACGTTACGGGCTACCCGGAAAGGACCCGCCAAATTGTCGGATTTCAAGATCGCGCCTCCCAAACTCGCGACTTCCTTGACTTCTGTACCAAGACCTTGTCTATGGTTTATAATTCCATGTTTCCTCGAAACGCTCAACCAAAGACTCTTCTCGAGCTAATGGAAAAGTTTAAGGATGCCCACAAGATCCATGACTTTGTCAAAGCTCAAGCGGTAGCTGGCGCCGGATTTGCTCTCATCATGCTTCGGATCTGCCATTCAAAACTTGATCGACTCGGGTTGTTGCGAAAGTCCATGAGAAGGTGCGGCGCCGAAGAGTTGGTGTCGACCGTATTAACACGAAGGTTTCACCCATAGGCTGAGGAAATGATTGAAGACCTTCTTCGTATGGATGCCGACTTTTTGCGGATGGACATTATGCTGATTTTCTTGGTGCCGCTCCCGAAGAAGACATGGATTACCCTTGACAATATATTGAACCATGACTAACTTTTTCCTTTGGTAACTAATTCTTCCTTATAAATCGTGATTGTGATTATATTGTAAAGTGAATATCACATTTCTATATTTGTCTAGCCCTCAAGTATTTTCGGTGACTATTTCGTTGTATTTATATAGTGCGAGGTTTATAAACCAAGGCAATAATATGTAATCTTTGGCAAGTATCAGCCCCAGAGCTTCTTTATTTAGCACTATTTTGTATTTTTATTGACTCACGAGGTATTTGAGTACCAAGGCGAGACTTTACTCTAG
>NC_061508.1:302335329-302355055 GCF_022539505.1 Lolium rigidum
TTGCAAACAATCATCATCCACACTATACATCTAATCCTTTGTTACAGACAAGCCGGTGAGATTGACAACCTCACTCGTTTCGTTGGGGCAAAGTACTTTGGTTGTGTTGTGCAGGTTCCACGTTGGCGCCGGAATCCCCGGTGTTGCGCCGCACTACATCCCGCCGCCATCAACCTTCAACGTGCTTCTTGGCTCCTCCTGGTTCGATAAACCTTGGTTTCTTTCTGAGGGAAAACTTGCTGCTGTGCGCATCATACCTTCCTCTTGGGGTTCCCAACGAACTTGTGTATTACACGCCATCAAGCAATATTTTCTGGCGCCGTTGCCGGGGAGATCAAGACACGCTGCAAGGGGAGTCTCCACAATCCAATCTCTTTACTTTGTTTTTGTCTTGCTTTATTTTATTTACTACTTTTTTTGCAGCACTAAATCAAAACAGAAAAAAATTAGTTGCTAGCTTTACTTTATTTACTGTCCTGTTCTCTATATCTAAAACACAAAAAAATTAGTTACTTGCATTTACTTTATCTAGTTTGCTTTATTTACTACTGCTAAAATGGTTACTCCTAAAAATACTAAGTTGTGTGACTTCACAACCACAAATAATAATGCTTTCTTATGCATACCTATTGCTCCACCTACTACTACAGCAGAATTCTTTGAAATTAAACCTGCTTTATTGAATCTTCTTATGAGAGAGCAATTTTCTGGTGTTAGTTCTGATGATGCTGCTGTCCATCTCAATAATTTTGTTGAACTATGTGAAATGCAAAAGTATAAAGATGTAGATGGTGACATTATAAAATTAAAATTGTTTCCTTTCTCTTTAAGAGGAAGAGCTAAAGATTGGTTGCTATCTCTGCCTAGAAATAGTATTGATTCATGGACTTGGTAGATATTATCCTCCCGCTAAAATTATATGTTTGAGAAGTAGCATAATGAATTTTAAGTAATTAGATAATGAACATGTTGCTCAAGCATGGGAGAGAATGAAATCTTTGGTAAAGAATTGCCCAACCCATGGACTGACTACTTGGATGATCATCCAAACCTTTTATGCAGGATCGAACTTTTCTTCGCGGAACCTATTGGATTCAGCTGTTGGAGGTACCTTTATGTCCATCACTCTTGGTGAAGCAACAAAGCTTCTTGATAATATGATGATTAATTACTCCGAATGGCACACGGAAAGAGCTCCACAAGGTAAGAAGGTAAATTTTGTCGAAGAAACCTCTTGCTTGAGTGATAAGATTGATGCTATTATGTCTATGCTTGTGAATGATAGGACTAATGTTGATCCTAATAATGTTCCGTTAGCTTCATTGGTTGCTCAAGAAGAACATGTTGATGTGAACTTCATTAAAAATAATAATTTCAACAATAATGCTTATCGGAACAATTCTAGTAATAACCACTACAAGAAAAGTTCTGATAGACAACGTCTCAAAATCGTCCGCTAAGGGGTATTTTTCGTCGCCTATGGGCCTAACCCGACGATATGGGTTCTGTTGGTGAAACTGCGTCAGGCAAAGTCCTACGACGATTTTTCGGTCCGTCGCGCTTGGGGGCCCTTCCGCCACGGAAAATCGGACCGTTGCCCAAGTGTTTCCGGGAGCCCGTTGACCGCCGACGTCATGCAACCGACACGTGGCGTACGCCGTTAATCGGCGGTTAACGGCGTTAACCGTCGAAACCCCGTGGTAGATGGTAGGCCCACACGAGGCCCGCCACGTCTTAAGCGGGCCGGCCCATTAAGTTTGCGGGCCGGGCCAGCTGACTTAGTTTGACCGGTCAACTATATAGCTGGGCTGGTCCATTAGTTACGTGGGCCGGGCCTAACCTCTAAGGTTGACTCGTTCAAAACTTTAATGGGCCGCCCACTAAGCATGTGGGCCGGCCGAATGCACTCGTTTGACCGGCCAACGAGCAAAAGGGCCGGCCCACAAGACATGTGGGACCCACTTTCTCGTATCGGGCCGGCCCATTTACAAAGTGGGGTCCACATTAAAGCAGCGGGCCGGCCCAAGAAGTTAGTGGGCCGGCCCAATTAGCATGTGGGTCCCACTTTCCCTGCTATCGGGCCGGCCCATTTAGTACGTGGGGTCCACATTAGATCAAATGGGCCGGCCCAACAAGCCAGTGGGCCGGGCCAAAAGCACCGGTGGGTCCCACTTTCCAGTTAAAGGGCTGGCCCATTTAGTATGTGGGGTCCACCATATAGCAAGTGGGCCGGCCCAACAAGATAGCGGGCCGGGCCAAAACACAGTGGGTCCCACTTTCCGGCTAAAGGGTCGGCCCATTTAGTATGTGGGGTCCACCATATAGCAAGTGGGCCGCCCAACAAGATGGTGGGCCGGGCCAAAAACATAGGTGGGTCCCACTTTCCTCGCTAAAGGGCCGCCCATTAAGTATGTGGGGTCCACCATATAGCAAGTGGGCCGCCCAACAAGATGGTGGGCCGGCCAAAAACACGAGTAGGTCCCACTTTCGTCTTAAAGGGCCGGCCCATTTAGTACGTGGGGTCCACCATATAGCAAGTGGGCCGGCCCAACACGCTAGTGGGCCGGCCAAAACACTGGTGGGTCCCACTTTCATCTTAAAAGGCCGGCCCGTTTAGTACGTGGGGTCCACCATATAGCAAGTGGGCCGGCCCAACAGGAGAGTGGGCCGGGCCAAAAACACTGGTGGGTCCCACTTTCGTCTTAAAGGGCCGACCCATTTAGTATGTGGGGTCCACCACAAAAGCAATTGGGCTGGCCCAACTAGTTAGTGGGCCGGCCCAGTAGTGGGTGGGGTCCACCTTAAAGCAAGTGGGCCGGCCCAATTAGAGTGTGGGGTCCACAGTAAATCAAATGGGCTGGCCAATAAGTAAGTGGGCCAGCCAGTTTAGTTGTTGTTTATATGCCGGCGTAATAGGCGCTTTAGGATTTTGCGAGCCGGCACATATGTGATTTCGCTTAATTGGGCCGTTTAAGGGATGGGAATTCGTGATTTAGATACTGAGAATATTTACGCAGCATTGATTTTCGCTCGGATAGCCTCACTTACCACAAGCACCAAAGAAAAAATGCGAGAAAAAACTATAAAAACTAACTAAATATTACATCAGCCGCAAGGCTTTGAAAAAATATTACAGAACCCAGAGAAATTGAATGGTAATTAAACCTAGCAATACAATGAAGCGATCCGGCAATCTTTTAAGTTGTCCATGCAGCACCTATATCTGAAACAAAGACATTACAAGTTAAGATAGCAACAATGGAAACGCAAAGACACTGCAATATTGTTTGCCAAAGAATTTGGAACTCATCATTTCGTCGTTATAACAAGATCATTGTAATGCGCACAATAAGCAAACAAAGAGTGCATGCCGCATACCAACAGCCAATATAACGAGCATGTTAGAATGAAACAAGCAGGCTTACTACCGTCGAGTCCCATGCAAACCAACATGTTCAGGGAGTACAAAATTGGCATGAACAACATAGTAGCAGAGCTATAAATTTTGTAACAACGACTGAGCAAGATGAAGTTATGATGGCTACATCTACAGAGCAGGGAATGTAAACCAAAAATAGAAGTTACGATGGCAAAAGCTAAAGAGGAGGGAATGTGAACCAACATGTGCCAAGTGCAATTACTTCATTTTGGTCGTGAACTAAATAATACTCCTGAACTTATAGTGAAGGGGATGCAAATCAAGATGTTTCGGGATATAAACTTGTAATGAGCAACACATAGAGGATAGTTAATGCTGGAGCTTAGGATGGACCGGATACAGAATATAGTGGGATCACCTGTGAACTTGTATAAGAGGGAATGCAAACCAATATGTTCAGCTTTCCATATGTGAGCGTCATGCCAAGTCGAGAAACAAGTCAATAATGCAGCTTTTGAAGAACAAGATGGCACGCAAAATTATTATCTAGTAGTATGACAAGTTTATTTGTACTACAGAGCTAGATAGCGAGTGATAGCATGCCAAACTAAGTCCTTACTTTGTTAGCTTACAATGAACTAGATACAAAACAATGGCATCACCTGTAGTACAGGGAATGCAAGCCAACATGTTCATGGAGTAAAAAATTGGCACAAACAACATAGTAGCAGGCCATAATTTTTGTAACAACGACTGAGTAAGATAAAGTTATGATGGCTAGATCTACAGAGCAGGGGAATGTAAACCAAATATAGAAGTTACGATGCCAAAAGCTATAGAGCAGGGAATGCGAACCAACATGTGCAATTACTTAAAATTGGCCGTGAACTAAATAATAGCAGGATGTTACTATAATTCCTATAATTTTTGTAACAACGACTGAGCAAGATAGAAGTTATGATGGCTACATCTACGAGAGCAGGAATGCAAACCAAAATGTTCAATCGCTTAAAGTTAGCAATGAAGTAGAAAATAGCAACGTGTTACTGGTCATAGCTAGGAATGAACTAAAAGAGCTTCGAAAAACAAGCATCCGAACCTGTAACATGGCGCTAAAACAAGGGACTTACATTAGGAGAAGCACTCGTGGGAGTCACAGCAGATCTTCCTGGGGTTGATAGATCCGGTGATGAAGTACGCTACATGTGCTACTTGGGGTTGGAGAGACGGCCATTACACTTCATGATTACTCATCTCATCTGCAAAAACGTAACGGCGCGTCGTTAGCACAAATAGGTTCCCCCAAGATTAAACAAGAACTTGCAGGCAAGCAATAGAAAAGCGACAGTAGAAGAGTTTAGATCATGCACGGCGCGGGTGAAGCAGATCCGGTTCATGCACAGCGGTGTCGGTGAGCTAGATCCGATGCGGTGGACGACGGATCCGGCGAAGCGGCTCCGGTGGGGTGGACGATACCGCAGCCGAAGCGACCGCGGTAGACTGCTGGATGAGCATATGGTTTCGAGGTTCGGCGGGGATGATCCGGTCCGGTTGATGACGGCGTCGATGAAGCGGCTCCGGCAGGCAGCCGGATGACGAGGATCGCGAGGGCTCGGGTAGGCCATGGAAGTCCGGCGGGGATGTTCCGGTGCGGTGGTCGTGGAGGTGGTAGAGAGAGGGACTTGGGAAGTTCCGGTGGGTGGTCTCAGATGAGAGAGTGAGGGAAATGAATTTTTTTGGGAGGGTATCCGGGGCTAGGGAGGTGGTGATCCAAAAAATGACGGCCAGACCCCCCCACAAACCGACTTTGCTGTCATCTCCACAGGGGTAGAATCGGAATTTGGAAGCGTGTGAAATTTTTGTATTTTGTGGGCGGGAAGTTTTGCCGCTATGAGATTTTGAATTTCGCTAAGGTCCAAGTATAATGATAAAAAATTGTGAGACCGTACTAGTACCTCTGTTCAAGGCCGACCGTAAAATCAAATCATCATCAAGTTGAACATCGGTTACTACCATGATCATCATCGGACACAGATCTGTTTACATGCACCTGAAATTGGTGCATCCGTTGCAAAGTATAATGCTAAAATTTTGAGTGACCGTACTAGTACATATGTTCAAGCCCGAGTGCAACATCAAATCATCATCACGTTGAAAATTTGTTACCATGATCATGATCTATCTCTAAATTTGGCGCATCCGCTAAATCTGGCAAAGTATAATGATAAAGAAATCGTGAGAGTGCAACATCAAATCATTATCACGTTTAAAATTTGTTACCATGAGCATGATCTACCTCCGAAAATGGGCGCATCCGCTAAAACTTGCAAAGTATAATGATAAAAAAATTGTGAGACCGTACTAGGACTTATGTTCAAGGTCGAGTGCAACATCAAATCATCATTACATTGAAAAGTGTGTTACCATGATCATGATCTATCTCTGAATTTGGCGCATCCGCTAAATCTCGCAAATATAATGATAAAAAAATTGTGAGAATGTACTAGTACTTGTGTTCAAGGCCGAGTGCAGGATCAAATCATCATCACGGTGAAATTTGTTACAACGATCATGACATATCTCTGAAATTGGCGCATCCGCTAAATCTTGCATGTGGCGCATCTCGATGCGGAGCAACAGGCCGGTGCTATCAAGGTTGAGGCGTCGTAGCGTCATCGGGCTCTCCTCTTTGATAGATCTTCTACATGGCGTGGCGCACCGCCCATCGAGAAGCAGTCACATGTGATACCGAGGTGGAGACGTCGCCGGCCTCCTCGAGGCGCGGCCGCCCTTCTACGAGCCAGCGTCGACTCAAGGTATGAATCCATGCGTTGTCGTGCCCTTCTTCCGATGAAGTGGGGTGCCTTAGATTTATTGTTCTTCTCTTACGATTATTTCGAGCCGAACATGTGTGCTCTTTCTCTGAATATATTGCTTGAAAAGCTAACCAAGTTAATTAAATTCACTTCGTTCTTAATCTTGCGTGCTAATTTTGTTATTTTTGCTGACAATGGTGCGCGCAAGGAGATTTATTTGTGGGTGTGCTGAGCTGTTAGGCCTAAGTCGAAATCCTCACCTAAACGAGGCCTCGGCTTAACACATAAAAAAGGTGTTCAATCTCGCCCACAATGTCCTTTTCTTTCCTCTTCCTTTATTGGAACTTGTTTTGCGTACAAGGAAAGTGGCACGTGTAATGTGAGTAAAACCCTCTTAGCCAAAATCAGCTACAAGCAAGATTTTATGTATTGTAGATGCCCCAATTGACTCTAATCCCCAATGTAGTCTTTTTTTATGTTAGTATAGACTTCTTTACATGGCATGCATTTGCCTAATGAGCAGCATTGTATTGCCATTCTAGCCAACCTGATCGATATGTCAAGCTTCATGCACGAGATGCCATGTTTAATTTACTCCCTCACTCCGATCCATATTTCTTGGTGTAAAATGAATGTGAATCGAAGGGAGTACTTTTCTTAGATACTAGTACTATACCATTTCAAAAAAATACTAGTACTTCGTACTACTACATCACAAATTCATCAAAAGAGTACTACCATCACAAGACCACCACGGTTGTACTAGTAGAGTTTAATACTGAACTTCCAAAGGGAATAAGATTACACATATGAACTTTAAACAGGACCAGGCACTACTAGGAAAAGGCCTAGCCGTAAGGTTGACTTCAGTGGCGCACCATGATGGCCGTGCGCCACAACTACTTAGCAGTGGCGCACCACAAAATG
The DNA here is from genome assembly GCF_022539505.1 of Lolium rigidum. Taxonomy (NCBI): domain Eukaryota; kingdom Viridiplantae; phylum Streptophyta; class Magnoliopsida; order Poales; family Poaceae; genus Lolium; species Lolium rigidum. The sequence goes on from NC_061508.1 coordinate 302,342,452, forward strand.
GTGGGCCACTGTTACAAATGTAGTAGTGGCGCACCTTGTTTGTGGTGCGCCATTACTAATTCCTGGCGGAGGCCAGCTCCCACCCAAAACTAATAGTGGCGCACGTCTCCATGGTGCGCCACCGCTACATGGCTTACTTATAGCGCATGTCTTTGTGGTGCGCCACTGCTAGGAGGTGGCCGGGGCCCTTTAGAGATGAGGGCTTTAGCAATGGCGCACCGCTTGGTGCGCCACTACTAGGTATGGCGCACCGCCGACATGGTGCGCCACCGCTAAGTTGGGCAGGGGCGTGGGTTTACGAGTAACAGGTGAGCAAGTGCGCACCACTTAGCAAGGTGCCATTGCTATGTCACTCCTAGCAGTGGGCGCACGGCTAGGTGGTGCGCCACCGCTAACCTCGGGACCATTTCCTCGCTTTTCACCCTCCACTCACATGTGCCACCCACTTTCCCCAAACACTCTTCCACCACCACCTCCCACCAAATCTGGATCTGGTCGTGTTGCCCCTCCTTCCCACCTCATTTTCACCTCTTCATTCACCAAAATTAAGTTGGTAAACTTAATTTTCTTCATAGGTAACTAATGGTGAAGCTTTCTTAGCTCAATACCCTACTCAATCTCAACTTTTTACCTCATCCAACACTCTAGGTCTCGCCGTATCGGTAACTTTGTTGGTTTTATGCTTTGTGTGTGAACGGTTCCGATCGTCTTGCACACACGTCATGCACATATGTTATGTGCGAAGCTCGATGATATCATGTGTACGTGCGCATGCGCGAAAAGCGTCACGTACGTGCATGTGTGTTGTATGCGAAGCCTCCGGATCCACATGTGTGTTGTATATGCGAAGCCTCCACACATGTGTTTACATGTGTTTTTGTTTGCAGGGATTTGAAATGCGATGGAGTTGCCAATATTTTGCCGAAACGTTGATTCATTTCCGTTTCGGCGAATGTTGGGCATACTATATACATGTCCTATTTTTAGGGAAGGTCATGCCAAAATTTTCTTTTGGTATGCTAAGATATCCATTTTCTCTATATCCGTGAGCGACCATGGTCCGCATGATGAGCGAAGGCGTTGTGGCTAGGTTTTTGAAAGCCGCGACAGACGAGATGATTAGAAATAACCAAAAGGAGATAAGATGTCCGTGTCGAAGATGCAAGCTAACGAGCCTTATGGACCCTAAAGCCGATATGGTGCGGGACCACCTTCTCATGCGTGGTTTCATGGATGGCTATCGGTGGGAAGGCGACGAAGATGATTATGAATTTGTCCATGGGAATTCAACAAGAAGTAAGGAAGGCCGAGGTGATCGGGATGTAGAAGATCTCGGGCATGATCGGGATGTAGAAGATCCCGGAGATGATGATGACCACAATGTAGGAGATCCCGGACCCGATGATGAGGAAGATCAAGATGGAGGTCATCATGACGATCATGAAGATGAAGACGATGAACCATCGTCGATGGACTGGGTGCAGGACCCTTATCTTCAAGAGCTGCTTCTCAAGCATACGAGTAACGCAAGAGCTGCCGCCCGAGAGAAAGCCAAGATGGATCAACCGGAGGTAGACGCCGTTACTCCATTGTATGAAGGATGCAGGCCGGAGGATACCCGCCTGAAAGTAACGCTCATGGCTCGGAGATGAAGGTAAAGCACAAAATGACCGACACATCCTTCAACGACAACATGTCATTCTCGGCAGGAACGTCTTCCCAAAGGTAACACGTGTCCGACTAGTATCGAGGAGGCCAAGAAAATCGTGTGTCCTCTCGGATTTACCGCATGTGAAATACCATGTGTGCTTGAACGATTGCATCATTTATAGGAACGAGCACGCAGAGTGTACCATATGTCCGGAGTGCGGCGTCGGTCGGTACAAGAAGGGGAAGAAAGCTCCTCGGAAGGTGGTGTGGTACTTTCCAATCACTCCTCGTGCGCAGCGGTATTTCGCGGATCCTAAGCAAGCAAAGCTAATGCGCCGGCACGCGGAGATGAGGAAGGGAGAAGATGACGCGAGATGATCCGAAGAAAAAGAAAAAGGACATGATGTTGAGACACCCTTCGGATGCTAGCCGGTGGAATGCGTTGGACCTCGAGTACCCGGAATTTGGGGACGATCCTAGGAACATAAGGCTGGGCGCGAGCACCGATGGAGTCAATCCGTTTGGCGCCGTGAGCAGCACGCATAGCACTCGGCCCGTGTTTGTGTGGATGTACAACCTCCCCCCGGTTGTGCATGAAGAGGAAGTACATTCAAATGAGTATGCTAATTGAAGGGCCGAAACAACCGAGGAACGACATCAATCCGTATATGGGGCTTCGAAAGAGGAGCTAGCCACGCTATGGGACACGCCCGCCAATACGTGGGACGCCGCCGCGGAAGAATATTTCCCTATGAGAGCCGCAATGCTCACGACGGTGCACGACTTTCTCGGTTACGGATATGTCGCGGGGCAGGTGGTCCACGGATTCAATGCATGCGTAAGGTGCATGGACGACACAACGTACCGCCGACTAGATAGAGATCCCGGGTCCTCGAAAACGGTGTTCATGGGACATCGAAGGTGGCTTCGCGAGGACGACCCATGGAGGAAACGCAAGGATCTGTTCGATGGTGAAGACGAACCCCGAAGACGGCCACGTACGAGAAGCGGCGAGCAAATAGACGAGCTATTGAAAAATTGGAAAGAGTGCCCACCGCCGGGAAAGAAGCGAAAGGCGCCGGAGCCGCTCGCTAAGGTATGGAAGACGAGGTCCGTTTTCCGGGACTTGCCGTATCGGAAGATCCTCCGTGTGCCTCACAGCCTTGATGTCATGCACATCACGAAGAACGTGTGCGAGAGTCCGCTTGGTACCCTCCCGAACATGCCGGAGAAGACCAAAGATGGGCCGAAAGCAAGGTACGACTTGCAATCAATTGGGATCGGGGAGGAGCTTCACGCGGGATGCCCTAATGATGATGATGACGATGACGATGATGAGGCGGAGGACACGCAAAGTCGTCGCAAGGGAAAAAATGCCAAAAAGATTGAATATTACCGCCCCCCGCGTGCTTCACTCTAAGTCGAAGGAGATCGAGCAGTTTTTCGACTGTCTCCTAGGAGTAAAACTTCCCTACGGTTACGCGGGAAGATAAGCGGTACCTAGACAAAGCGAAGCGGAGGTTCGGCGGGATGAAGTCTCGCGACCGTCACGTGCCGATGACGCAGATACTTCCGGTTGCAATCCGTGGGATCATGGACGCGCACGTCCGTGAAACGCTTTTTGGCCTATGCAACTTTTTCGACGTCATCTCTCGGAAGTCCGTTGGCGTGAGGCAACTTAGAAGGCTACGGGAAGAGATCGTGGTGATATCGTGCGACCTTGAGATGTACTTCCCGCCCGCTTTCTTCGACGTTATGGTGCATCTGCTGGTACATATCGTGGAGGATATCATCCAACCGGGGCCGACGTTCCCGCACAGCATGATGCCGTTCGAAAGGATGAATGGTGTCATCAAAGAGTACGTTCGCAACGGGGCACGTCCGGACGGAAGCATAGCCAAGGGTTTTCCGACCGAAGAGTGCATCTCCTTCTCGCACGAGTTATCTAGAAATCGAGAACCCCGTTGGCCTGCCCGTAAACGAGCATCTCGGGAAGCTCGCCGGATGGGGTCACCGCGACGGTAGCCGCGAAATGCATGTCGACTTCAAGGGTCGAATCGCCGACTTTGAAAGAGCAAACCTAGTCGCGCTACAACACATAGACGTGGTCGATCCTTGGGTGGTAGAGCACAAAACCTTCATCGCAAAGACGTACGATGATCGTGGCCAACAGAGGACGGACGGAGATATAATCAAAGAGCACAACTCAACCTTCACGCGGTGGTTCAAGGACAAGATGCCGACGTACCCTATAGACGAGGATTCTTTTGCGGAAGAAAAACTCATATTCGCCTTGTCACAGGGCGCCGAACACAACCCGATGACATTTCGGGCGTACGATATCAACGGCTACACATTCTACACCGAGGAAAAGGACATGAAGAGCGATTATCGAACTCCGGGGTAACGATGGAGTCCTACACCGGTGACGTCAAGCGGAGATACTACGGAAAGATCGAGGAGATCCGGGAGCTGAGCTACGCCGGAGAGAATGTGCCGATGTTCCGTGTCAGGTGGGCCAAGAACGTCATAAAAGAAGACCGGCATTTCACCACCATGGTTATACCCGAAGCCAAATCCAAGACAGCGGGCGCAAAGGTCACCGCGAAATATGAGCCATGGGTACTAGCTTCCCAAGTGGACCAATGCTTCTTCATTACCGACCCGCAAAAGCCCAGCCGTGTTGTCGTGAGGAGAGGCAAAAGGAGCATCATCGGAATGGATGGAGCCGCCAACGAGCTAGACTTTGACCAAGTACGGCGATCCGAAGATGGAAGATGACGACGACGATGATGAAGAACCATACACAACAAGAAGAAGCAGGACCACCCTACCTAAAGGCCGTCCTTTCAAGAGAAGAAGTCTAGGAGTTCCGGGGCTAAATTATTCAACCGCGAGAAAGAAGGGCAAGAAGATTGTGAAAAGATAATTATGTATCATTTTCTTTTTTTTGAGATCAATTATGTATCATTTTCTTGTATGAATAATGGATGTCACATATTGTTAATCTACACATTGTACCGATCAAAATAGACATATAATTTATATTTTTGGATATTTTCTAGATTCTATAGTATTTTAAATATTCTACATAATAATAATTATTTATGCCTTTTATTTTGGTGTATTATGCTATGTACTATAGTGTTAAATCAATTTAATGAAAAAGAGAAAAAAATGGGGCCGCCGTGGTTCGAACTCGGCCGGCCGAGTTTGGCAAACCAACCAAGGGACAGAGCCGGTGCGGTACTAATCGATTTCCGTCAAACCCCGGTCCGTTTGCGTTTTGACCCAAACCTATACTCGGTAGTGGCGCACCCCTAGAAGTGCGCCATTGCTAAGACTCATAGTGGCGCACCCCTGGAAGTGCGCCATTGCTAAGGGGGTCTGTGACTTAGACAAAAATCCCCGGCCGTCCCTTTCCCCACTCCCCATTCTCCCCACTCGCTCTCGATTCACCTCCCACCGGCGACGCCACCTCCCACCGGCGACCACCGGCGGCCGCCCCTCCTCGATTCACCTCGGACCCCGGCGACGCCCGCCACGCGCGAGCGACGCCCGCCGGCTACCTGCCCCCGCCCCTCCCGACCGCAGCCATCGGGCGACGGAGAGGCTCCCCTCCCGGCGGCGACAGTACCTCCTCCCTCTTCCCCGCGTCTCCCTCCGCCCACCGTCTTCTTTTTCGGGGCCTCCCTCTTTCCCCGTCCTCCCCTTCCCTCCTTCACCCCTTCCCCCGGCCGCCCCTCCCTGCCATGACCCAACCCTAACCCTAGAACTGTGGCTCGGGAGATGGTTTAACGGCGGCGGGAGGTGGTTCAACAACGGCGGAAGGTGGGCGAACGACGGGACTAGGGGAGCCCGGTGCCTTCTGTGGCACCCCGGACCAACTGTCCGAAATACCCGTTATGCATTTACTCATGATCCCATGATCAGTGTAACATGAGCACATAACCGAACTGATAAACAGAGTTACAACATCCATTACATAGTACCGAAATAATAAATAGTCTTACAAACGGTCTTATGACCAAGTCTTACACAAATGGCCACATCGGGCTGAATTCAAACATCCAAAAGCAGCGGATACAAATCAACTTCGTCGGGCCCAAGTCATGCCTTAAACCCTACAGGCAGCTGACCGGGAAACGTCCTAAGTCGCATAGTCGTCCTGATAACCACCATCATCTTCGAAATCCTCCTCATAGTCTGGCCAAGTAAATAGCCAGGGACAAAGCCGTGAGTACATTTTGAATTGTACTCGCAAACCATTTACAAAGTAACATAGTAAAGGGAACAAGGTACCGAGAACTAAATTAGGAGATCAAGAGGGAATATCTAATTTCATTTAAGAATATGTCATGTAGGGGAGAAGAAGTGTTTTGGTAGAGTTAGCATCTCAACTTCATGGGCGAAGGAGACACTTAAAGATTCATCTAAGACATCCCTACATGAATTATTTTAAGAAGACTCTTCACGACATAAACACCTAGGAAGGGTAGACCCAAATTTTATTTCCTTTCCGACCATCTCATCATGGCCACCACTATTTTTCCAGTACTCCAAGTACCAACACAAATCCCGTTTTCTTTCCTTTGGCAAACATTTTCATAAACAAAACACATCAGGCTAAGCAACAGCCAATCCAACCGTCCATGACCGCGGACACGGCTATTCGAATAGATTTCACTCTGCAGAGTTTGCACACTTTCCCCACAAGATCTGATAAATCCGCCGGGATCATCCCCGGGCCATCATACGAAAGTATGTGGGTATCGGATAACCGGTCGAAGCCTTTCGCCCATTCTAATTAGCAAGAGGTCCTACCCTATGGAGTATGTACCTCCCCGGCACCGTGGCAGCTCACCTCCTTTTGAGCGTGGCTCCACCGCCAAGCCAGGGAGACCAATAGTGTCTTCCGGACGGGTCAGCCCCGAAGGCCTCCCGTTATACTATTGTCCCAACTTCGACAATCCGGACTCGGGGGTAACCGTACCCTTGTATAGTTGTGCGGTGCCTCATGCTAAAGAGAACGAACGTCGAGCTAAGCCCCGTGCCCATGTTGGAGTAATGTGGTTGCGCTAGTTTGTTGTCATGGGTGAGTACTTAGGCGCCAAAGTTTTCGTAATAACCCAACCACTTTCTCATCCCATCAAATCTTTTCCTTTCTCAAAATCTCACTCGGGCATAACATTATACCCAAGGTTTTTTAACAAAAACTTTTACAACAAGGTAAAACCTTGAGGGTTTTCCCAACCTAAAGTTTATGTGTGAACTAAGATGTACAATAGCATAAAGGTTGCCATCATACCATGAAGGATGTCAACAACATCCATACTTACAAGGAGCATGGATGAAGATAATCAAAAAGTGGAACAATAATCATGATATTAACCCAAGTTTTTACTAAAATTAGGAGGTGTCAAATGAGTGAGTTTTAATCCACATACTTAGAGTACGCGAATCCACCAAGAGGGGATAAATACATACTTGGAGGCAAGTATGTCAAAGAGGAGAATTATCTAGCCGAAAAACGCAAAGGATCAAGATGGGGAAGAATAAAAAGATCTCAACCAAGAACATAGAAAAATCAAGGAGTCAAAGTAAATGGCTTGCCTTGGCCGGCTAGTCCCTGGTCTTCTTCAACACCTTCTCCAAAATCTTCTCCTTCGGCTTCTCCCACGTTCGTATCTAACGTTGCGAAAATAAGAGGGCAACATACATTCAACACATAACTCAAAAAAACAAGTTTTAAAAAGAAAAGGGTAATATGCAGGGGTACATGTTGTAGAAAAGTGAAAACATGCATTGGCCAATTTATAAGAAAAGGGGTTGGGGTGGGAGATTAAATAACAACAAATTTTAATGAGCAACATTTCATGTGACACACCATTTTTATAAACGATCCAGAATTATTTTCTACAGGAACCCATGGCATTTTTCTGAGATGGACAACATTAAAACAAGATCATCACAATTGGAATCAGTCAAAAATATTAATTCTACGATTTTAGGATTTTTGTGGAGTATGCAGAATACAAAGAGCAAGTTTAATACACTAAAATTCGTATAAAAATCCTAAAAATACGAGGTCAGTGGCATGTGAAAGGTATTCAAATTCTCTTTCTAACGTCACTGGTTTCATTTCATTTCGATTTATAAATCTTGAGATAATAGCAATTTGGTGCTCAGATGTTATTAAAAACAGAAATTGTTTAAAACGAAATTTGAAGAGGAGTTTGGGCGGGAACTTGCTGGGCCGCTTTGTGAAAGAGATGGGCCGGCCCAGGAGAAATGCCACGCAGGCAGAGAAGAAAATAAAGAAGAAAACAAAAGAAAAGAAGGGGGGCCCGGGGCGGGCCAGGCCTTGCATGGCCATCTGGCCTGCATGGCCCATGCAGGCGTCGGATGGGGATCCGACGGCCCATGGCCATCGTTTCCTCCACGCACGCGCGGGCACGATCGGGCGGCCGTGCTCGGCAGAGAAGAAGCGGGCGGCGGCCTGGGAACTCACCGGAGGGCGGCGGGTCGTCGACGGCGAGAGTAGGGCGAGGCAGGGGTGGCGTGGGGTCGTCCAGGGGCGGCTCGGCGGCGTCTACTCCGTCGTCGTGGCTCCCGGCAGCACTTTCTCCGTCAAGGCGTCCGGCAGCAGGGCGTGGGGCGGCGACGTCCGGCGACCCTGGCACGGCGAGGAAGGGGGTTAGGGCGACGTAGGAGGTGGCAGGGAGGGGCTGGGCGAAGAAGAGAGGATGGCGACGGTTGGAGCTCTTGCAGCACCTCCCCGTCTTCTCCGATGGCGGTGATCACCGGGCAGGGCTCCGCCGCTGCAGCGAGCAGCAGCCCAGAGCAGCACCCTGGGTGCTCTCCAGGGAGAGTGTGGAGGTGGAGGGGACGGGTGGAGAGTGGTGTGAGGGAGGGGGAGTGGCGCGGGCGCCCTTTTTATAGGCAGAGGAGGGCAGGCGACGGGGCTGGGCGGTGGCGCCGGCCAACCGGGAGCGCGAGGGCTGGCGTCATCGCGTGGGGCCGTGATGACGTCCGCGCGGTGGCGTCAGCAAGCGGGGGAGTCGAGGGGGTCGCGTGGTTACGAGGCAGCGGAGGGAGTCGAGGCGCCGAGCGGCGGTCGAGGTACGCGTGCGTCGTCCGCGCGGGAGAGATTTTCTCTCTGGCGCGCGTGTCCTCCAGGCTAGGGTTAGGGCGGGCTGGTCGGGCTGCTGTGTGTCGGGCCGAGGGGAGGGAGAAGAGAGAAGGGTCCAGGGGGCCCAAAAGAAGGTGGGGTGTGGGTCGGATGGGTATGGGTCGGAGAGGTGGTGCATGAGCACTAAGTGCCGCCATGCACAAGGAAAAGAGATGGAGGGGTAAGAGGGGGTGGTTGCCCTTTAGGGTTTGTCAAAAGAGAGGTCAAGGTGGTGGTGAAAAACAAGAAAATAGGAGGGGTCCATGGCCACGGCCACATGCCAAGAAAAGAGAGGGGTTTGGTGAGTGAGAAGAAAAAGGGTGGCATGGTGTTGCATGTCCACATGCACCCATTTTATTGATAAAGAGGGCAAGAATTTTCCTAAAGAGAAGTTGGGTGTATGTGCCTCACTAAGGGTGTTATGAAGAGTTTTTCCTCTTTAACTTGGTACATAAAACTTGGAACTTAGGGTTTTAGTGTGAGAAGTTGTTTATTAACACTTACTACCAACAATCTAATCAAAACTACTAGCTATGCACACTAGGCAGCAAGATATAAAAAGTTTTTGTTGGCCCATAATTTTAAAACTAGAAAATATGCAGGTTTGGAAAAGTGGGTTGTGACAGACCTTCCCCCCTTAAAAGAATCTCGTCCCGAGATTCCGGAACTAAGAGCTGAAGAGATACGGGAACTCGCTCCGAAGATAATCCTCACGTTCCCAAGTGGCTTCCTCCTCAAATGGTTACTCCACCTGGACCTTGAAAAACTTGATCTTCCTCCCCGCGAGTAATCCTCACGGCCTCTTCCGTAATTCGGAGGGGTCTCTCGCGGTAAGTTAAATCCTGGTTTAGGCTGATAGAGCGGTGGTCGATGTTCTTGAATACTTCAGGCTTGTCGGGTACTTGTAGGCATCTCCGGAGTTGGGAGACATGGAAGACATCATGAAACTCTGACAGTTCTGCAGGTAGCTCCAATTGATATGAGACTTCTCCGCGGCGACCAAGGACCTTGAAAGGACCAATGTACCTTGGTGCCAACTTGCCCTTGACATGGAAACGTTGCATTCCTTTGAGAGGGGTGACACGGAGGTACGCAAAGTCTCCGCCGTTGAATGTCACTTCTCGGCGTTTGGGGTCAGCGTAGCTCTTCTGGCGAGATTGAGCAGCCTTCAAGCGATCTCGGATAAGTTGAACTTGTTCTTCTGCTTCACGAAGTATATCCGGCCCAAACACTTGACTTTCTCCGGTCTCCGACCAATTGAGAGGGGTGCGACACTTGCGCCCATAGAGTGCTTCAAACGGTGCCATCTGGAGGCTGGCCTCGGTAGCTATTGTTGTAAGAGAACTCCGCAAAGGGAAGACAAGTCTTCCCATTTTGCCCCATAGGCTAGAACACATGCGCGGAGCATGTCTTCCGTAATCTGATTCACCCGCTCGCCTTGTCCTCCGGCTTGTGGGTGGTAAGCGGTGCTGAAAAAGAGTTTGGTCCCCAAGGCTTCATGTAACTTGCTCCGTAATCTAGAGGTGAACCGAGTGCCGCGATCGGACACAATCCTCTTGGGAACTCCATGGAGACCGACGATCCGTGAGATATAAAGATCCGCCAAGCGACGTCCGTTGAATGTGGTCTTGACGGGAAGAAAATGGGCGACCTTGGTCGGTCGATCAACAATGACCCAAATAGAATCGTGTCCGCGGCTTGACCGTGGAAGTCCAATGGATAAAATCCATTCCCACTTCGTCCCATTTCCATACGGGAACTTGCGCAGGTTGGAGTAGTCCAGTCGGGCGTTGATGTTCGGCTTTAACTCGCCGACAAACATCACACCTAGCGATGAAGAAGGCAATGTCACGCTTCATCCCATGCCACCGGAAAATCTCCTTGAGATCCCGATACATCTTTGATCCGCCGGGGTGAATGGAGTAAGGAGTGTTATGAGCCTCCTCCATAATCGGGTGCTTTAATTCAGGGATAGTCGGTACACAAAGGCGCCCATTATACCACAAGACTCCTTCTTCATCAATGGAGAATCCAGCCTACTTCCTCCTTGTCCATACGGCGTTTGATACCTTCAATACTCTCATGACCTTTCCGAGCTTCCTTGATTTGATCCCGAAGGGTGGGTTTTACTTCCAGGTGTGGCAAGAAAACCATGGCTAACCAGACTCCAGTCCGAATTCTTCAAACTCTTGATACAACAAGGGTTGCTCAACCTTGAGACGGGCATTCAACGAGCATGGTTCGCGACTAAGGGCGTCGGCGACCACGTTCGCCTTTCCAGGATGATAATGGATACTCAAATCATAGTCCTTTATCGGCTCTATCCACCTTCTTTGTCGCATATTCAGCTCCCTCTCGAGTGAATATATACTTGAGGCTCTTGTGGTCGGTGTAAATGTCACACCGGTTCCCGATGAGATAGTGGCGCCAAGTCTTGAGTGCATGGACTACGGCAGCTAGTTCTAGATCATGAGTGGGATAATTTTCCTCGTGTGGCTTCAGCTGTCGGGAGAGGTAGGCGATAACCTTCCCTTCTTGCATCGAACACTACCAAGTCCAAGCTTGGAAGCGTCGCAATAAATTACAAAGTCCTTGGTGACATCTGGCATGGTGAGGATAGGGGCGGACACAAGACGCTTCTTGAGCTCTTGGAAACTTTCTTCACATTGTTCGGTCCACTCAAATTTCCGGCCTTTCTTGAGAAGTTGGGTCATGGGTTTGGCGATACTTGAGAATCCTTCTACAAACTTGCGGTAGTATCCCGCCAATCCGAGGAAGGATCTCACTTCGGTTGGGTTAGTTGGTGGCTTCCGATCCATGATAGACTTGATGAGAGAGGGGTCGATGGATACTCCTCCAACGGACGTAACATGGCCAAGAAATCCGACTTCCTTGAGCCAAAATTGACATTTGCTAAACTTAGCGTAGAGCTTATGTTCCCTCGGGGTGCCCAAAACAAGACGTAGGTGTTCCTCATGCTCTTCTTCACTCTTCGAGTAGACTAAGATGTCATCGATAAATACTACGACAAACTTGTCGAGGTAATCCATGAAGACTTTGTTCATGAGGTTCATAAAGTAGGCGGGAGCATTGGTTAGTCCGAAGGACATCACGGTGTACTCAAACAATCCGTAGCGGGTGGTGAAGGCTGTCTTGGGGATATCCGACTCGCGTACTTTGAGCTGATGGTAACCAGTACGGAGGTCAATCTTGGAGAAAACTCGGGCTCCATTCATTTGATCAAACAAATCCTCAATCTTGGGAAGGGGATACTTGTTTTTGATGGTTACGTCATTGAGCTTTCGGTAATCCACGCACAAAGCGGATGGTACCGTCTCGTTTGTCCACAAATATCACGGGAGATCCCCATGGTGAGGCACTAGGTCGGATTAGACCTTTGCTCAACATATCGTCCAATTGTTTCTTGAGTTCTATCAGCTCTTGGGGGTTCATGCGATAAGGCCTCTGCGCTATGGGTGCTGTTCCGGGGATAAGTTCGATGATAAACTCGATATCCCTATCAGGGGGCATACCGGGCAACTCTTCTGGGAAAACATCTGGATACTCACAAATGATTGGGACAAGATCGATGGGGGTTCCTGCGACACTTTGCTTACAGAAGGCTTTAGATGAAGGCACAGCTGGCGGTGTATTTTATTTGGATTCCTTCGCTATTGGTTAAGGTGATAGACTTATGGGCACGGTCAATGTGGCCTTGGTATTTAGTCATCCAATCCATTCCCGAACTACTTCCAATCCTTGGGCTCCTAGGACGATGAGGTC
>NC_061508.1:302355155-302409307 GCF_022539505.1 Lolium rigidum
TGCATAAGCATTCAACAACAATTAATTTTCTCATAAGAGATTGAGGATTAGTTGTCCAAACTGAAACTTCCACCATGAATCATGGCTTTAGTTAGCGGCCCAATGTTCTTCTCTAACATTATGCATACTCAAACCATTTGATCATGAAAATCTCCCTTACTTCAGACAAGACGAACATGCATAGCAACTCACATGATATTCAACAAAGGTAAAAGTTGATGGCGTCCCCAGAAACGTGGTTACCGCTCAACAAACAACTTATTAAGAAATAAGACACATAAGTGCATATTCTTCACCACGATAGTTTTTAAGGCTATTTTGTCCCATGAGCTTTGCAAAGACAAAGAATAGAATTTTAAAGGTAGCACTCAAGTAATGTACTTTCGAATGGCGGAGAAATACCATGTAGTAGGTAGGTATGGTGGACACAAATGGCATAGTGGTTGGCTCAAGGATTTGGATGCATGAGAAGAATTCCTCTCGATACAAGGCTAGGCTAGCAAGGTTGTTTGAAGCAAACTCAAGTATAAAAGGTGCGAGCAAAGCTCACATATGAACATATTGTAACTATTATAAGACTTTACATTGTCTCCTTGTTGTTCAAACACCTTAACCAGAAAATATCTAGACTCTAGAGATCAATCATGCAAACCAAATTTTAACAAGCTCTATGTAGTTATTCATTAATGAGTACAAGGTACATGATGCAAAAGCTTAAACATGATCTGTCGTCGTGGGGAACAGACAGATGCCATAGGATGGCTTGAGTTGGGGCCGAATTGACGCTAGAGGATTCGGGGGAGGGTTTGTGATTAGATGGGTGATACGCGTACAACACGCGTCCGTTGGGAACCCCAAGAGGAAGGTGTGATGCGTACAGCAGCAAGTTTCCCTCAGTAAGAAACCAAGGTTTATCGAACCAGTAGGAGTCAAGAAGCACGTTGAAGGTTGATGGCGGCGGGATGTAGTGCGGCGCAACACCAGGGATTCCGGCGCCAACGTGGAACACTGCACAACACAACCAAAGTACTTTGCCCCAACGAAACGGTGAGGTTGTCAATCTCACCGGCTTGCTGTAACAAAGGATTAGATGTATAGTGTGGATGATGATTGTTTGCGAGAAAACGAGTAGAACAAGTATTGCGGTAGATTGTATTCGATGTAAAAGAATGGACCGGGGTCCACGAGTTCACTAGAGGTGTCTCTCCCATAAGATAAATAGCATGTTGGGTGAACAAATTACGGTCGGGCAATTGACAAATAGAGAGGGCATGACAATGCACATACATGATATGATAAGTATTGTGAGATTTAATTGGGCATTACGACAAAGTACATAGACCGCTATCCAGCATGCATCTATGCCTAAAAAGTCCACCTTCGAGGTTATCATCCGAACCCCTTCCGGTATTAAGTTGCAAAACAACAAACAATTGCATTAAGTATGGTGCGTAATGTAATCAATAACTACATCCTCGGACATAGCATCAATGTTTTATCCCTAGTGGCAACAACACATCCACAACCTTAGAACTTTCACGTCACTTGTCCCGAGTTTAATGGAGGCATGAACCCACTATCGAGCATAAATACTCCCTCTTGGAGTTAAGAGCAAAAACTTGGCCGAGCCTCTACTAATAACGGAGAGCATGCAAGATCATAAACAACACATAGGTAATAGATTGATAATCAACATAACATAGTATTCTCTATCCATCGGATCCCGACAAACACAACATATAGAATTACGGATAGATGATCTTGATCATGTTAGGCAGCTCACAAGATCCGACAATGAAGCACATGAGGAGAAGACAACCATCTAGCTACTGCTATGGACCCATAGTCCAGGGGTGAACTACTCACTCATCACTCCGGAGGCGACCATGGCGGTGAAGAGTCCTCCGGGAGATGAATCCCCTCTCCGGCGGAGTGCCGGAGGCGATCTCCGAGAATCCCCGAGATGGGATTGGCGGCGGCGGCGTCTCCGGAAGGTTTTTCGTATCGTGGCTCTCGGTACTGGGGGTTTCGCGACGAAGGCTTTAAGTAGGCGGAAGGGAAACGCGGGGGGCCACACGAGGGCCCCACACACCAGGGCCGCGCGGCCAGGGCCCAGGCCGCGCCGCCCTGTGGTGTCGGCGCCTCGTGGCCCCACTTCCTTTCCCCCTCGGTCTTCTGGAAGCTTCGTGCAAAAATAGGACCACCGAGCGTTGATTTCGTCCAATTCGAGAATATTTCCTTTGTAGGATTTCTGAAACCAAAAATAGCGAGAAAACGACAAGCGGCTCTTCGGCATCTCGTTAATAGGTTAGTGCCGGAAAATGCATAAATACGACATATAATGTGTATAAAACATGTAGATATCATAAATAATGTGGCATGGAACATAAGAAATTATCGATACGTCGGAGACGTATCAGCATCCCCAAGCTTAGTTCCTCCTCGTCCCGAGCAGGTAAACAATAACAAAGATAATTTCTGGAGTGACATGCCATCATAACCTTGATCATACAATTGTAAACATATGTAATGAATGCAGCGATCAAAACAATGGTAATGACATGAGTAAACAAATGAATCATAAAGCAAAGACTTTTCATGAATAGCACTTCAAGACAAGCTTCAATAAGTCTTGCATAAGAGTTAACTCATAAAGCAATAAATCAAAGTAAAGGTATTTAAGCAACACAAAGGAAGATTAAGTTTCAGCGGTTGCTTTCAACTTGTAACATGTATATCTCATGGATATTGTCAACATAGAGTAATATAACAAGTGCAATATGCAAGTATGTAGGAATCAATGCACGAGTTCACACAAGTGTTTGCTTCTTGAGGTGGAGAGAAATAGGTGAACTGACTCAACAATAAAAGTAAAAGAAAGGCCCTTCAAAGAGGAAACCATCGATTGCTATATTTGTGCTAGAGCTTTTATTTTGAAAACAAGAAACAATTTTGTCAACGGTAGTAATAAAGCATATGTGTTATGTAAATTATATCTTACAAGTTGCAAGCCTCATGCATAGTATACTAATAGTGATCGCACCTTGTCCTAATTAGCTTGGGTTAACACTGATTATCATTGCATAGCATATGTTTCAACCAAGTGTCACAAAGGGGTACCTCTATGCCGCTTTGTACAAAGGTCTAAGGAGAAAGCTCGCATTTGGATTTCTCGCTTTTGATTATTCTCAACTTAGACATCCATACCGGGACAACATACACAACATATAATGGACTCCTCTTTAATGCATAAGCATTTAACAACAGTTATTATTCTCTTAAGAGATTGAGGATTAGCTGTCCAAACTGAAACTTCCACCATGAATCATGGCTTTAGTTAGCGGCCCAATGTTCTTCTCTAACAGTATGCATACTCAAACCATTTGATTGTGAAAACCGCCCTTACTTCGGACAAGACGAACATGCATAGCAACTCACATGATATTCAACAAAGGTAAAAGAGTTGATGGCGTCCCCGAGAAAACATGGTTATCGCACAACAAGCAACTTAATAAGAGATAAAGTGCATAAGTACATATTCAATACCACAATAGTTTTTAAGCTATTTGTCCCATGAGCTATATATTGCAAAGGTAAAGAATGGAAATTTTAAAGGTAGCACTCAAGCAATTTACTTTGGAATGGCGGAGAAATACCATGTAGTAGGTAGGTATGGTGGACACAAATGGCATAGTGGTTGGCTCAAGGATTTTGGATGCATGAGAAGTATCCCCTCTCGATACAAGGTTTAGGCTAGCAAGGTTATTTGAAACAAACACAAGGATGAACCGGTGCAGCAAAACTCACATAAAAGACATATTGTAAACATTATAAGACTCTACACCGTCTTCCTTGTTGTTCAAACTCAATACTAGAAATTATCTAGACTTTAGAGAGACCAAATATGCAAACCAAATTTTAGCAAGCTCTTTGTATTTCTTTATTAATGAGTGCAAAGTATATGATGCAAGAGCTTAAACATGAGCACAACAATTGCCAAGTATCAAATTATTCAAGACATTTTAGAATTACTACATGTAGCATTTCCCGATTCCAACCATATAACAATTTAACGAAGAAGATTCAACCTTCGCCATGAATACTATGAGTAAAGCCTAAGGACATATTTGTCCATATGAAACAGCGGAGCGTGTCTCTCTCCCAAACAATGAATGCTAGGATCCATTTTATTCAAACAAAAACAAACCGACGCTCCAAGCAAAGCACATAAGATGTGATGGAATAAAAATATAGTTGCAGGGGAGGAACCTGATAATGTTGTCGATGAAGAAGGGGATGCCTTGGGCATCCCCAAGCTTAGACGATTGAGTCTTCTTAGAATATGCAGGGGTGAACCACCGGGGCATCCCCAAGCTTAGAGCTTTCACTCTCCTTGATCATATTGTATCATCCTCCTCTCTTGATCCTTGACAACTTCCTCCACACCAAACTCGAAACAACTCATTAGAGGGTTAGTGCACAATAAAAATTAACATGTTCAGAGGTGACATAATCATTCTTAACACTTCGGACATTGCATAAAGCTACTTGGACATTAATGGAACAAAGAAATTCATCCACCATAGCAAAAGAGGCAATGCGAAATAAAAGGCAGAATCTGTCCAAAACGGAACAGTCCGTAAAGATGGATTTTATTGAGGCACCGGACTTGCTCAAATTAAAATTCCCAAATTGAATGAAAGTTGCGTACATATACGAGGATCACGCACGTAAATTGGCATATTTTTCCGAGCTACCTACGGAGAGGCAGGTCGAAATTCGTGACGACAAAGAAATCTATTCTTGCACAGTAATCCAAATCTAGTATGAACCTTACTATCAACGACTTTACTTGGCACAACAATGCACAAAACTAAGATAAGGAGAGGTTGCTACAGTAGTAAACAACTTCCAAGACTCAAATATAAAACAAAAAGTGATGTAGTAAAAACATGGGTTGTCTCCCATAAGCGCTTTTCTTTAACGCCTTTCAGCTAGGCGCAGAAAGTGTATATCAAGTGTTATCAAGAGATGGAGCATTGATATCATAACTTGTTCTAATAATAGAATCAAAAGGTAACTTCATTCTCTTTCTAGGGAAGTGTTCCATACCTTTCTTGAGAGGAAATTGATATTTAATATTACCTTCCTTCATATCAATGATACCTCCAACAGTTCGAAGAAAAGGTCTTCCCAATATAATGGGACAAGATGCATTGCATTCACTATCCAAGACAACAAAATCTACGGATACAAGGTTATTGTTAACGGTAATGCGAACATTATCAACTCTCCCCAAAGGTTTCTTTATAGCATGATCAGCAAGATTAACATCCAAATAACAATTTTTCAATGGTGGCAAGTCAAGCATATTATAGATTTTCTTGGGCATAACAGAAATACTTGCACCAAGATCACATAAAGCATTAAAATCAAACTCATTGACCTTCATCTTAATGATGGGCTCCCAACCATCCTCTAGCTTTCTAGGAATAGAAGTTTCAAGTTTTAGTTTCTCCTCTCTAGCTTTTATGAGAGCATTTGTAATGTGTTTTGTGAAAGCCAAGTTTATAGCACTAGCATTGGGACTCTTAGCAAGTTTTTGTAAGAACTTTATAACTTCAGAGATGTGGCAATCATCAAAATTCAAACCATTACAATCTAAAGCAATGGGATCATCATCCCCAATGTTGGAAAAAATTTCAGCAGTTTTAGCAGTTTCAGACAATTTTGCACGCTTTGCACTAGGAGTAGTAACATTGCCAACACCAATTATTTTACCATTATTAGTAGGAGGTGCAGCAACATGTGGAGCATTAACATTACTAGTGGTGGTAATAGTCCAAACTTTAGCTACATTATTCTCTTTAGCTAGTTTTTCATTTTCTTCTCTTTCCCACCTAGCATGCAATTCGGCCATCAATCTTATATTCTCATTAATCCTAACTTGGATGGCATTTGCTGTAGTAACAATTTTATTTTCAATATCCTTATTAGGCATAACTTTCGATTTCAAAATATCAACATCAGAGGCAAGACTATCAACCTTAAAAGCGAGAATATCAATTTTATTGAGCTTTTCCTCAACAGATTTGTTAAAAGCAGTTTGTGTACTAATAAATTCTTTAAGCATAGCTTCAAGTCCAGGGGGGGTGTTCCTATTATTGTTGTAAGAATTCCCATAAGAATTACCATAACCAGTTACCATTATTATAAGGATATGGCCTATAGTTATTACTAGAATTGTTCCGATAAGCATTGTTGTTGAAATTATTATTTTTAATGAAGTTTACATCAACATGTTCTTCTTGAGCAACCAATGAAGCTAACGGAATATTATTAGGATCAACATTAGTCCTATCATTCACAAGCATAGACATAATAGCATCAATCTTATCACTCAAGGAAGAGGTTTTCTTCAACAGAATTTACCTTCTTACCTTGTGGAGCTCTTTCCGTGTGCCATTCAGAGTAATTAATCATTATATTATCAAGAAGCTTTGTTGCTTCACCAAGAGTGATGGACATAAAGGTACCTCCAGCAGCTAAATCCAATAGGTTCCGCGAAGAAAAGTTCAGTCCTGCATAAAAGGTTTGGATGATCATCCAAGTAGTCAGTCCATGGGTTGGGCAATTTTTAATCAAAGATTTCATTCTTTCCCAAGCTTGTGCAACATGCTCATTATCAAATTGTTTAAAATTCATTATGCTACTTCTCAAAGATATGATTTTAGCAGGGGGATAATATCTACCAATAAAAGCATCCTTGCATTTAGTCCATGAATCAATACTATTCTTAGGCAGAGATAGCAACCAATCTTTAGCTCTTCCTCTTAATGAGAAAGGAAACAATTTTAATTTTATAATGTCACCATCTACATCTTTATACTTTTGCATTTCACACAATTCAACAAAATTATTGAGATGGGAAGCAGCATCATCGGAACTAACACCGGAAAATTGCTCTCGCATAACAAGGTTCGATAAAGCGGGTTTAATTTCAAAGAATTCTGCTTGTAGTAGCAGGTGGAGCAATAGGTGTGCATAAGAAATCATTATTATTTGTGGTTGTGAAGTCACACAACTTAGTATTTTCAGGGGTAGCCATTTTAGCAGTAGTAAATAAAGCAAACTAGATAAAAATAAATGCAAGTAACTAATTTTTTGTGTTTTTGATATAGAGTGCAAGACAGTAAATAAAGTAAAGCTAGCAACTAATTTTTTTGTATTTTGATATAATGCAGCAAACAAAGAAAGTAAATAAAATAAAATAAAGCAAGACAAAAACAAAGTAAAGAGATTGGATTGTGGAGACTCCCCTTGCAGCGTGTCTTGATCTCCCCGGCAACGGCGCCAGAAATTTAGCTTGATACGCGTACAACACGCGTCCGTTGGGAACCCCAAGTGGAAGGTGTGATGCGTACGGCAGCAAGTTTCCCTCGGTAAGAAACCAAGGTTTATCGAACCGGTAGGAGTCAAGAAGCACGTCGAAGGTTGATGGCGGCGGGATGTAGTGCGGCGCAACACCGGGGATTCCGGCGCCAACGTGGAACTCGCACAACACAACCAAAGTACTTTGCCCCAACGAAACATTGAGGTTGTCAATCTCCACCGGCTTGCTGTAACAAAGGATTAGATGTATAGTGTGGATGATGATTGTTTGCAGAAAACGGTAGAACAAGTATTGCGATAGATTGTATTAGATCTAAAAGAATGGACCGGGGTCCACGAGTTCACTAGAGGTGTCTCTCCCATAAGATAAATAGCATGTTGGGTGAACAAATTACGATCGGGCAATTGACAAATAGAGAGGGCATGACAATGCACATACATGATATGATAAGTATTGTGAGATTTAATTGGGCATTACGACAAAGTACATAGACCGCTATCCGACATGCATCTATGCCTAAAAAGTCCACCTTCGAGGTTATCATCCGAACCCCTTCCGGTATTAAGTTGCAAAACAACGAGACAATTGCATTAAGTATGGTGCGTAATGTAATGAATAACTACATCCTCGGACATAGCATCAATGTTTTATCCCTAGTGGCAACAAGCACATCCACAACCTTAGAACTTTCTCGTCACTATCCCAGATTTAATGGAGGCATGAACCCACTATCGAGCATAAATACTCCCTCTTGGAGTTAAGAGCAAAAACTTGGCCAGAGCCTCTACTAATAACGGAGAGCATGCAAGATCATAAACAACACATAGGTAATAGATTGATAATCAACATAACATAGTATTCTCTATCCATCGGATCCCGACAAACACAACATATAGAATTACGGATAGATGATCTTGATCATGTTAGGCAGCTCACAAGATCCGACAATGAAGCACATGAGGAGAAGACAACCATCTAGCTACTGCTATGGACCCATAGTCCAGGGGTGAACTACTCACTCATCACTCCGGAGGCGACCATGGCGGTGAAGAGTCCTCCGGGAGATGAATCCCCTCTCCGGCAGGGTGCCGGAGGTGATCTCCAGAATCCCCCGAGATGGGATTGGCGGCGGCGTCTCTGGAAGGTTTTTCGTATCGTGGCGCTCGGTACTGGGGGTTTCGCGACGAAGGCTTTAAGTAGGCGGAAGGGCAACGCGGGGGGCCACACGAGGGCCCCACACACCAGGGCCGCGCCGCCCTGTGGTGTCGGCGCCTCGTGGCCCCACTTCCTTTCCCCCTCGGTCTTCTGGAAGCTTCGTGCAAAAATAGGACCCTGGGCGTTGATTTCGTCCAATTCCGAGAATATTTCCTTTGTAGGATTTCTGAAACCAAAAACAGCGAGAAAACGACAAGCGGCTCTTCGGCATCGCCTTAATAGGTTAGTGCCGGAAAATGCATAAATACGACATATAATGTGTATAAAACATGTAGATATCATCAATAATGTGGCATGGAACATAAGAAATTATCGATACGTCGGAGACGTATCAATGGGATGAACTTCTGGATGGTTTCCTCAAGAACTTAGCCAAGGCTAGAGGTTGAAGAAGAAAGACATAAGGAAGAACTCGCTCTAGATCATCTTCTTTATTGATCTCCACAGGTTACAAGTTTCTCAGCACAAAGGTTCAACTACGCGTATATGTGTTCGTCCGTGCCCGTAGAGAGGGCTGCCCCCTCTCCTTATATAGGGGAGAGGGTGGCTTACAGGGCAAGAAACCCTAATGGCATCTTTGACTAGACAAACTACTTTACAAAGTTACTTTAATCATAGATGACACCGGGGTCCTCTTTAATCAGGGAGGCTGACGTCCTCCGGCTTCTTTCTTCGTCATCCTCCTCTTTATCGTCAGCCCTTCGTTTAAAGCTACTTTGCTTAGCTCATCTTTGTCTTCTAGCTCTGGAGAGGATCTTTGACCAGTCCTGCCGACTTGCTCTTCTTTCCGGTAGCCCGGTGTCTTCTTTACCCGGTTCCGGCATACCCCTCTTGGGGATACCGGCTTAGCCTTACTTAGCTAAACTCTTATCTTTGTGCTCCGGTATGAACATTAAACCGGTATCTTGATGGCTTAAACCATCCGGTTTGGCATGCCTTTGGCATACCGGGGGTCATCCCCCCAACATTAGTCCACTAGTAGGAAAAGCCTCATCAGTGGCGCACGAAAAATGGATTCTGTGGCGCATGGAAGGTGTGCCACAGAAACGTCGCCACAAAAATAAGGTTTCTGTGGCGCACCTGCCCATGCGCCACAGAATTAAGGTTTACGTGGCGCACTTGTTCTTAGGTGCGCCACGGAAAAGCGTGCACCACGGAATTTGTTTTTAGTGCGCCACGGAATTTGCTTGTATTATACACGATTTTGTGCTGCACTGCTATACACATGCGGTTTATAGACAGCAATACGGATACACGGATACACGGGTTATATACAGCAACATTCGGATATATTCAGATATAATATAAATATCGTGTACATTGCACGGATATAACATAGACATCATCATCACATTACTTAGAGCCCGATCGAGATACATATATAGTGGCAAGTGTCAAATGTTTTGCATACAACTCTTAATTCATACAAAATTCACAATTTCGAGATACAAAGTAGTCTTCATCCGGTTCCTCCTTTGCTCCGTCATCTCTACCCACCGGGCTCGCTTGCATCGGGGTCCTTCATCCGAGTTCCTACTATGATGAAAATGGAAGAAAGTGAGACCAACAAGTCCGATGCACAAGAGAAATGGAATAAATGCCTCATACATTGTTGGTCAACACAAATATTAACATTCGGGGACGGTGTAAGTGAGACCAAGTCCGATGCACAAGAGATTGATATTTGTGCTATCTTACCAGAGCTCACTTACGCCGCCCCGAGTGTACGGTGACCAAACATTTTAATCATCGGCATTTTGAAAATCTCAAAGCAAATGGAATGACAAAATGGAATAAGCGAGTGCCTCATACATTGTTGGTCAACACAAATATTAACATTCAGGGATGGCGTAAGTGAGACCAAGTCCGATGCACAAGAGATTGATATTTGTGCTATCTTACCAGAGCTCACTTACGCCACCCCCAAGTGTACGGTGACCAAACATTTTAATCATCGGCATTTTGAAAATCTCAAAGCAAATGGAATGACAAAATGGAATAAGTGCCTCATACATTGTTGGTCAACACAAATATTAACATTTAGGGATGGTGTAAGCGAGGCCGGTAGGATGCACAAGAGATTGATATTTGTGCTATCTTACCAGGCTCACTTACGCCACCCCCAAGTGTACGGTGACCAAACATTTTAATCATCGGCATTTTGAAAATCTCAAAGCAAATGGAATGACAAAATGGAATATGTGCCTCATACATTGTTGGTCAACACAAATACTATGGTCGAAACCATAGTTGCGGTATACACCGCCGTATACTTTGCGGAAGGGCCCCCTTTCCCCGGTCGGCGTTCCGTCAACGGGTGCTTGACGACACAACAACGCCGATCTGCATCTCCGGCGCGGAACCACGCCGGTCCCTCGACTGTCCAGTGAACGAGTCCTTGATGCAAAGACCGTGCCGGCCTGCCCGGCATTATGCCGGGCCGTGTTGCCGCGCTTCCAAGCCGTGTGTCCCGCGCCGCCTTTGTTCGCCTTCTTGCCCGGTGAACCAATAGGCTGATCGTTGGAATAAGGAAACCGATGACAGCCGGTCGCAAGATTAAATTGCGATCGGCCGTCATCGGCTTCCTTATTCCAACGATTAGTCTATTCGTTCACCGGGCAAAAGGCGAAGAGTGCAGGCGCGTGATCGACACGGCACTGAAGCGCGACAACGAGGGTCGGCATGATGCTAGGGAGGCTGGCACCGTCTTGGCATTAAGGACTCGTTCACGTACTCGGACGGCGAGAGAAGAAAAGTGGTGCTGCGCCGGAGAGGCATGTCGGCGTTGTTGTCTCATCAAGGACTCGTTCACGGAACGGCGGCCGGGAAAGGGGGCTCGTCTACAAACTATATTGCGGCGTATAGGTGACCAAACATTCTAATCATCGGCACTAAAATGGAAGAAAGGCCAATGCAATTAAGAAGAAGCTAGTATGAACTAAATGGAATGCCTCATACTTTTGTTGGTCGAAACAAATATGAACATCCCGGGATGGCGTTAGTGAGGCCAGGTAGGATGCACAAGAGATTGATATTTGTTCCATCACACCAGGCTCACTAGCGACACCCCGGAGTGTACGAGTGATCAACCAACCATCTAATCATCGACAAGTACAAAAACACCACCAAACCAGCAACCATGGTGACATAAGTCAAGATGCTCAAACACACATAGCATGCATGGAGCGAGATGCTCCAAAGGGATTATTCATCACTTGGTAGTAACCAAGTGATGCTGGCAAGAGAGAGGCCAAGCCTGAGCTAGTCGAGTCCAGTAGAGATGGATATGCATAAGTAAGCAAGAACACATAGCCTATCCAAGTTAACCGAGATAAAACCAACCTTGACAGACCAACTCGAATCACCTAGCACCACCTAGCATTTTAAAACCATCGAAACTGAGTCCTTTTTCTTCAAAGGATACCACAGGTGGCATTCATTTACATGATCCCCTACGAGTGGATATCTCTAATTTCATCAAAGCCAACAAGAAAAAGAAATATATCATTACTCAGTTGAGTTCAAAACAAAGCTAGGGTCCATAAGGGATTACTCATCACTTGGTAGTAACCAAGTGATGTCGGCAAGAGAGAGGCTAAGCCTGAGCTAGTCAATCCGAGTAGAGATGGATATGCATAAGTAAGCAAGAACACATAGCCTATCCAAGTTAACCGAGATAAAACCAACCTTGACAGTCAACCTGAATCACCTAGCACCACCTAGCATTTTAAAACCATCGAAACGAGTCCTTTTTCTTCAAAGGATACCACGAGTGGCATTCATTTACATGATCCCCTACGAGTGGATATCTCTATTTTAGCATACCATAAGCTCACAAGAATCCATCAAGTAAATATGTACATAGACATAGCAACAGCCATGTCAAACACAAGCACATAGGGTGGAATAACAATGTTTGGTCATCATTTAATCATAGACCAAGTGAAGCCTGGTACAAATGGCAAGGACCAGGAATTTGACCAACTCAAGTCACCATGGTTATGCCAACCAATTGAATAGTAGCATCTTCCAAATGGAACTAGGAAGGAAACCATCCCGAGATGATTTACCAAGCCAGCGAGTTCATGACTTGCAAAGGCCAATTCAACCACCAAACCATCCAAACCACCAAGCCTACACACTTATCATTACCCAACAGGATTCAAAATGAAGCTAGGGTCCCCAACAATAGTTGGCATCCATCTAGCTTAAGTAAATACAGTAATAGAATCATTACTGCAAAGTAGTTCATCTCAATTATCTACATTAACAAGATAAAGTTTCACAGATAAATGAATTAGTCAACTGCTAGGTGACATAGGCATCCCAAATGGGCCTGCCGGATATAGTACCCGGGGTTTATTGAAGGCCCACTACTCGAAGAATAAGAAGATTCGGAAGCCCAAGATATATTTAAGGAAAAGATAGAGTTGTAATAGGAAGTGTTATTTGTAATCTGGCGGGATGAGTTAGAAACCGTCCCGAACTCTGTAACTTGTACGAAGCAAAACCCTCGGCTCCACCTCTTATATAAAGGGGGAGTCGAGGGACGAAGAGATCATCGATAGCATAAATCTGATGATATTTTGTACTCTGATCTATATTGGGTTTGGTGACATCATTGTTGAGATTGATGAAGACCTTGCCCACTGTGATAGATTTGTCGATGAAGTCGTAACTGTCGACATCGCTTGAGCCATCGCTTATATATGAGTCCGCAGATGACTCAAACGATGTGTCGTTGAAGATCTTGGCGAGTTTCTCTCTTGCTCTGATGCTGACGTAACGTGTTGACGAAGTTTCTTCTTCTGACTCGGTTGACGATGCATAGCTTGAAAAATCAGAATCGACCGCCGACGATCCCGACGAAATCGGAATTTCGACACGATACGATCCTTCTTTCTCGACGCGAAAGTGAAACCTTCCGAACGTCATCTCCAAGGGCTCCGCCAGATACGCATATGCATCCAAACGGGAGGGTGGGTGAGGAACAAAATCAACAAGACCAGCGAGCGATCCGTTTACCTCGATCCATAGTGTTGCTTCCGGTTGACGATGTCGAAGACTTTGAACGTGCCATCGAGATCAGATCCTTACGCCTCTAATCCCCACGGACGGCGCCAATTGACAAGGGATTAACTTGTCAATGCCTACGGAGTTATAGGCTAGGGTTTAGTTAGAAGTAGAGGGCAAGTAGATCTCGAAGGTTTCAGCCGAAAAGTACTCGACGATTATGAAAACTAGGGTTTGTGAACAATGATTCGATGATCTCTTCGTCCCTCGACTCCCCCTTTATAAGAGGTGGAGCCGAGGGACGAAGAGATCATCGAATCATTGTTCACAAACCCTAGTTTTCATAATCGTCGAGTACTTTTCGGCTGAAACCTTCGAGATCTACTTGCCCTCTACTTCTAACTAAACCCTAGCCTATAACCCGTAGGCATTGACAAGTTAATCCCTTGTCACTAGGCAACAGGGATGCTTGGCAAGCATCATGCATCCATTCATATGCTTTTCAAAGCATAAGCAACCACCAGTACATGGTGAGAAGCTATACAAATCAAGCAACAACACAGTATATCAAGCAACATGCATAGATAGAGAAAGTAGTAAGTAATTATCAACCAATTGGTGATCAAATGATCACCGAGCTTGCAAACACAAGCCATAGGGGCAGCGGAGGAGGAATTAAGAGGGAGAGGAGGGGAGGGGAGAGAGAGCACCGATGCCAGGGGTGGAGGACGAGCTTGAAGATGACGGCAGGGGTGGAGGAGGAGGAGGAGGAGGCGGCGGATCCTCCACCTTGCCGCGACGGCGGCCCCTCCTCGTGGCGGCCCCTCCTCGCCGTAGGGGCAGCTTGTGCTGCAGGTGGCGGGGATGGGAGGACCGCGGCGGCATGCGCCCCTCGCGGAGGAAGGCGGCGGCGACGGCGGCGGTGACGACCATGGAGGATCCAGGCGACCACGGAGGAAGGCGGCGGCGGCGGATCCAGGCGACCACGGAGGAGAGGGGAGAGGGGAGAGGGGGGTAATCCTCCAGGCGACCACGGAGGAAGGCGGCGGAGGCGGATCCGAGCGACCACGGAGGAGAGGGGAGAGGGAGAGGGGAGGGGCTCGGGAGGGGAGAGGTGAACGGGCGGGGAGGGCACGGGCGAGAGATGATATAAGTCCCTTAATTCCGTGGCGCACCGGAGAAGGTGCGCCACGGAATCAACTACTTCGTGGCGCACCAAGGCCGGTGCGCCACGAAAGAGTTATTTACGTGACGCAGCACGACATGTGCGCCACGGAAATACCTACGGTAATAAATGGTGGTGGCGAGGATGTGGGCCCCACACGGTTTACGTGGCGCACTACCCAACCGTGCGCCACAAAATTAAGCTATTTCTGTGGCGCACCGTGCGTGGTGCGCCACAAAATAAGTTTCTGTGGCGCATTCAAAACGGTGCGCCACAGAACTAAGCTTCACCTATAAGGGTTTTCCTACTAGTGGTCCCCGAAGCTGGTATAGTCTGGCGGATTCTATCCAACAGACCATGCCAGGTTCTCACGTTTTTTGGATACTGGTTTAATCTATCCGGCACTTAGCTTTGATCCGACATCTTAGCCCGGACTCATACTTTTTCTTTGCAAGGCATTTTCCGGTATCTTATCCTCCGGTATCTTAGTCATTAAACACTTCCTCGGCGAAGTCGAGAATATCTCGGGCCCCGCGCCTGTCAGTGACATGCGCACTGCGACTGACGTGTCAGTGTCAGGGGTCACTTCCCTTCGGCTTCCGCGCGTGTATTAACTGCCTCACAGCGGATCCTAGCCACCGTTCTGGATCCGTGTGCACCTCCCTGTGGCCTTATGTTTCCTCGCGTGTATCGCCGCGCCACGTGGCGGCCCGTGGAGCGAACCGTCGCGGCCCGCGGACCGAACCATTGCGGCCCGGCGGTTTTTCGGCCCACTTCTCTCTCTTCCTTTATAAGGTGAAACCGCCCCTTCTTCTTCCTCTTCTCACATTCCCTACTTCTTCGCGCACAGTGCCCCTTGCTCTCTGCGCCTCCGCCGCTTTGTTCGCTGCTCGAGCTCCGCCGCCCGGCGAATCTCCGCTACTGCTCCGCCAGACGTCGCCGAACTTCACCGCGCGAAGAATCTCAGTGGTGCTCCCCTCGCGGTCGCGGCATTGGCGTTTCCTCGGGCTCTTCCACACCTCGCCGTCGACGGACCTCCTCGCCAACCGCAAGCTCGCCATTTCACCGGCGAGCCACTTCCTCTGCGACTCCGCCGCCTCAGGTTAGGCTCAATCTGCGTTTGCCCCTCTCTTGCTTGCTTTCCAGATCTTGAGTTGGTAGCGTATTTACTTCTCCTTTTCTTTTGATTTTTCTTTTACTCATAGATCTTTGCGCGGGGGTAAATCGTGGGATTTGTGTTTCTCCGCTTCAAATCTTATGTCTGGCGAGGAGTCTTCCTCTGCCTCTTCTTCTGCTTCTTCTTCTAGCAGCCGGCATAGCCAATCCTCCGACGGATTGACCGCCGATCTTGTCCAGATGGACATTGATTCCGGTAGCAACCAAGAAACCGGTAGCTCTAGCCAAACCTCCGGCGTAAACCCCGCCGGTATCACGCGCGGTGCGTGGATGGGCTCCAACGTTAGCCAGTACGAAATCGACTGGCTTTACCGATCCAGGAGGATTCCGGAGACGGTTTCCTGCCGGCTTCCCGGTGACGAGATTGAACCGGTGCTCAATCCCGGTGAACGTGTTGTTTTTCTTGCTCACTTCGAGCGCGGCTTCGGCCTCCCCGCCTCCGATTTTTTCCGTCAATTCCTCGACTTTTACCAACTCCAACCTCACCATCTTCCCGGCAACGCCGTTTTCTATCTCTCTTGCTATGCCACCTGCATGGAGGCTTATATCGGCATTCGTCCCACTCGCGAGATGTTTGCCCGTTTCTTTGCTCTTCGGATCAATTCCGTTCAGGGCAAGGACATCCCCAAACCAAAACCCCCCGTACAATGCGGGTCCTGCATCATCGGCTCCCGCCAGGGGAGCCCTTTTTTCAAGTTTACTGGTCTCGAGTCATGCCGGCTATGGCAAGGGACCTTCTTCTATGTGAAGAACGACGGCGCCGTAGATCTCATCAATCTGCCGCCTTTTAATCCGGCGACACCCAGAAAAATCAACTGGAGCTACAACCCGAAGACAGATCATATTGAAACAAACCGGGTGGTACACTTCATTGGGCAGCTGATGAAGGAGACTAACATCTGCTCTGATGATATTATCCGTGCCTTCATCTCGCGCCGGGTGCTTCCTCTTAAGGGCCGCGTTCATAAGATGAGCGAGATGTACGGTCCCGGTGATCCTACCAAGATCACCGGACTTCCTCTCAGCAAGAAGGACATTGTCCTCAAGGCTAGGCAGATCTGCCAGACTGCCATGCCGGATGATTGGGAATGGGGCCTCCGGCCCCTCAGTTCCACTAACCCTCCGACCCAAGAAGTAAGAAATTACGCAACTCGGGTCGGTTCACCGGTAACTTTCTTACTGTGACTAACCCTTTTTTCTTTTGTTTTCAGGCTAAGGACCGCTTCCCCCGTATTGACTAAGACCGGCGAGGCCCTTGCCGGAAGCGTGGTCTTGACAAGTTCGACCTGGATCCCTTCATTCATTGGCAGGACTTGAAGATGGGCCGGACTCCAGCCTCGCGCCTCGGCAGATCTCCACCGGAACCAGCCGGTTCGTCTGACGACCTGAACTTGCTTGAGGTAGCTCTTCTTTTTGATCTCTCATATTTTTTTGTTATCGCTCCTCTGTAGATGTTCCCTCAGCCAATATCAACCCACAGGTCCATGAGCACGTTCCTCCCCTGCAGGCCGAGGCAGGCCACGAGTTTGTGGAGAAACTCATGGCCCAAGGCCAAAAGAACAAGGCTCCGGCTTCTGACGTCGGTTCGAGCCAGGCCCCTGCCTCCAAGCGCTTCCGGACTGAACCCGTTGCGGGGAAGGTCACAGGCGTGAGGCGCTACAAGAGCAGGCAGATGCCGACCTCTTCCGGGTAAGGTTCCGTTTCTTTACTTGTTCTGTTTTTACCCAGTTGCTTTGCGGTTGCTTTTTTTTAACCCTTTCTTTTTCTCTCTTTCAGCCCCGCGCTCAAGCTCGGCCCCAGGCCTGAGGACTCTGCCGGATCCGCAAGGACCTCAACTCCTCCTCCTCACTCAAGCCCGGCACCATCTGGTGTCGGCAACATCTCTGCCTCCCCTCTGGGAGGCACTACAAGTTCGGGGCGCGCGGTCCCTACACCGCCGGATCACCGCGCAGAGGAGGACCTTATCTCCCCTCCCGAGAACCAAGACACCGGCGCCAGCAACATCGGCGCTGGAGAAGAAGCTGCCGGGCGGGCGGAACCTCTGGTTCCTCCCGTCCTAGAAAAGAAGAAGAAGAAGACCAAGAAGTCCTCCCCCTCCAAAGCCGCGCCGGAAGCTTCCGCGCCGGCAAGCTCCAACCCGGGCGACGCGCCTGGCACTCCCCCTTCTCCCAGGACCACACCAACGCCACCGCCGGAAGCTCCTCGCACCGAGCCATTCGGTGCCACACCCACGGCGTCGCCGCCCAAGACCTTGACGCTCGTCAAGGGGAAGGCAACGGCCCCTAGCGCCTCTACCGGCGGCCAGCAGCCGTTGGTGCTGCACGTCTCCCGCGCCGCTAGCGCAGCCGGTGAGAAGGCCACCGGCCTGCTTGGCCGGATCACCTCGTTCCAGCGCGAAGGCCGGGAGCTGGGGCACTTGCTGCCTTACGCGGAAAAGTGGAACGCCGCGGACATGTCCAAGGCGACCCGCGGCCTGGGCAAGGACCGGCTACCGGCGCCTGACCCTGTTGGTGAGCGGAGCTCAGAAGAGCACTTCATGCGGCTGCGTCGGGCCGTCAAGGAGCTGGACAGCGCGTGGTTCGATGCCACGAACAACTTTATGGTAAGTCTCACAAAGCCTGTTTCATCTTCTTGATTTATCTTGGTTCCTCCTCTTCTGGCTCTTTCCTATCTTTCCTTGAACCTTCAACTTTATGCCGGTTTCTCTTTTTTGCTAAATCTTGTCTATCCTCCCAGTCCTCGAGTTTAGTGGTGAGAGCGTAGCTCTTAGCGCGAAACTTAACTAGAAACGCGCGAAACCGGCATAGCCAGTCCCCGAGTTTCGGGTCAAGATCCTTGCTCTTAGCGCGAAACTTAACTAGAAACGCGCGAAACCGGCATAGCCAGTCCCCGAGTTTCGGGTTAAGATCCTTGCTCTTAGCGCGAAACTTAACTAGAAACGCGCGAAACCGGCATAGCCAGTCCCCGAGTTTGATCGATCTAGCAGTTGAATCAATCACTTGATCGATCCGTGGTAGAGGGAAAGGATCTCTTGGGCAAGCCTTATTGAGGTTGGTGTAGTCGATGCACATGCGCCACACCTTTGGAGCTTTTGCCTCCAGGTTCTCATCTTTTTTCTTTTCGACCATTACCGGATTGGCCAGCCACTCAGTATGCGTGACCTCTACTATGAAACCTGCAAATAAAAGTTTCGTCACCTCTTCTCCAATAATCTTCCTCCTATCTTCAGCGAACCGGCGCAAGGGTTGTCGCACCGGCTTGGCATCCTTCCGGACGTTCAAAGAGTGCTCAGCCAGCTCCCTCGGAACACCCACAAAGTCATCAATAGACCAGGCAAAGATATTCCAATTCTCACGGAGGAAGCTGACGAGCGCGCTTTCCTATGCTTCAGTGAGGCCGGCACCGATACGAACGGTACGCTCAGGGAAAGCCGGATCCAACACGATGTCCTTTGTCGGCTTGAACGCTGGAGCGCTCAAACTTTCACTCATTGCCGCTAAGCTTAATTGTGAGGACTGAGCCAGCGCAACTGCGGTTTGCATCCTCCTTTTCTCCTCCGCGATCACCAGCGATTCCGCTAAGTTCGATCCGGCAGATGTTGTTTCCAGCGAGACTCTATAGTTTCCCACCACAGTTAAGGGACCACGAGGTGCCGGCATCTTCATCTTGAGATACGCCGTGTGGGTCGAGGCCATGAAGGCTGCCAATGCCGGTCTCCCCAGCAGTGCATGGTACGGACTATCTAGGTCCACCACCTCGAACTCAATGTTTTCAACCCGGCAATTGTCAAGTCCTCCAAACGATATGTCCACCCGGACTTTTCCTACCGGTGCGCAAGACAAACCCGGAACGATTCCGTGGAAAGTTGTACGAGTAGGCTGAAGCATGTTTTCTGTTATGCCTAGCGTATGCATGGTGTGCCGGTACATTATGTTTATGCTGCTCCCATTGTCTATTAGCACCTTGCTGAACTTGACGCGAGTCGTTGGCCCTTTCATGATTGGGTCCACCACGAGAGCATAACCACCCGGATTCGGAATGATTTTGGGGTGATCTTTGAACGACCAGGTGATTTCCTGATCTGACCACAACATGTACTTTGGTACTGCCGGCATCACCGCGTCCACTTCCATGGAACGGCGACGTAGGCTTTGCTTTTCTGTCGGCTCAGTGACGAACACGACACAGCACACGTTTGGATCCTCATAAACATTCCGGCCCAAAGGTGCCGGTGGAGGTGGTTGGCCATAGCCTTCCCCCACCTGATTGACTTGCTGGTACTGCTGCCTCTTTGGCTAAGGTTTTTACCGGTAAAGCATTTGCTCTAGTGAGTGGTGGTGGTGGTGGTAGTTGTTGCTGGCGCAGCATATCTTGTGACGGTGGCAGCATTGTGGCGCACCCTTGTGCTTGCGCATCTTTTACTGCTCCCTTTTGCATCAAGTACTTGGTCCAAGAACAATCCTTCGTCAGGTGGTTTGACGGATGAGCCGGATTCGGCGTGTGCCACCGGCAAGGTTGGTCCATGGCGGCTTCCATGGTGTACTTTACGGGTTCTTGCCAATTCTTTTTCTGGCCCCAGGGTTTCTTTTTGACCCATTGCTTTTTAGGACCCGCCCATGGCTGCGATCCGGTTTTCTGCCTCTGGCTGCCGCTGGCATCAGAGTTTTCTTGCATAGCAGCAACTTGCTGCGGAGCGTACCTTCGATCCGGGAAATCTTCCCTTCTTTTGTTGTTCCGGTTGTCCCGGTATTGTTCCTGGCGCTGCTGAGGCGGGTTTGACTGTTCCGGCTCAGCTTGCACCGCCGGTTGCATTGGGTCTCCCAACGCATAGTTATCCGCCACACGTATCATCTCTGCCAAAGTTGTTGGCATGTTTCGTTGCAGCTTTTGCCACAAAGGCGAACCTCGCCGGCATCCTTGGCTAAACCAAGCAATGGCTTGTGCTTCTATCACTCCTTCACAAGAGTTTCTAATAGAGTTCCACCGGGTCAGGTAATCCCAGTCTGTTTCCTGCGGGCGCAGCACGCACAAAGCGAGATGCTGAGGCCTGTTTGGCCTTCGGTAAGTGCTGCTGAAGTTGCTCACAAAAGCTTCCTCAAAGTCCAACCAACCGTTTATGCTTCCTAACGGCAAGTTGTTCAGCCATATTCTTGTCGGTCCTACCAGAAACGTTGGCACGATTCTCACGGCCCAACGCCGGTTTCCTCCTCCGGCAACACAACCTCCGCCGCCAGCGACGTATACCGCAGTCACATAATCCGCGAGCCAATCTTCCGGCTTAGTGGTGCCATCATATGTTTTGGTGTCACGGGGCAACTGGAAGTTGCGAACTGGTGGTTTCTCTTTCATAATTCTTGGGCCAAAGCACTTTGGACCCGGAGGACCCTCTGCCTCTATCATTTCAGACAGGTACACCCTATCCAGACGGTGCCTCGCATCCCGTTCCGGTAGGTTTCTTTCTCCCACGCGCTCTCCCAAAGGGTTCCGGTAAGCGGTGAGTCTTGTCGAGTCAGCTTCATCGTAACGTTCCGGTACCGCGGCCCTTGCCTGCCGGTACCTTGGTGGAGGCATCTCC
Organism: Lolium rigidum; assembly: GCF_022539505.1. Lineage (NCBI taxonomy): Eukaryota > Viridiplantae > Streptophyta > Magnoliopsida > Poales > Poaceae > Lolium > Lolium rigidum. Next base: position 302,376,693 of record NC_061508.1, read on the forward strand.
TCGTCATCATACGCTGCCCTTGCAGCTGGATAGTTTTGCCCGGTTTCATATCTACCGGCATGATTGTTTCCGGCATAGCCTCCTTTGGCGTAGCCTCGGTCTGCCCCTTGGCTTTTTCTTCCGGCATCGTGTTGCCCGGCTTGTTGTTTTCCGGCAAGAACCGGATCGTACACAGTCATCTGCTGTGCGTTCATTTCTTTTTCTCTTCTTCTGTCCGGATGGGGGGATGAGGCCTGCCCATGGGACTTGCTTCCGGCATTCTTTGTTGAACGCGGATTTTGAGGCCGCAGCCTTGTTCAGCTTAGCCAGCTGCTCAGCATTTTGCTGCTCGATAGTTTCCAGCAGCTCTCTAACACGATCTTGCTGTTTCACCAAAGCATCTCCGGAAAGCGATTCACACAACTCTACTGCAGCCTTAGCAGCTTTGATGGTTTTATCCGGGCTACTGTACTTAGGTTTCTCTACGATGCTAACAGATGCAGAGGTACTTTTGCCGGCAAGAATTTCCTTACGCAAATCCTGATCTGGATTGCGAGCTTTAAGCCGGTTCTCCGGTATCCTAGCGGCATGAGCGCTAACAGAAGCAAAGCCATGGGCAGCGTTGTACTCACGTAGGGTTAGGTTCAGCTCGCGCTGCGCCCGGACGATGTCGGCGCCGTTCGCGAGCAGCTTCTGGCGTTGTGCCTCCAGCTCCGCCTGAGCCGCTGCCGGGTCGATGTTCTGCGCGATGGGCGTTGCCAGCACGTTCATCGCCGCTTGGAGTGGTGTTGCCGATGGTGCGGAAGATTCTCCCGCAGCGCCTGCGTCGCGCTCCAGCGGTGGCTTGGCCGCACGGGTCGAAACCGCACGACCAGCACCTTCATCCGCAGCCTCCTTGCCCGCATTGGCCACGCCAGCCATCATCACCTCGACGCTGTCGGCGGCGCGGCCAGCACAGAGCCACCTTGGCGGGTCCGGTGCCACCAGCACCGGCGAGAGGCGCTGGCGCACAGGGACGGTGCCGAAGTAGACGCGGTGGCTGCCGAACTCGATGATGCGGCCGTTCTTGGGGAAGATGCCGCCGTTGGCGAAGCAGCCCGCGTTGTCGTTGATGAATTCAATGGGGTAGAAGCGCTGGACGAGCGCAGACACTTTCCGCTCACCGGCGACCTCGAGGATGCCCGCCCGAATATGAACTCCTGCAAGCGCCACTTCATGCCCCACGGTGGGCACCAACTGTCGTCGTGGGGAACAGACAGATGCCATAGGATGGCTTGAGTTGGGGCCAAATGGACGCTAGAGGATTCGGGGGAGGGTTTGTGATTAGATGGGATGAACTTCCGGATGGTTTCCTCAAGAACTTAGCCAAGGCTAGAGGTTGAAGAAGAAATACATAAGGAAGAACTCGCTCTAGATCATCTTCTTTACTGATCTCCACAGGTTACAAGTTTCTCAGCACAAAGGTTCAACTACGCGTATATGTGTTCGTCCGTGCCCGTAGAGAGGGCTGCCCCCTCTCCTTATATAGGGGAGAGGGTGGCTTACAGGGCAAGAAACCCTAATGGCATCTTTGACTAGACAAACTACTTTACAAAGTTACTTTAATCATAGATGACACCGGGGTCCTCTTTAATCAGGAAGGCTGACATCCTCCGGCTTCTTTCTTCGTCATCCTCCTCTTTATCGTCAGCCCTTCGTTTAAAGCTACTTTGCTTAGCTCATCTTTGTCTTCTAGCTCTGGAGAGGATCTTTGACCAGTCCTGCCGACTTGCTCTTCTTTTCGGTAGCCCGGTGTCTTCTTTACCCGGTTCCGGCATACCCCTCTTGGGGATAACGGCTTAGCCTTACTTAGCTAAACTCTTATCTTTGTGCTCCGGTATGAACATTAAACCGGTATCTTGATGGCTTAAATCATCCGGTTTGGCATGCCTTTGGCATACCGGGGGTCATCCCCCCAACATGATCTATATGAGCACAACAATTGCCAAGTATCACATTATTCAAGACATTAAACCATTTACCACATGCGGCATTTTCTGCTTCCAACCATATAACAATGAATGAAATAGTCCAACTTTCGCAATGAACATTAAAGATAAAGCTAAGAACATATGTGTTCATACGAAACGGCGGAGCGTGTCTCTCTCCCAAACAAAGAATGCTAGGATCCGATCTTATTCAAACAAAAACAAAAACAAAAAACAAAGGCAAACAGACGCTCCAAGTAAAGCACATAAGATGTGACGGAATAAAAATATAGTTTCACTAGAGGAACTCGATAAGTTGTCGATGAAGAAGGGATGCCTTGGGCATCCCCAAGCTTAGACGCTTGGGTCTTCTTAAAATATGCAGGGATGAACCACGGGGGCATCCCTAAGCTTTGACCTTTCACTCTCCTTGATCATATTGTATCATCCTCCTCTCTTGACCCTTGAAAACTTCCTCCACACCAAACTCGAAACAACTCATTAGAGGGTTAGTACATAATCAAAAATTCACATGTTCAGAGGTGACATAATCATTCTTAACACTTCTGGACATTGCACAAAGCTACTGGATATTAATGGAACAAAGAAATCCATCCAACATAGCAAAACAGGCAATGCGAAATAAAAGGCAGAATCTGTCAAAACAGAATAGTCCGTAAATACGGATTTTATTGAGGAACCAGACTTGCTCAAATGAAAATTCCCAAATTGAATGAAAGTTGCGTACATATCTGAGGATCACGCACGTAAATTGGCAGATTTTTCTGAGCTACCTACAGAGAGGCAGGTCGAAATTGGTGACAGCAAGAAATCTGTTTCTGCGCAGTAATCCAAATCTAGTATTGACTTTACTATCAAAGACTTTACTTGGCACAACAATGTAATAAAATAAAGATAAGGATAGGTTGCTACAGTAGTAAACAACTTCCAAGACTCACATATAAAACAAAGTGCAGAAGTAAAATAATGGGTTGTCTCCCATAAGCGCTTTTCTTTAACGCCTTTCAGCTAGACACAGAAAGTGTGTATCAAGTATTATCAAAAGATGAAGCATCAACATCAATAGGTATCTTAGATGCTCCCCCATCCGTAGTGGTGCTAAGAGCTTTGTCAATTTTAGGCCTATAATAGCTTTTCGGCTTAGGCACTTTAGAGGCATACATGAATTTTTGCTCCTTACCCACATAAGCTTTCTCCTTAAACTTAAGGGAAGAAAAAGTTGAACCCAAGGTTCCCATAGCTTCTTCAAGTTTACTAATCCTATGGGTTCGATTATCATGAGTAGCACAAGTTTCTAAAACAGCAATTCTCTCATTAATTCCACCTAGAGATTTATCAAGTTTATCAGTGCTATTAAGTAATATTCCCAATTTAGTCTCAATACTTGGAAGATCTTTCTCTATGACCTCCAACTTTTTCATGACATCTTCAAGAGAGACTTCAATTTTAGTTTCATTAACAGGTGGTATTCCAATTAGACTCTCAATGATGCAACTAGCTTCTAAAGCAGGAGTGCCTAGGAAATTACCTCCCGCAAGAGTATCAAGAACATACCTATTTCAGCTAGAGATACCAACATAAAAGTTCCTAAGTAGTATAATAGTGGAGTGTTTCTTAATGCACCTATGATGAGCATCGCTAATTCTATACCAAGCATCTTTAAAACTTTCTCCCCCTTGTTGCTTAAAGGAACGAACTTCAACTTCCGGATTACTCATTTTTAGTGGTAGTAAATATAGTAGATAAAGTAAATGCAAGTAACTAATTTTTTGTGTTTTTGATATAGAGAACAAGACAGTAAATAAAGTAAAACTAGCAACTAATTTTTTTGTATTTTGATATAATGCAGCAAACAAAGAAGTAAATAAAGTAAAGTAAAGCAAGACAAAAACAAAGTAAAGAGATTGGATGTGGAGACTCCCCTTGCAGCGTGTCTTGATCTCCCCGGCAACGGCGCCAGAAAAAATGCTTGATGGCGTGTAGTTGACACGTCCGTTGGGAACCCCAAGAGGAAGATGTGATGCGCACAGCAGCAAGTTTTCCCTCAGTAAGAAACCAAGGTTATCGAACCAGTAGGAGCCAAGAAGCACGTTGAAGGTTGATGGCGGCGGAGTGTAGTGCGGCGCAACACCAGGGATTCCGGCGCCAACGTGGAACCTGCACAACACAATCACGGAACTTTGCCCCAACGTAACGGTGAGGTTGTCAATCTCACCTAGGCTTGCTGTAAACAAAGGATTAGATGTATAGTGTGGATGATGATGATTGTTTGCAAAGAACGAGTAAAGAACAATTGCAGCAGATTTGTATTTCGGATGTAAAGAATAGGACCGGGGTCCACGGATCACTAGTGGTGTCTCTCCCATAAGATAAACAGATGTTGGGTGAACAAATTACGAGTTGGGCAATTAACAAATAAAGAAGGCATAACAATGCACATACATATATCATGATGAGTACTATGAGATTTAATCGAGGCATTACGACAAAGTACATAGACCGCTATCCGGCATGCATCTATGCCTAAAAAGTCCACCTTCAGAGTTATCATCCGAACCCCTCCGGTATTAAGTTGTAAACAACGAGACAATTGCATTAAGTATGGTGCGTAATGTAATCAACACGAATATCCTTAGACAAAGCATCGATGTTTTATCCCTAGTAGCAACAACACATCCACAACCTTAGAACTCTCTGTCACTGTCCCAGATTTCATGGAGGCATGAACCCACTATCGAGCATAAATACTCCCTCTTGGAGTCACAAGTATCAACTTGGCCAGAGCCTCTACTAGCAACGGAGAGCATGCAAGAACATAAATAACATATATGATAGATTGATAATCAACTTGACATAGTATTCAATATTCATCGGATCCCAACAAACACAACATGTAGCATTACCAATAGATGATATTGATCATGATAGGCAGCTCACAAGATCTAACATGATAGCACAATGAGGAGAAGACAACCATCTAGCTACTGCTATGGACCCATAGTCCAGGGGTGGACTACTCACACATCGATCCGGAGGCGATCATGGCGATGAAGAGACCTCCGGGAGATGATTCCCCTCTCCGGCGAGGGTGCCGGAGGCGATCTCCCGAATCCCCCGAGATGGGATTGGCGGCGGCATCTCCGGAAGGTTTTCCGTATCGTGGCTCTCGGTGCCGGGGGTTTCGCGACGGAGGCTTTAAGTAGGCGGAAGGGCAGGTCAAGAGGCGCCACGGGGCCCCACGCAACGGGGCCACGCGGGCCCCTTGGCGGCCGCGCCGCCCTGTTGTGGCGGCGCCTCGTGGCCCCACTTCGTCTCTCCCTCGGACTTCCGGAAGCTTCGTGCAAAAATAGGACCACGGGCGTTGATTTCGTCCAATTCGAGAATATTTCCTTACTAGGATTTCGAAACCAAAAACGACGAGAAAACGACAACTGGCTCTTCGGCATCTCGTCAATAGGTTAGTGCTGGAAAATGCATAAATATGACATATAATGTGTATAAAATATGTGAGTATCATCATAAAAGTAGCATGGAACATAAGAAATTATAGATACGTTTGGGACGTATCACGCAACCTCCGAGTGTTGGGTGCTGCAAAACTAAATAATAATCGGCTCTTGGTAGAGGAACACTTAGCTTTATTGGTGCGTCAAAGTCGACGCGTAAGCAGGTCGTGCGGCGGACGCATTCGACACGGCGGATGCAGTCGACTCAGTGGAGTGGAACGCGGCGGAGTCGGCGTAGCGGACAAATGGCCATGTTTGCCATTCTGCGGATTATTAGGGGCAATGTCGTTGTTCAGTCCCCAAGGGTCGAGTTGTTGTAGACATTGGTCGTGGATGAGTAAGTTAGTGTAGTGGATGAAGCTATCAATGTCGCCATGTCACTAGGGCACCCAGCCCCCCGGCCATTTTGCTGGTTTACGGCTGGTTGTCGAATAGCCTTGTGATGCACGTATGTACCGCCAGGTGTTGATGATGAAGTTGCAGTCAGTCACTGATGCATGTAAAATGCATACTTGAACTTTGTACTTTATTGACATATATTCCCACATATTTGCAACATATTGATTTATAGGGATTTACCAATGATACCCTTTATTTGAGTTATAACTCTGCAGAACACGAAAACCATATTTTGTGTATTTTCCACTTTCAGGGACCTATACGGAGTCAAATTGAGCTAGTATTTTGGGAACTTCAAATTTTCATCACGAGAAGCATCTAGAGCACTTGGACCTGACGAGGGAGGGCCTGAGGCCCAAACGAGATGTGATGGCACGCCCAGTAAAGGAGGGCGCGTGATATCTACGCACGCCTCTATTCTTGTAGGCAGTGTTGGAACTCCAAGTGCAGAGGTTTGTAGAACACCAACAAGTTTCCCTTAAGTGGATCACCCAAGGTTTATCGAACTCAGGGAGGTAGAGGTCAAAGATATCCCTCTCAAGCAATCCTGCAATTACGATACAAGAAGTCTCTTGTATCCTCAACACACCCAATACACTTGTCAGGTCTATAGGTGCAGTAGTTCGGCGAAGAGATAGTGAAATACAAGTAATATGGATGATTGTAAGTAGTAATTGCAATCTGAAATAAAAATGGCAGCAAGCAAACATGTACCAGAACTGGTTGTAAATGGTGTTTCGATGCTTAGAAACAAGGGCTAGGTATCATACTTTCACTAGCGAACACTCTCAACAATGATACCATAAATGAATACATAGATATTATCACTTCACTATGCTACTATGAACTACTCTCCGGTTTGATAATAAACACAAATTCTCCGTCGATGGAGATGGCTCCGGGGGCAATTCTCCGTCCCGGCAGTGTGCCGGAACAGAGACTTCTGTCCCCTCGATCTTGTCTGCAACGGTGGTGGAGCTACAGAACTTTTCATGGGCGGAGGCTGATTGATTTAGGGTTCACGCGTCGAAAAGCTTCTTATAGGCGGAAGGGAGAGGTCGGTGGAGGCCTGGTGGCCCCAGACCACCCCTAGGCGCAGGCCAGGGCCATGCCACGCCAAGGCATGGTCTGGCCACCCTGTGGCCCCCTTCATCTCTCCTCCGTACTTTGTCTTCGTTTCGGTAAAATAGCAACTTCAACTTTTGTTTCGTCAAATTCCGAGAATATTCCATGTACAACTTTTCTGATATACAAAATAGTAGAAAATAGGGAAACATTGTGGAATCTTGTCAATAGGTTAGTGCCGGAAAATGCATAAAAGTGCCACGAAGTGTAAACAAATCATATAACAATTGGTGTAAAACAAGCATGGAGCATCAAAAATTATAGATACATTTACGATGTATCAAGCATCCCCAAGCTTAACTCCTGCTCGTCCTCTAGTAGGTAAGTGATAACAAAAATAACTTTTGAGGTGACATGAAGCCAACACAATCTTGATCAAGTTATTGTAAAGCATTGTGATCTGGGATCAAAGTACAACATAGACATAATAGATATGATTCAATAGAACTTAGCAACTATGTTATAGCAAGAGAAGTAACCCAGACACAAGATCATGAATAATAATGCGTTGAAAGAAACTGTTTGTTTATGGGCATAGCAAAAATATCAAAGTGGTATTCAGCTTGTCCTTTATGAAGTAGCAAAACATAAATGCCAGGACACCTTTAAAATTTAGAAGGTGACTAGATACAAATAATTTGAGAACAAGCAATAGTCATAATCATGAATAAATCAATAATACATTTTGGTACTATGCACATTATACTTAGAATGACAACTATTCTCTCTTAGTGGTGCATAAATTAAGAGGGTGAAGACTCAACATAAAAGTTAAAGAAAGACCCTGCGCAGAGGAAAGCAGGGATCACTCATGTGCTAGAGCCTTTTATTTTACATAAAACTGAGGTGTTGAAAATATATTTTGAGAGGTATGTATGTATATGTCAATGACTGGTATCAAATGATCTATCATCCTTTCATATAGTGACCTCAAGAGTTTCTCCCATGTAGTTATCCATTGCACACCCTTATTTAGGATCTCTCCAGTACATAATGTGCGGAGCATTATTTGTTTATTTGTATATTTTATATTTTCTTTGGGATGGGCACCCGATTGACTTGCTATTTTTTGCAATATTAAGGACTTTAGCACATTATGCATGCTAGTCAAGGTGTGAAGTCATGAAAAGACAATAAACCATTCAATACTTCCTCATGAGCTAAACCAAAACACAAAACAATAATTTTGAAGGTTTAAAGGTAGCACACAAGTAATTTACTTTGGAGTGGCAGTGAAATACCACATATAGGTAGGTAGGTGGACACAATTGGCAACTTTGGTTTTTGGTTGTTGGATGCACGAGTAGAGCTCATACTCAGTAGAGGCGAAGGCTAACAAAAAACTGGGAGCGACCAACTAAGAGAGCAATAATGGTCATAATCATGCATAGCGACAAAACATTATTAATCAAAGCATAAACTGATATTACAAGTCAAAAACTAAATGATTATAGAGGATTTAGGTTACTGGTTTGTAGTCATAACATGGTGTAAGCATGTGCCAAGTCGACTCAATAACAACATTAAAGGAGAATATCACAATATTATGCTTTTGTATGATGGAAACAACGCATGATTCTTTCAATATCACATTAAGCACTCTCAGATATTGGAGATAAGTCATGCTACAATAATAATTACTAAGCATATGATTAAAATAACATCTAACATGACATGCCAAAGTTTATGCCACAATCTAAACAAGCTTCCTTTTGCATCACTATAAGCATGAAACATTTTACTCGTCTCCAACACCAATCAACTTATTTGAAACAACTCTCATAGATGAAAATAAATATGGACCAGAGATCTAATCATACATAATAAATAATACTAATGACCTCTGAACATAATTAAGAATAGAAAACCAAGAGCTAAACGTAGTACTAACAAACTAGAACACCGTAGAACAATAACAGCGAAAATTAGAGTGTTCTATGCAATGAAAATGGAGCATGTCTCTCTCTAAAACAAATATGTTGGGGTCCAACCATATGCTACAGTAAATAAAACAAAAGAAAACTAAAAACACAAACAAAGACGCTCCAAGAATAACACATAGCATATGAGGCAATAAAAATATAGCGTATTGAAAGATAACCTGATAGTTTTTGTTGATGAAGAAGGGGATGTCTTGGGCATACCCAATCTTTGACGCTTCTACCTCTTGGATATTTCTTGGGGTGCAGGGGCATCCCAAGCTTGAGCTTTTGTCCATACTTCATCTCATCACATCATTCTTCTCTCCCTACACTTGAAAACTTCCTTCATACAAAACTTCACACCATTCTCATTAGCAGCATTAGTATAATCAATATAACAAATTCACTTGGTTCAGTTCTAACATAAATCAAACATCCATTAAAATATTTAGCTATTGTAGCCATTTCTTTGAAAAGATCCTTCTCTCAAAAGAAATCAAAAAATAAGAAAGGGATCAAGCGGCAAATGCAAATAGTGGCAGCAATCTGTCAAAACAGAACAACATATTTATCGATTTTTTTTCTAAAATGTTATGTTGCTCATCTCGATAAGTGTTCAACTAACGAAAGTTAGATAATAACCCGGGGCTGCACAAAAATTGGCAGCTCAAAATTCCGCTCTGGTGGTTTATACGAATTTTTATGGTGACAACACAGAATCTGTTTTCAGGACAACAACTTCCCCAAATCTTACTTTCTTCCTATTAGAGGCTATTCTTGGCAAAACACGAAATAAAAATGATAAGGAGAGGTTATTACAGAGGTAACAACTTCCAAGACTCAACAAAAATAAAAAATATACAGAAATAAAACAATGGGTTGCGTCTCATAAGCGCTTTTCTTTAATGCATTTTAGCTAGGCTCAACAATTTGACAAGATACTCACATAAGAAATATGAATTGAAGCAAAAGAGAGCATCAAGGAGAAAATATGAAACACATTTAAGTCTAACCCACTTCCTATGCATAGGAATCTTGTACACAAATAAATCCACAGAGAACAAAGTGACAAGCATAGGAAGATAAAACAAGAGTAACTTCAAAACTTTCAGCATATGGAGAGGTGTTTTAGTAACATGACAACTTCTACAACCATATTTTCCTCTCTCATAATAACTTTCAGTAGCATCATAAATAAACTCAACAATATAACTATCACATAAAATCATTCTTATGATGAGCCACATGCATAAAATAATTATTACTCCCCACATAAGCATAGTTATTCTTATTAATTGTAGTGGGAGCAAATTCAACAAAATAGCTATCATTATTATTTTAATCACCATAATCATCAAATATATGAGGCATATTGTAATCATAATTACTTTTCTCCTCAATAGTAGGTGGACTGAAAATAACATAATCATCATTGTAATCATCATATATTGAAGGCATAGTATCATCAAAGTAAATTTCCTCCTCCGTGCTTGGGGGACTAAAAAGATCATTTTCATAAAAACAAACTTCCCCAAGCTTAGACTTTTCCATAGCATTAGCAATAATAGTGTTCAAAGAATTCATGCTAATAACATTGCTACCATCATGCAAATAAAGTTTCATAGGTTTTTAAATTTTATATTCAAACTCCTCATGTCCTAACTCAAGATAAATATTATAAATCTCTCTAATCTTGTTGTTGTTTTCCATTAAGCCTAACTAGTGAAAATAAAAACAAGAAAAAAATATAATTGTAGAATCTAAAGGAAATAACTTCGAGCACTCACCAGCAACTAAAAGACTTAGTAGCCAGAGGATGTGAGTACCTTTTACCTTACCTCCCCAGGAACAGCGCTAGAAAAGAGCTTGATGTCTATGCACGCTTCTATTTTTGTAGACAGTGTTGGGCCTCCAAGTGCAGAGGTTTGTAGAACAGCAGCAAGTTTCCCTTAAGTGAATCACCCAAGGTTTATCGAACTAAGGGAGGTAGATGTCAAACCTATCCCTCTCAAGCAACCCTACAATTACGATACAAGAAGTCTCTTGTGTCCCCAACACACCCAATACACTTTGTCAGGTGTTTAGGTGCACTAGTTCGACGAAGAGATAGTGAAATACAAGTAATATGGATGATTGTAAGTAGTAATTGCAATCTGAAATAAAAATTACAACAAGTCAAACATGTACCAGAACTGGTTGTAAACGGTGTTTCGATGCTTAGAAACAAGGCCTAGGGATCATACTTTCACTAGTGGACACTCTCAACAATGATACCATAATTGAAGACATAGATATTATCACTTCACTATGCTACTCTGAACCACCCTCCGGTTTGATAATAAACACAAATTCATTGCGTAGGTCTGCATAAGCATTCCTTAAAGTTCGCATTCCCAATCTATGGACACCCCACGCTATCACTTTGAGCATAAAAAGATGGTACTAACTAGTCACCACAAGTCATAATTATTTCTATAAATTAAGCATAAGCGGTGTGCACCTTTGTCACGTTCACACCGTTGGATGTGGTGTCCCCAGAGATCACATAATAAAACCACTTGAGTAGCATAATAGTTGAAGAATAACATCTACTTATTCAACTAGATTACAATGCTCATGATCACATAAAGATCATACATGGAGATATAGTGATGAGGACATCCCTACCTCACTACTACCTCCGTCATTACAAGAAGATGATCCTGATGTGAAGCTCAAGTCCAATAAAGTCAGGATTGGACAAATGACACAAGCTCGTGCGAAGCTACTTAAACAACAGGTGAACTTGTTCCTAAACGATACTTTGATTGATGAGAACTATACTGCCTAAGTGCTATTACTTATGTATGATCTGTATGAGGAGGGAGCAAAGATCGCACGAGGAGGAGAGGAGCAGCTGGACCAGAAGATGGACGTGAAGCTGGACATGGAGCTGTACATGAAGACATCCCATGGACGCGCGAGGGAGGAGAGGGAGGAATGCGCGAGAGGAGAAGATGTTGTCCAGGCCGGTGCCAGATCCGTCCGATCGGCTGTGCCGCCGGACCAACCGGTTCCAGGCCCGGTCCGACCGGATCCAGCGCCGGGTCCGTCCGGTCCAAACCGGCTGCGGCGCTTGTGCCAACCGGGCACTATACAGTATGCTCGGGAGCCTCGCCCGGTCACCATCCGGTGCCAGGTCCAGTTTGAACCGGACCGGCCGGTCCCAGACCCGGTCGACCGGCCGCCAGACCGGCCAACTCCGAGTTTGTCTCAACCAGATCTATTCCGGGTCGGTTATTTTCGTACTTTTTCGACCTGAGGTCGTCCTGGACCCCTATATAAGTGCCCAGGACGCCCCCAAAGTTGCTTCAGACCACGTTTAAGATAAACCCTAGTTCATAGTTGTTTGCTTTGCAACTCTATTGAATTTCTACATCCAATTGCATTGTTTTGGTGTGGAAACCTTGAAAAGTCTTGTGTGATATGTTGTTCCATTGGGAATTAGTAGATTGCAACTTACCGCTTCGTGGTCGGTGGCTACGTGCGCAAGTGTGTGGAGTTGCGAATATCTTGCAGGGTTGAGAGTTGTTGCATTGGCGACATGAACCAATCGAGAGATCTCGTTGCATCATACAAGTTATCATCCACTTCATCGAGTTACCTCCGCTGCTATCACCCCGTGATCATCATCACCACCGTTGCTTACTGAGAAGATCGGGCCACCCCTTATCATCTTGGTATCAGGTTCTCGGGTTTCCTCGGTAAGCCATCCACAATCCACCCCATAGTTGAGTTGTGAGTGTTTTCCTATCCAGAAAAAGCCAAAAATATTAGGGTTAGGGTTTTCCATAGCTTTAGATTGCACTAATTTCAACTTTTAGTTGCTTTTCGTAGTTGTTTTTGCGTATCTTTTTCTTCCATCTAGTATTGTTAGGGTTTGAGTCTCCACTATCATCTAGTTTCAGTTTTGTTACTCCGAGTCCACATAGCGTACAGTGTGTTTGTTCCCAACCATAGACGCAGCCTATCGATATAAGTGACTAGGAACTTCCCCAGAAGAGACTAGTTTTACCGCTCGACAGGTTGCTCATTAGGGTTTTGGTGTTTTGCATTATCTGTTGGTCGTGTTATCAAGGAGTTGAGTCATAAAAAAACAGAAAATAGAAAACAAGCAAAAAGAGCTACATAGCTGCGTTGCAAAAGAAAATCCAACAAAAAAAGAAAAAGTGTTAAGTGCTAGTAAGAACAAGTGAAGGCCTAGTTTACTTTTCTGCACCTGTAGTTGAGCAATCTTGTGCCTGTTTCATTGAGCTTTGCTAGTGTCTCTCGAGTGCATTGCAACTTTTCCTCCATATAGTTGCATTGCCACATTTATCGCCTTGTGTGAGTATCTTTGGTTGTCTACGGTCAGCGCTAGAGCTTGTTATTGGTGCAAATAGGTAGCCTACCTACAGCCCCACATATATCCTGCTTTGTCGTGTGATTGTTCTTATACCCTTGATATTCGCTTTGCTACATCCGTGCACTAGTTGTTACTACAAGTGGTAAGCAACACTAATTTACTTTGCAACGGTAAGATCTCCTTTTCTTATCAGTTTTTGAGTGAGTTGTGAGAGTACCACCATATATTTTTGATTTAGTGCACTAACCTACTAATCATGTCTGCTAGTGATCATAAGCTTGTTAACCAGGAAAACAAGGATTCCGCAGATATCATCACATGGAGGGAGTATGAAGCTCTTCGTAATGAGATGCGACGTGAATTCCGCGCTCAAGGTGATGAGCTTCGGGGAACGGTCCAAGGGATCTCCCAGAAGCTGGATGCTACTAATGAGTCCGTCACTACAATGAAAGATCAAATGACGGATATCCAATGCGCTCTTCAAACTTTGCAAATGTCTGTTGAAAATCTTACAAATCAACAGCAACAAGAGGATGAAGACCTTGATCCACAAGATGCAGTCCCTGGTCGTGGTGTTGGACGTGGTAACCATCCTCGTGGTTGGGCTGAACTTGGACGCCATGGTCGTGGACATGATGAGGAAGATGGATTGGGTAAGCCTAAGTTCTCCATACCAAAGTTTGAAGGAGGAGCTGATGTTGAAGAATACCTCACTTGGGAGCTCAAGATTGAGAAGTTATGGAACTTACATCCGAACTACACTGAAGATAGGAAGATCAAGCTTGCTTCTTCCGAATTTGATGGCTATGCATTGCGTTGGTGGGATGCACTTGCTCGTAATCGACAGGAGGATGGTGAGCCACCTATTATCACATGGCGTGCTATGAAGGAGGCGATGAATTCTCGTTTTGTGCCCACTAATTATTTGCGTACAATATATGATAAGTTGACCCTATTGAGACAAGGTGTGAAGACTGTTGATGAGTACTACATGGAGATGGAGATGCTTATGCAGCGTGGTCGTGTCCGTGAGTCTCTAGAGATGACAATGCAGCGTTTTCTCAACGGATTGAAGTATGATATCAAAGGCATTGTTCGTCACTACAATTACACCAATGTGAATCAGTTGTTACATCATGCAAGAGAAGCTGAATCACAAATGGCTGAAGAAGCGAAGGTCAAAGGTCGTGCTACGGGAGCTGGGCGCTTCACGCCTCGCGCGCCCCCATCTACGGTGCCGGTGCCATCGACGCGCTCCGCCCCTTATTCTACTCCGCCTAGCAAACCGGTCTCCAATGTGTCTAACACAAAGAAGTCTGAATCTGCTGCAAGTTCGAGTGGTTCTAGCATGTCTACCGCACGCAACCATGATATGGATTGTCATACATGTGGTGGCAAGGGTCACTTCAAGAGAGATTGTCCTAACCGCAAAGTCATGATTATCAATGAGGACAATGAGTATGAGACTGGAGATGATGTTGATCCTAATGCTCCAGAAGATGATGACTATGACACTGATGGTGAAGATGCATATCCGTCTGATGCTCGCACCATTGTTGTGTCGCAACGTGCTCTTAATGTGTTGCCTAGTGCATATACTCAGCGCTGCAATTTGTTCCAAACAAAGGCTTTAGTTGGTCCTGACAAGGCTTGCAAGATCATTATTGATGGCGGGAGTTGCCGCAATTTAGCAAGCAAGGAGTTGTGTACCAAGCTGAAGTTGAAGTCTCTACCACACCCGCATCCATATTATATTCAGTGGTTGAGCGACAATGGTGAGATGAAGGTAAACCACATGGTGCGTGTTGAGTTTGAGATTGGACCGTATAAGGATTGCATTGATTTTGATGTGGTTCCTATGACGGTTTGTCACCTACTATTGGGTCGGCCTTGGCTCTATGACCGTTCTGTGCAACACAATGGCCGTGTCAATACATATCACTTGGAGTACAAGGGCAAGAAAATTAATTTACAGCCTATGTCACCACAACAGATTGTCAATGAATCTCGTCAGAAAATTAAAGTCAACTTGGAGGATGCACCTTTAGATAGGCGAGAGAATTGTAATCTTGTGAGTCTCTCAGCGAGCCACGTCACCAGATGGCCCCATTTTGCTGGTCTCTCAGCGATCCACGTCACCAGATTAGTTTTGCTCGCGCATTGCATTGTCACCCGTCACGTTGGCTGGTCGCTCTTCCTCTCCCTGGCCTGCACGATAGGCCCACTTCAATACACTCCCGTAAGACAAACTGGGCCTAACATGCTCGAGCCAAAGGCCCGCTACGCCCCCTCTTCCTCCCGTGGAAAAGTCTGGCCATCGTTCGTCTTCCGTAACGCCGCTCGCTCCACTGCCGCCGTGTTAATGATCCTCCCACCGCGACCTACGCCCTCCTCGCTACAAATGCTCGTGAAACCACAGCATGATGATCAGCATTCATCAGTCATCATTGCCTTTTAAATACACAAGAAACTGCTAGGTTTAACTGATCTGGTGCCGCTCAGATCACGGTGGTCTCCAGGTTTAAAAAGCTCCCATGTCCTCCATTTATCCGGCCTCTCGCTGTGAGCTTCACTGCGCCTTGCATCGCCTCATCTTCCCCGCTCTGCCCTCACCTTTCTCGTCGATCTTTGCATTACATGTGCACGGTCACCGTTAACACCTGTCGCGCGTAGCCGCGCACTCAATCATCCTAATGCAGCCACCACGAGTTGTGTACTTGTTGACGTCAGAAACCCACTGGCGGGTAGAGACGGGCAACACCGTAGAGCCGGGAACAACTAGGGCTGTGGCTGGCCCTAGTCCCTCTGAGCGACGGCCCGCAAAGCCTCCTGGTCGCACGCACCGATGTTTATCACAAGGGCGTGCCACCGACCTATACCGGTCGGGAAGGTGTGGATGATGCCTCGCTTAGTTTCTGCGCAGGCACCGTTGACCGCCAAAACCCACCGTCGGGCAGCGACGATCAGCACTAGTAGAGCCGGGAAGAGTCTAGAGCTGCGGCTGGCCGAGACCCCTCCGAGCGACGGCCCGCAATGCTCTTCCGGTCACACGCGGCGATGCGAAGTGCAGGGGCGTGCCACCTGACCTATACCGGTCGGGAAGGTGATGGGGATGCCTCGCTTAGTTCTCGCATGGCATACACGTAAACATTAAATACGAGCCTCGATCGGCTCTCGGGTTATCCCGTGAATCGGCTCAAAGAGCCGATCCACCCATGATCCGTGCGGGGTGCACGAATACTTGGTGATCTGCTTGATCAAGATAAAGCTAATGAGATCTACGATGATTTAGGGTTTTCACCGCATAATCGGATCATCCTACTCCAGGTTGGGCCTCGCGGCCACGCACGGTGCTCGTAAGCCGATCCTAAACAAGGCCAAAGAACCAACAATGTAGTTGATCCACGGAACATCTGTTTAGGACTTGCGAACGCCACCCTGCATGCCACTCGGATCCTCCCCCTTTGTAGGGCCTAACTATTGCGGATATTAAACTAATCCTTGCGAGCAAGGAGCAATCGTAACGGATCAGATCTACTAAACGATGAACAAGCGGGTGCCGCCCCCATGCCCGAGATAGGCATGAGGACGGCTAGATATGCAAGGGTTGCACTACGTAAGCATGTTTATACGAAGAACAATGCTAACCCTAACACATCTATGATAACTACGTTGCCCGCCATCAAAGACGCTTCAGTACGGGCAACGCATGAACAACATGGAGCTTGTGCTTGCCTAGATCGCAAGATGCGATCTAGGCGAGCATGTCGCTTACCTGATTGAAACCCTCGAGACGAAGGAGTTGGCGATGCGCCGAGATTGGTTCGTTTTGGGGTGAACGTTGTGTTGTTGTTTATTCCATAAACCCTAGATACATATTTATAGTCCAGCGGACTTTCTACCGTGGGAATATCCCACCGTGCACGATATAAACTCTAACTTTTGATCTAAAATATAATCTACTATAATTAAAGATACACGGGCAAACCAGCCCAAATTCTTCGTGCAAAGCCGTTTCAGAAATCTTCCACGTGTAGTCTTCCAAGCCCATCTCTCTTACGGCCCACCTCTGGATTTGTCCAAAATCTGGTGATAACACATGCCCCCTGGTTTTGGAAATAATATTTCCAAAATCATTAAGCTTTCCTTTCGAGGGGCCATGTCGTGGCGGAAAGCAGAGCCGTTGCGGCATCATTATACCCTGTCTTCCGGCTTCTCCGCAAAATTCGATAGCTCACGGCGTCATCCCCTTGGAAGCCGTAATGACATTAAATTTCCACCAGGCTTATCATTATTTAACTATGCCGACCGACTAGCCTTCTTCATCCCCTTCCTCTGTTCCAGACCATCGGCACCCAAAAAACCCTCTTCCCCTGTAGCAATGTCTTCCTCTTCCTCTTCCTTCTCAAACCTCTTCCCCCACTCCTCGCGAAGAAGAAAAACGAGGACAAGCCTCATTCCGAGGTGAACCCCCTCTCCTCCGACAATGAGAAGAAAGAAGGGGAAGCGAGCGAAGGCCAAGGCCTTCCCCTCCGCCAAGCTCCCGCCGCAGAAGCGCTCCCGCATGTGGGCGGACAGCGAGGATGAAGATGACGACGAAGAAGAAGAAGAGGAGGAGGAAGATGAATCTTCCTCTTCCGCCGGGTACCCGCCAACCAAGCGCTTCCGCTCCTGGGCGGACAGCGAGGACGATGATGATGACGAGGAGGAAGAGGCTCCGGCCACGGGCTGGGGTAGCAGCGACGAGGAACTCCCTGGGAGCAGCGCCGACGACATCGACGGCGGTGATGACGAGGACAGCGACGACTAGTAGAATAGGTCTAGTAGTAGCAGTGCACTAGGCACTAGATCCCTCTTTTGAGAGCCATCGGCTCTTTCTTGTAAAGCCGCTCCTCTCGAATTAATGAAATTGTCCTTTTGATTCATCTTTCAATTGCTCCAATTTCACCCCTTCCGCTCGTCATGTGAAGACCGATAGTAAAGTATCGGATTTCTTTTCTTTCGGACACTTATGAAGCCGAACTCTCATGTCGATTAGCTCGTAGGCCAGGAACTTCTCAATTTCAGGCTGCGATTTGGTGTCTGATCATAATTCTTCGCAGTACCTTAGCCGATGACTACTCATCGGCTATTCCGAGAATCTAGTCCCTTTCCTCCTTTCGCAGCGACAGGACGGTCCAAAATTTGTAAAAGCCGATGTCCTCCTTCCCTGATTCCTCTCTATAACTTCAGCAGTCTTCTTTCACGGCGGAGCGCTTCCGAGAGAGGATCACGATGCGAGATCCAACGATGCAACTCCAATCGGTTTCTTAAGAACCAGATCCCCATGTAGTCCGTTGCCCCCGAGTCTTCATCAAGGCGAGGACGGTCGTAATCAACCACATGTGTCACCATCGGCCTCCGAATCGTAATGCGAGAATCGGCCGATTCCATCAAAATCGGCTTTCTAAAGAACTTTTAGGGCGAGCTGCCCCCGAGCCTTCGTCAAGGCAAGAATACCGGCAAGGATGCATAAGTCGTTGAGCGCGTAGCCGGTAGGCCGCCGGTGGGTTTTGGCCCCGTGCAAGCTGTACTAAAGTCGATGACTGCGCATCGGCTTCGCTTCTTGCGAAATTTTTTTTTTTATTTGGCCGATTTTTCTCAATCGGCCCCCAATGTTCCTCTGCACACATGTACGCACATGTTTATCCGCATAGGTTCATCGACTATATGCCCCCGAGCCGAATCCGCCAAATGACTGCGGATATCGGCTTTCATGGTTAGTCGGGGCACTTGCACTTGCACGTCGGCTTCGTAAAGATTCATGCTGACTTTCTTCCGCCGACGTGGCCGCCGCCCGGTGGCTCGTTGCTTGAACACAAACAGAATATGTGCAGAGGATAATTTTGGCCGATTGCTGGAATCGGCCTCCACATTGCTTGTTCGATGAAGGTTCCGTGATGAAGATTTTGTAATGTTCCTCCATAAATTTTTTGGGGCCGATCACAAGGATCAGCCTCGCACGGTTTGCTCATTGGTTTAATCTTGCTACTCAGTTAGGCTGGATAAAACCAACCCAACCTCTGACTTGATGCGCTCGCTGTCGTCCACCTTGAGTGCATCGTATAATCGTGGAGCACCGAGCTCGTCGGCAAGACAAGCACCATGTTTGTGCCAGCCGATGTTTCATCATCGGCTTTCTTTTGCTTAGGACGCCACTCCATTCTTCGTGGACGACCCTCTTCATCCAGGGCTCGCTGAACCTTTGCAGCTAGATCAGGCCGTGCCTTCCTTAGCGTATGCAGATATAACCTTTCGGCTTCCTCCAGGCCGCGCAACCGCTGAACCCTGCGTTTCTGTGAACGGCTGAGTCCGTCAGGGCACCACCTTGGACGGTGGTACCTGTCTTCTTCTTCTTCTAGCCCTTCGTCTTCGGAATCCTCAAGATCTGCCCAACGAAGTGACTCAGCACGTTTGCCTGGTGGTGGGAGAGGCCCTAAGCGCTCAAACACAGACACGTTGGCTGCCTCCTTCTTCTTCTTGTTGCATTACGGGCAATTGCCGATTGTGGGCAATCGGCTCATTCCTGAGTCCCAGCGATGATGCGAAGAAAGGGCAGTCCCAATGTCTGGCGTTGTCATCCGGCTCCCTTGATGTGTCCGTGGCATGGCGCTCGTGCTCCTCCTCATCGCGATCCTGCCGACGATGTCTTCTGGCTTCTCTAGCCAATCGATCTCCTTCATCATCATAGTTGGACCGTCGGCGTTGGTCATATTGACTCACATATTTGTTGAGGAGGTGGTCAGAGAGAGGTCGTTGATATCTTATATTCTTCACTTCTCCTCTCGTGACGTAGTGCTTGCCATCATGATGGAGCCGATCGCGTGGAGCGGCCTCCTCCGTATCCTTGCTATGAGAGCAGCTGCCCTCATCTCCATCTTTGCCGAGTGGTTCCCGAGTCCTACCATGTTGATGCTTGAACGTGGGACCTGGCTGGCAGCCCTCGGGGTGAATGGCTTCTACCATGTTAACGGCGGGGAAGGGCTGGGTGTCTACCTTCATGGCGTACTGGTTGAAAATCAAACGCCCCTTCTCTATCGCCGCTTGGATGTGTTGACGCCACACCTGCGGTCGTTGGTGGCATGGGAAAGCGAATTGTGGAATTTACGAGTACGGCTTTCCGTTTAGCTCTTGCGCCGTGGGGAACTTGAGACCTTCGAGGAATCGTCAACTGTTTCTCCTTGAGCAGGAGGTCGAAGATTTGTTCGAGTCTTGGTCACGTCAAAATCAAATCCCACGGGCGGCCCCGGTGGCTTTACCCATTTGCGGGACACGGGGTTCCTCCCCGAGTCCACTCAGCCATTGCTACTTCTTGGTCTCCCGCGAGCACTTCAATTTCCTCTGTATCGACCATGACTACGCACGCTTGAACTTGTCTTGGTACGAGTCCGGGTGGCGCTGTTCATATGCTGATAGTTTCGAACCATGTGCGCCGGCGAGGGATAATCTGCTTGGGAGGCCATGTCCTTGAGCTGTGTTGCAAGGCCAGCCTACGCCAACTCGACCTGCTTCCTTTTCAGTTATACGAACCGAATAACATCGGTTCCTAAGGTTCCTGAAGCGCTGGATGTACTCCGTCACCGTTTCTCCGCGCTTCTGACGTAGTTGTGCTAGATCGGCAATGCTAGAATCGGAAGCTTCTGAATGATATTGCATGTGGAACTGTTCTTCCAATTGCTTCCAAGACTGGATGGAGTTTGCTGGCAAAGAGGTATACCATCCAAAAGCCGATCCCGTGAGGGACTGTGAAAAGAGCCTCACGCGTAGTTGATCCGACACCGAAGCCGGTCCTAGTTGCGCCAAATATCGGCCGATGTGCTCGATGGAGCTGGAGCCATCTGATCCACTGAATTTGGAGAAATCAGGGAGCCGATATTTAGGTGGCAGCGGGATCATCTCGTACTCACCGGGGTACGGCTTGGAATAGCCGATTGCCCTCCTTTTCGGCATAATGCCGAACTGGTCTCTCAGTATGGTACTGATCTGATCCGCCGTGCTGGCTGCAGGAGATGAGCTCTGAAGATTCGCCGGGGTGGCGTACTTAGCCAGCCATGTTTGCCTTTCCAGCTCTGAGCCAACTGCAGGAGCTGGACTCGGGAGTTTCGTCGGGGTGGCGTACTTAGCTAGCCACGTCTGCTTCTCAAGCTCTGTCGCTGACGTTCCTCCTGTTTGCGCCGGAGTCCCTGACGTTGTGGCCTGGTTTGAGAGTGCCCAGTTGCCACAATCTGGCACATACGTGCACGCGTATCCTTGAGGGATCTCCTTAGGCGCCTCAACCAAGAACTGGCAGTCATTAGGGTCACCACCAATCTTGTAGACGACGAATGCCGGTGTAGCCGGCACTTCAGCTGGTGTTGCCAACGCATATGGCAGCGGTGGACGGGACTGGAGTGGCAACTCTCCTTGGTGCGTCCCGAGAGCTGGTCCGGACGGCGAGTACTGGTGGCTCATGATCTCCCGGATCACGCGCGGAGCGAGACGCTCCAACACGTTGACCAAGTTTTCGAGTGGCGGTGTAGCGAGTGAGCCACCAAGTAGTTAATCTCCTGCCGCGAGGGCCATGGTGCGTTCCTCCGACGGGGCGGAGAGATCTATCCCATCGAGTGCACCTTGTGGTGAGAATCCCTTCCATCTGATGCCATGGGTACGGGTTCTCTGAAAAGAGCCGATGAGGTTGGCTTCGAGGGTGGCCTTGATTTCGTCATGTTTCTTCTTGAGCTCAGCAGGCAGCTCCTCGTAGGTGACCGGCGTGCCGTCCGTCGCCATCTCAGATGTAGATGGCGATGTGGTTGATGTGATCGTCCCACCGGGCGTGCCAGAATGTGTTGACCGCCAAAACCCACCGTCGGGCAGCGACAGTCAGCACTAGTAGAGCCGGGAAGAGTCTAGAGCTGCGGCTGGCTGAGACCCCTCCGAGCGACGGCCCGCAATGCTCTTCGGGTCACACGCGGCGATGCGAAGTGCAAGGGCGTGCCACCTGACCTATACCTGGTCGGGAAGGTGATGGGGGATGCCTCGCTTAGTTCCTGCATGGCATACACGTAAACATTAAATACGAGCCTCGATCGGCTCTCGGGTTATCCCGTGAATCGGCTCAAAGAGCCGATCCACCCATGATCCGTGCGGGGTGCACGAATACTTGGTGATCCTGCTTGATCAAGATAAAGCTAATGAGATCTACGACGATTTAGGGTTTTCACCGCATAATCGGATCATCCTACTCCAGGTTGGGCCTCGCGGCCACGCACGGTGCTCGTAAGCCGATCCTAAACAAGGCCAAAGAACCAACAATGTAGTTGATCCACGGAACATCCTGTTTAGGACTTGTGAACGCCACCCTGCGTGCCACTGGATCCTCCCCCCCTTTGTAGGGCCTAACTATTGCAGATATTAAACTAATCCTTGCGAGCAAGGAGCAATCGTAACGGATCGGATCTACTAAACGATGAACAAGCAGGGTGCCGCCCCCATGCACGAGATAGGCATGAGGACGGCTAGATATGCAAGGGTTGCACTACGTAAGCATGTTTATACGAAGAACAATGCTAACCCTAACACATCTATGATAACTACGTTGCCCGCCATCAAAGACGCTTCGATACGGGCAACGCATGAACAACATGGAGCTTGTCGCTGCCTAGATCGCAAGATGCGATCTAGGCGGCATGTCGCTACCCGATTGAAACCCTCGAGACGAAGGAGTTGGCGATGCGCCGAGATTGGTTCGTTTTGGGGTGAACGTTGTGTTGTTGTTTATTCCATAAACCCTAGATACATATTTATAGTCCAGCGGACTTTCTACCGTGGGAATATCCCACCGTGCACGATATAAACTCTAACTTTTGATCTAAAATATAATCTACTATAATTAAAGATACACGGGCAAACCAGCCCAAATTCTTCGTGCAAAGCCGTTTCAGAAATCTTCCACGTGTAGTCTTCCAAGCCCATCTCTCTTACGGCCCACCTCTGGATTTGTCCAAAATCTGGTGATAACAGGCACACACGTAAACGTTAAATACGAGCCTCGATCGGCTCTCAGGTTATCCTGTGAATCGGCTCAAGGAGCCGATCCACCCATGATTCAGACGAGGTGTCCGAATATATGGTGGTCTCGCTTGATCAAGGTAAAGCCGATGAGATCTACGACGATGTGGGGTTTTCACCGCATAATCGGATCGTCCTACTCCGAGTTGGGCCTCGCGGCCACGCACGGTGATCGTAAGCCGATCCTAAACAAGGCCTAAAAACCAACACGAGGTTGATCCTCGGAACATCCTCGCTAGGGCCAACGAACGACACCCTACGTGCCGCTGGATCCTCCCCCCCTTTGTAAGGCCTAACTATTGCAGATATTAAACTAATCCTTGTAGAACAAGGAGCAATCGTAACGGATCAGATCTACTAAACTACGATCAAGCAGGGTGCCGCCCCTACGCCTAAGATAGGCGTAAGGGCGGCTAGACATGCAAGGGTTGCACTACGAAAGCATGTAGCATGAAGAACAATGCTAACCCTAACATGTCTAAGATAACTACGTTGCTCGCCATCAAAAAGGCTTCGGTACGAGCAACGCATGAACAACGTAGGCAGGCTTGTGCTGCCTAGATCGCAAGATGCGATCTAGGCAGCATGATGCTTACCGGTAGAAACCCTCGAGACGAAGGAGTTGGCGATGCGCCGAGATTTGTTTGTGGTTGAACGTTGGTTGTTGTTTATTCCATAAACCCTAGGTACATATTTATAGTCCGGGGGACTTTCTAATGTGGGCGTGCACTAAACCGTGCACGGGTAAAACTCTACCTTTTAATCTAAATACAATCTATGGTAATTAAAGATAATGGGCAATATAGCCCAAATTCCCCGAACAAGGCCGCTTCAGAGATCTTCCACGTGTAATCTTCCAAGCCCATCTTGACCGCGGCCCACCTCCTGATTTAGCCAAAATCTGGTGATAACACATGCCCCCTCGGTTTTGATAATGGTAATTTCAAAACCACTGCTTTTTCTTCCGAGGGGTCATGTCGTGGCAGAGCAGAACCGTCGCAGTATGTTTCATCATGACAACTTGCCTTCCCAACTTCTCTGCACGATTTGACAGTTTTGGCACCACGTCCTCGAGAACTGCTCGAAAATTAAATATCCATCTCCTTTATTAACCGCATCGAACAGTTCTCCTCTTCATCCCTCTTCGCATTAGTACTCCCAAAAAACCCTTCCCTGCCACCATGTCTTCCTCTTCCTCCACCTCATCGGATCTTTCCCTTGGGTCCTCTTCATCTCGCGAGCCGACGCCGGAGCCGAACCCGGCGGAGGTTCACACGGACAACGTCCGCCGCGCCATTGAGGCCGGGGAGGAGTCTAGCCATGACTTCTCCCTCTGGTCGGAGGACGACAAGTCCCTGACCGACGGGGAAAGCGACCTCCGCTTCCTTGTCGACGGGAAAGCGGAGGAGGAGAGCGACGACGACCGCTTCTCCTGTGACCTCACCTCTCCCGAGGAGGAGGAGGGGGAAGAAGAGGAGGAGGAGGAGGAGGACAGCACCTCCTCTGACGAGCCTCCGGCCAAACGCCGCCACCTCTGGCCCGGGAACCTCAGCGACGTCGACAGCGACGACGACGCGGACGAAGAGGATGAAGACAATGAGGGTCCCGTTGGCGGCCGCTGGAGCAGCGATGATGAGCTGGTAGGGAGTAACGCCGACAGTGGCGATGACGGCGATGACGATGATGAGGGCAGCAATGGCCCCTAGATAGGATCTTAGCATAGGGCCAACAGTAGTAGACGGGGCAATGTATCCCCTACTAGCTTCCTTTTGAGAGCAATCAGCTCTTCTATGTATGAAATCTGGTTTATCAATGAAGAACTTCCCCAATTGATTTTGCCGATCCCATTTATGATAATTCAGCCGATTGTCCATCTGGTCAATGCCCAATGAGCCGATGTCATCGCATCGGTCTCTTATGATAAAATTTCGAGATAGATCCATCCGGACCCAAACTCTTGGTCAAACAAGGCCAAGCCTTAATCGCGCAACCCTAGACCTTTCAGACATTCCTCTGCCGCATCCTTCCCCTCCAGATCCTCTTTGCCTTCAGAAGAGCCCTAGGACTGTTGCTGGCTCAATTCAAACCATTTCTACAGGACAGGCATCACCTCTGCAGTGACGTTTTATAATCCTGCTCTGTTCTCTTTCAGCAACCATTGCTCAAAATCAAACTGATATGCAGAGCCAGCCGATTTCAGCAAGATCGGTTTTCTTATAGCAAAGGACCTCTCGTGGCAAGCTGCCCCCCGAGCCTCAGCCGGGGTGGAAACAATGATGAGGACCCGTAATTCAGGCCAACCAGACCTGGGTTAGACCACGTCCGAGAGTGCTATCGTGCGGGGCCAACCAGTTGATCACCTTTTGTCCATTGACAGCCTATACAGTCGATCCAGCAGGCTAGTAATCTTGGTGTGGAGTAGGTGCCCTCGACATAGCCCTGGGCTTGTCGCTGAATCGTCTTGCATACTGAAACTGATAATTTTGCAACATCAGCACCATTCTTCAGGCAAGTTGTAATGCAGAGTTAGCCGATTCCAACGAAATCGGCTCCCCAGAGCAGAGAACCTCCAAGGTGAGCTGCCCCCCGAGCCCCAGTCGGGGCGAGAATAGCAGCGAGCCGACCACGTCGATCATCCCAGTCGGGGCGAGAATAGAGCAGGGCCAGCCGATCCCGACAGAATCAGGCCTCAAAAGCAGAGCATCTTCCGGGCGAGCTGCCCCCCGAGCCTCTTCAGTTCAATCCCCGCGCCTTGCTGACCAGATCGGCTCATCATTCATGGCAGGCTGAAGCAACTTCCGGCGAGGATGTCCTTGTATCTCTGATGCCCTCCAAACTCTGGGCGTAACACCCCCTGGAAGTGACAGCTACCAAGCCACCACCTTGTCAAAACGTTATAGCCGATTGCTTCGTAATCGGCTGTTCTCTTAGTCTTAGAAGAGATATGCTCCCCTTGTTAGGTTCACCCTTACCCTGATTCGCATGTCTACGCTGCTCTTGTCGTTGGTCAGGGTCATGATCCTCAATCCCGCAGCCGTGGTTCTAGAAAATGTCACGTTGCATCGCTGATCTTAATCCACTCTCTGCTCCATTGATTCTTAAGTCGACGTCTGTGCATCGGCTGTGCTCAAAAATCCTTAAGCCGATGTCTGCTACATCGGCTGAGCTCAAAAATTTTCGAATTTTGGATTTTTACGGCCGATTGATGCATCGGCCACCATATATTTTTACAGGATGAGACGCCTCCATTGCATGTCCTCGTGTTTTATCCTTCTATGTGCCCCCCCCCGAGCCGATTCTGTCAAGAGAATTGATGGTATCGGCTCTGCTGGATCATGTGTTGAACCCATGCAGAATGGATGGTGAGGATAATTTTGGCCGATTGCTGGAATCGGCCTCCACGTTTGCTTGCTTGGTGAAGGTTTTGTGATGTCCCTTCATAAAATTTTGGGGCCGATCACAAGGATCAGCCTTGCCACGTTTGTTTATCGACGCTTGTTTTGTCACACAGTCAGGCCTGTGGATAAGACCAGTCTGACCCCGTTCTTTGTCACATCGATGCGCTCGCAGTCGTCCAAGTTGATACCTGAGAGCGGCTCTTGGCCTGATGTCTCCCAAATATCCATGCCGGCTGTTGAAACCTCGACTGAATCATCTGCACGGACGACTTCTACTTCATCTCCATCCCACTGTATCAGGCATTGGTGCATTGTGGATGGAATGCAACAGTTGGCGTGGATCCAATCCCTCCCTAGTAGGACGGCGTAGGTACTCTTGCTTGTCGACGATAAAGAACGTCGTAGGGACGAGTCTTTCTTCCTACGGTCGGATCCACATTCGGAACACCTTGCGCGTCGGATGCTTGGCCGTTGAAATCGCTCAATGTTACGTTGGTCTTGATCGGATCCGAGCTAGAGCGTCCCAACCGACGTAGCATGGAGTATGGCATAATGTTGATCGCCGCTCCGGTGTCTACCAACATCTTGTTGACAGAGCTGCCCATTGATGTAACCTCGCACGTACAGGGCCTTCAGATGCCTGTAACTCCTTTCCTTTGGCTTCTCAAAGATGACCGGCCGTGGGCCGCAGTCCAATTGTGCCACAGGTGCTTCATATAACCTTGGAGCGCTAAACTCCGCTGGAAGAATGAAGACCATGTTTGTACCAGCCGATGTATCATCATCGGCTTTCCTCTGTTTGGGGCGCCACTCTTTTCTTTGTGACCGACCTTCTTCGTCCAGGGTTCGCTGAATTTTGGCGGCCAGATCAGGCCGTGCCTTCCTTAGCGTGTGCAGGTACAATCTTTCAGCTTCTTCCAACCCACGCAGACGCTGAACCCTTCGCTTTTGGGAGCGGCTGAGCCCATCAGGGCACCACACGGGCCGATGATATTTATCTTCTTCATCATCGTCCTCTAGTTCCTCGAGATCTTCCACCCGAGCGGACTCAGCATGCTTGTTCCAAGGCGGGAGAGGCCCTAGACGCTTGAACACGGACACGTTAGCGGCATCCTTCTTCCTTTGCTTGCATTCTGGGCAGTTCTCGATTGTTGGCAATCGCCTCATTCCTGAGTCCCAGCAATGTTTGAAGAACGGACAGTCCCAGTGCCTATCCATGTTATCCTGCCCCCTTGCCCTTTCTTCAGCGCGACGATTGTACCCGTCGTCGCTTCTATCATGTTGACGGTACCTCCTGACCTCTGCGTCAGACCGACAATTCCTTTCATCATCTATGTCGTAGTGCCGACGTCGGTTGTGCTGCTGCTCATATTTGTGGAGGAGGCGCTCGGAGAGTGGACACTGATACCGCATGCGTCTTATTCCCTCCCCTGTCAGGTACCGCCTGTCATCATCTTGGGGCCGGTCGCGTGGATCGGCCTCCTCTTCATCGTTGCCACGGGAGTGACTGCTTTCTGCTTCGTCTTTGCCATGGCGGCTTGCAAGCCCTGCCATGTTGACACCAAAGGAGGACTTTGGCTGGCCTATGGAGTGGCTGAGATCCACCATGTTGACGCCGGGCGACGGACTTGAGTCTCTATCGAGCTTGATATCGTGCGTCCAGATCTTCTCAGAGGAGCCGATGGGCTCGGCTCCGAGGGTTACCTTGATCTCGTCATGCTTCTTCTTGAGCTCATCAGGCAGATCCGCGTATGTGACCGGAGTGTCTTCCGCCATCTTGGATGTAGATGGCGATGTCGTGGATGTCGTCAGTGGTCCCACCGGGCGTGCCGGAATGTGTTGACGTCGAAACCCACCGGCGGGTAGAGACGGGCAACACCGTAGAGCCGGGAACAACTAGGGCTGCGGCTGGCCCCAGTCCCTCTGAGCGACGGCCCGCAAAGCCTCCTGGTCGCACGCACCGATGCTTATCACAAGGGCGTGCCACCTGACCTATACCTGGTCAGGAAGGTGTGGATGATGCCTCGCTTAGTTTCCTGCAGGGCACACCCGTAAACGTTAAATACGAGCCTCGATCGGCTCTCAGGTTATCCTGTGAATCGGCTCAAAGAGCCGATCCACCCATGATTCAGACGAGGTGTCCGAATATATGGTGGTCCTGCTGGATCAAGGTAAAGCTGATGAGATCTACGACGATGTGGGGTTTTCACCGCATAATCGGATCGTCCTACTCCGAGTTGGGCCTCGCGGCCACGCACGGTGATCGTAAGCCGATCCTAAACAAGGCCTAAAAACCAACACGAGGTTGATCCTCGGAACATCCTGCTTAGGGCCAACGAACGACACCCTACGTGCCGCTGGATCCTCCCCCTTTGTAAGGCCTAACTATTGCGGATATTAAACTAATCCTTGTAGAACAAGGAGCAATCGTAACGGATCAGATCTACTAAACTACGATCAAGCGGGGTGCCGCCCCTACGCCTAAGATAGGCGTAAGGGCGGCTAGACATGCAAGGGTTGCACTACGAAAGCATGTAGCATGAAGAACAATGCTAACCCTAACATGTCTAAGATAACTACGTTGCTCGCCATCAAAAAGGCTTCGATACGAGCAACGCATGAACAACGTAGGCAGGCTTGTGCTGCCTAGATCGCAAGATGCGATCTAGGCAGCATGATGCTTACCGGTAGAAACCCTCGAGACGAAGGAGTTGGCGATGCGCCGAGATTTGTTTGTGGTTGAACGTTGGTTGTTGTTTATTCCATAAACCCTAGGTACATATTTATAGTCCGGGGGACTTTCTAATGTGGGCGTGCACTAAACCGTGCACAGGTAAAACTCTACCTTTTAATCTAAATACAATCTATGATAATTAAAGATAATGGGCAATATAGCCCAAATTCCCCGAACAAGGCCGCTTCAGAGATCTTCCACGTGTAATCTTCCAAGCCCATCTTGACCGCGGCCCACCTCCTGATTTAGCCAAAATCTGGTGATAACAGTACTGCAAGATGTAGGCGAAGTCAAATCACTCTCCAGTGCGGACATCCTTGCAATGATTGATCCCTCAATCGAGGCGTGCACACGGTGGACTGAATTTGAGAAAAGACTATGTGGCTTCGGTCCCCATGATCGTCTAAACTTCCTGAAGAAGCACGGCGGTAGTTCCAATCCTGTATAGGTGAGATTGCATCTGCTTGGTTTTGGTTAGAATCAAATTTATTCATGTCGTTTGTTATGCTTTGGCTGTCCTCTGGTGATACTAATGGTTCAGACTAAATGTACACTGCAGGAGGTGTAGCTCAGTAGCTGTCTCTCAGATTAATTGCTTCAATCCCGGTAATACACCTTCATCATACTCAACTGCTTCTTCTTCTCCACCTACAATGGCGCTTTCCTCTCCTGATCCGGGGCACCCCAAGGTTTATATTAATTCCTAAATTAGATTGGAAAGCTAATGTTATGTGCTCTTCCTATGTGAGCAAAGTGAAATAGACGTGCACATATCAATTGCTGGTAAGGTAAGACATTGTAAGTTTCCTTCTTTAACTTCAGTCTTCCTTTCTATACCTGCATATCCACATTATCCCTGCTCTTGACATGACCGTCTGATGTTAGCTTGCCACAACAGTTTGGTGAAGCACGTGATGAATGTCATTTTCCCTGTGCCCGTTTGATTTGTTCCATCAGCTCGCAGTGCTTGGTTAACCCATTTCCCATTTTTGTGTGGATGCGTTGTCTTGAAAAATATCTCGAATCATCGTAGGTAAGTTTTATTATTCTTTTGTCAATTTATCGAACACATATAAATAAACGAAATACCTTTATTGGTGTACTCCGGTGTAGGAGAGGACATCAGTTTAGGTTAGCTGCATCTGATTTTTTTGGTTTCGCGTTCAAGCACGATAAAGAAGATAAGCTACCTCGGATGGAGGCTGCATGTGGTAGGTTCTCAACTGGAATTTTTCTGACGTAAACTAACTGGAATTTGGGTGAGTGCGTGTGCATGTCTTCATCTTCTTTGCCGGTAAAAATAATAAGCTTACTGTATCAGATGGAGTATTAGTCTTCGTACCCTCTTATATGTTACTATTTGGTGTTAATATATCTCTGTTAATTACCCAATTTCTTCATCTTCCATCTGAACCCGCAGACAATAGGCCGCAGGCCAACAACTACAAAAATCTGTACAATCCGTTGTTTCTTTAGGACAAGAGGCAAATCTGCTTCACATAAAAATAATACCTTCAAATGAGCATGGATGCTAATAATAATATGTTGAGTTGGTACACTAGATTATAATTGGGACAATATGTTGAGTTGGTACACTAGATTAACAATTAGAAATTATTACTGTACTTTTGAACAAAAAATTGTAACGTATAATATTTTCATACTTTCTGTAATTTGTATCTCGATCTATATGTAATGTTGACTCTTTGTTACAAGTTGAAGCAGCCACACTGAAATTTAATAATAATAGGTCAGGTGACATGTTCCTTTTTATTCCCTTCCAATGTATACCTTTATACATTCATTTGATCCTATTTGATGCCATTTTTTTATGGCATCTATCACGTGCCTTATTTTTCAGCTCACAGATATAGTTTGTCAAAATTGGCATATTTTCACTCAAACTCACAATCTATTAACTAAAAATTCCCGCAGCAACGCGCGGGGCCTTCATCTAGTAACGATAAGTGAGCGAGTGAATTCCTTAGTTTCATTAGCCGCCAAAGAAGACATGAGAGAATTTAGTGAGGATCCTACGGCCATGCCTCTTGTGCTTTTGTACAGGGGTACGGTTTTGGTTTCTAACGACATGACCCCTGTTTCTCTTGGTGTTTCTAATGTTTTGCAGGAATTCGGCGACGTGTTTCCGGAGGAGGTACCCGCGGGACTACCACCATTGCGTGGTATTGAGCATCAAATCGACTTGATCCCTGGAGCTTCATTTCCCAACAGGGCGCCATATAGAACAAATCCCGAAGAGACGAAGGAGATACAGAAGCAAGTACAAGCGCTACTCGATAAAGGTTATATCCGCATAAGCCTTAGTCCTTGTGATGTTCCTGTTATTCTAATTCCTAAGAAAGATGGTACATGGCGTATGTGCGTAGATTGTAGAGCTATAAACAACATTACACTACAAGGAAAAGGCCTACCGCCGGCGAACCTAAAAGGCCCATTGCCGGCGCACCACGAGCCCGCCGGTGCGAACGGGGCGGTGATAACTGGCCACTGCCGGCGCACTAGGCAGTGCGCCGGCGATAGGACGGATACTGCCGGCGCGCCATCGACGCTTCGCCGGCAAAGGACAATTTCCACCGGCGCACCAGCAGCTGCACCGGCAGTAGTGCTTCCAGCACTGGCGCATGCCACGTGCGCCGTCAGTAGGTCATTTAGGTGCGCCGGCAATAAATTCGAAAATTCTTTTTTCAGCTTTTTTCCAGCATATTAGAATACATATTTGACAGCAGTATATATTTACAACACAGTTCATATTTGTACAGCAGCACATGCAATATGAGAAGCACATAGAGAGTCAAGTATCATTCGGTATCAATACACAAATACACAAGTCTCGTTCCGGAATGTTGATTCATAAAACACATGTGCATATGCAACACCGAACGACGAAGTTTCACAAAGTTAGAAGTCTCGGTACATAGTCGTCACAAGTATCGTCATACACCTCACAATGTAGGTCCTAACCTAAACTACAATCACATAGAACATGACCAACATGGTCATGATGACCATCATCACGAAGGCCATGGTCTTCATCCGGTTCCTCCTCATGTCCCTCATCTATAGAAGGGGTCCA
>NC_061508.1:302409407-302424996 GCF_022539505.1 Lolium rigidum
TGAAGGTGGGTGGCGCGGCCGATACATCGTAAACGTATCTATAATTTTTGATGCTCCATGCTTGTTTTACATAGCGATGCGGGTGGACGGTCCGGTGGGCTCGACGGACGATCCGTCGGGTTAGGTGCAAGGAACAACTTGGTTAATTACGTGAAAGGTGATTAATAGCGAACCGACGAGGCGAACAAATTTTTTTATGCCGGCGGGCGTCCGCCTGCATCCCTAGTTTTACACCAATTGATATATGATTTGTTTACACTTCGTGGCACTTTTATGGATTTTCCGGCACTAACCTATTGACAAGATGCCACCATGCTAGTTCCTGTTTTTCGTTGTTTTATATTTCAGAAAAGGTGTACATGAAATATTCTCGGAATTGGACGAAACAAAAGCTGAAGTTGCTATTTTACCGAAATGCAGACGAAGTCCGGAGGAGAGACGAAGGGGGGCCACAAGGTGGCCAGACCATGCCTAGGCACGAACTGGCCCTGGCCCGCGCCTAGGCGTGGTCTGGGGCAACCGAGCCTCCACCGACCTCTCCCTTCCACCTATAAGAAGCCTCCTGACGCGTGAACCCTAAATCAATCAGCCTCCACCCACGAAAATTTCGTAGCTCCACCGTCGCAGACAAGATCCGAGGGACAGAAGTCTCTTTTCTGGCACGCTGCTGGGGCGGGGAATTGCCCCCGTAGCCATTGATACGTCCCAAACGTATCTATAATTTCTTATGTTCCATGCTACTTTTATGATGATACTCACATGTTTTATACACATTATATGTAATTATTATATGTAATTATAGAAGGGAGCTAAGCCAGCCGAGGAGCTTGTTTTGCTTGTGGGTTGATTCTATAAGAGATAAGTAACGGCTCCCTCTTTAAGAAAAAAAAATTGCTATATGAAGAAACGGAGCAGGGCTTTCCATGACTATTAAGCATGTACAATGGGGGCACTTATGCAAGGCGCTAGGATATAATTCCCAGCAGTTATGGCGTTCTTCCCGCCCAATCACAGGGAAAAAAGTTGCGTCAATGCCAAACCTATTACCAGGCGCCACCCCGATCTTTCTTTCCGAACAAACCTGTTGTAAACAGCATCAGGCTCTGTCGGACGAGAATAAGGACACAAAACAAATCCAAGGGAATGGGATAGGAAATAAACTTAACATCCGTGATTAGCGCTTGTTGTTTTCTGCGTTGGGGAGATGAGCGTTAAGCATTGAGGATAGGGCGCTTTCATGATTTTCTAAATTTGGTTTACGATATTTATTTATGCTTTTCTCTGAAAGAGTCCATATATAAGCTCTAGCGCTGTAGATGCCCTTGCATTCCCCATGCCCTTCATGCACTAGAGAAAAGAGGGTAAGCATCGCCAAAACAAAAGAACTTTACAATCACATACACTGATTTGCTTAGCATGACACTGGTTGCGCAAGATTTTAATTCCTCAATTTGATTGCTTCTATGACTTTTTATTGCTAGGTCCAACCCTGCATATGCATACTGAACGTTGACAACTCCCAATCAATTCTGTGTCTCCAGTCTAATCCACATGCATGCAGGGCAACACGAACAATTGCGCAATACCATAGAGAAGGAGAGAAGCAAAGGAACCTCACCGGAGCTCTTCCACGAGGTTGAGCAGTCCCCTTGGGTCGCGGATATCCCATCGTGCCAAGCAGCTCTTGTCCCCATTCCCGGCGTCATCATAATCGACCAGCGGCTGGAAGTCTTCGTCACCCGGCCCGAACACCACGTCGGGCGCCACCTTCGGGTACAGCGCATTATAGAGGAAATCCCCTGCGAAACAGCAAATCAGAGACACGGAATCCGAAGGCGAACCCTAAACCATTACAGCGAAGGGAGCGAGCCGGTGAGGAGCGTTACAGTAGACGTAGTCGAGGCAGAAGGGGATGGCGAGGGTGAAGCGATCGGCGTAGCGGCCGTTCCGGCAGCCGGACCAGATCTGCCCTAGCTGCAAGCGGCCGCGGGGAGACGGGTGAGCGGAATGGTGGGGCAGAAGTGAGCGCGCCGTGCACGTACCTTGACGGGGAGACTGGGGTTGGAGAGGAGGAACTTGAGCTGCGCGGAGATGAGCGGCGCGAGCGGCGGGCCGGACGTGGAGGCGGGCGCTGCGGCGTCGGCGGAAGGAGACATCGCCGGCGGCGGCGTTGGTTGGCTATGGATTCGGCAGCCCTCCTTCCGCTGCTTTTTTTTTTTTTGGTGTATATAGAAGAAAAGGGTCAAACAAGGAGGTATAGGCCTGTTTGCTCCGATGCGGGCTTGTGGGCCATAGTGGGTGTTTCTTTTACTACTACCTCCTTTCTGAATATATCTTTACTAGTACCGAAATCTTCAGATGAAAATGCGTGTGTACCCCATCCCAGCGTCGCGACGCATAGTGTTTGATCCGTCTGCCGAGATACAAGCGCGACAAAAAAATATGTGATATTTTCTTTTAGACTTTTTTTGCATTGTTCAGAGACCCGAGTAGATGGACATGCCTGATTGGTGATTATTACTTGAGTTTAGAGAATTGCCTTAGAGGTATCTCTTTTACTCTTCTTCTAGCGATCATGTAAAAGTAAAGTATTGCCGTGTGTCCCCAATTCCATCGTGTAGTTGTCAAGCACAAGATTTCGTATTAATAATATAGATAAAACAAGTAGTAAAAATAAAGTAAAATAAATAAACTAAGTGAACACATGCTTTCTAAGATGGCTTTAGCTTCAGGCACGGTTTTACTCATAAATGAACCCCACGGTAGAGTCTATCATGCTTCTTGACATTATTTAACCCAATATAAAAAGAGTGTACGAGATTGTTCATTCATTTGCTACATATGATGGGCAAGTTCTAAGCATGTTTTTAATTCTTTCCCAAGTTGTTGCTACATGTTCATTATTATTTTGCCTAAATGATACGATGTTATTTCTATTTTGTAGGATTTTAACAAGTGGGTAATACTTTTTAATAAAGGTTGCTTTAAGATCATCCCAAGAATTTATGCTAGCAACAATGATAATACACATTCTTTAACTTTTCCTCTAAGTGAAAATGATAATAATTTAAACTTGACAGTATTATTTTTCGCATTTTTAAACTTTTGGTATCACAAATTTCACAAAAATCATGCAAATTCATAGACACATCTTCACTAGAACTATCAACAAATTGCTCTTTGGTTATTAGATTTAATAACCCAAGACTTACTTCAAAGCTTTCAGCAGTTATTTTAGGTGTTGTGACTGGCTTAGCAATAAAGTTATCATTAGGAGTGTTTGTGTAGTCACACGATTTAGTACCTCTTTCTCCCATAGCTTATAACAGAAAGTTAGTACTATTTTTATGTATTTTAAATAGAATTAAAAATAAAAAACTAAAAACAAGACAAATAAAATTACTTTGCAAAATCTAAAAGAGAAAGAAGAGTTGTGCAACCTCCCAAAGCTTTGGTGTTTGCACAAAGTTGGCGATGATGTTGGCAGAAGATGTGCTCACTTAGCTTGATGAAGAAGATGATGATGATGTCCTTGGCGCCACTATGAGATGCTCTTACAACTCCCCGGCAACGGCGCCAAAAAATATGCTTGATGACGTTGGGAATCCGAAGGAGAGTGTTGTAGTAACCGAAGCTTTTTCCCCACATGGGTGACTCAAATCAAACTCTCGGGGAATTGGCTTAAAGGTGTCTTTTTTCCTCTTTTTCTAGCAATCCTGCAAAGTAAAGTCCTGACTTGTGTCCTCAACTTCACCCAGTGATTGTCAAGCACAAAATTTTGTATTAGTAATTGTAGATAAAAGAAGTAATAAAAGTAAATTAAAATAAATAGACAAAGTGAACTAAGTAAAAGCAATAAAGAGATAGTTGTTTTTGGGTTTTGTGTGTGATTAAGTAAACAAAGTATTTTTGTATTTTCGGATTAAAATAGTACTGCAAGTACAAAATAAGATAAATGCAATAGAAAGGTGTTTCTTATAATTAAAATTAGACGGGGATTCATGGGTTCACTTGTCTACTCTCTTTTTAAGTTGTAGTGGATAATAACAATTCATCGGTGAGATAATATTGGTGGAACTTCAGTATGTGTTTGATAAGAATTCATATGGGCATCACGTCTTAACATAAAGATGATGCAACACATCTCTCTTACACTTCACAAGAAAGAGAAAATTCTAAGCAATCTTGTATTAAGAATTAACATATCATAGAAATAAGTACTTTGACATGATGTTTGAATATCAAATATGCTACCTTGAGCAAACAAGATTATCACTTTTGTCACATGATAAACATAGCACATGCATTCACTTTAACCCTAGTGAGGTAGCAAAGGAAAAGGTAAAACCATAATGGATTATGAATATGTTTTCACTATTCAATCACTAAAACCATGGTACTCCATCTAATACACACATCTCCCCACACATGTTCTTGCATACAAGTTGGATCAGAACAAGCACTTAAGAGCGGGGTACATAGTATGCATCTATCAATACATCTTACACATAATAGATTCCAATTTCATATCACAATATCATAGAATAAAGATCCAACACATAGGAATTACATATATAACCATAATCATGTTCGGCAGCTCATATGGTACTAAGATATATGAAGAACAAAAGAGAAATAGATCAAGGTACTGTCACAAACCCATAGTCCAGAGATGGAATACTCCCCCTTCATCATGGTGTTGATGTGGAAGACGTTGAAGAATGTGGAGATCCCTTCAGCGGTGGCTCCGGTGAAGTTTCCCCCTCCAATCTTTGTTGTTGCAATCTTTGTTTTCTTGTTTCGGTGTTTCTGTGGCGCTCTCTTAGAGGAAACCCTAGGGTCTTATATATAGGGTTTTTTTAGGTCAAACGGAGTCCGTGGGTGAAAGAATCGGGCGAAACGGACGGTCGATGGCGAAATGAAGGTGGGTGGCGCGCTGATACATCGTAAACGTATCTATAATTTTTGATGCTCCATGCTTGTTTTACATAGCGATGCAGGTGGACGGTCCAGTGGGCCTGACGGACAGTCCGTCAGGTTAGGTGCAAGGAACAACTTGGTTAATTACGTGAAAGGTGATTAATAGCGAACTGACGAGGCGAACAAATTTTTTTATGCTGGCGGGCGTCCGCCTGCATCCCTAGTTTTACACCAATTGATATATGATTTGTTTACACTTCGTGGCACTTTTATGGATTTTCCGGCACTAACCTATTGACAAGATGCCACCATGCTAGTTCCCTGTTTTCTGTTGTTTTATATTTCAGAAAAGGTGTACATGAAATATTCTCGGAATTGGACGAAACAAAAGCTGAAGTTGCTATTTTACCGAAATGCAGACGAAGTCCGGAGGAGAGACGAAGGGGGGCCACAAGGTGGCCAGACCATGCCTAGGCACGAACTGGCCCTGGCCCGCGCCTAGGCGTGGTCTGGGGCAACCAGGCCTCCACCGACCTCTCCCTTCCACCTATAAGAAGCCTCCTGACGCGTGAACCCTAAATCAATCAGCCTCCACCCACGAAAATTTCGTAGCTCCACCGTCGCAGACAAGATCCGAGGGACAGAAGTCTCTTTTCTGGCACGCTGCTGGGGCGGGGAATTGCCCCCGTAGCCATTGATACGTCCCAAACGTATCTATAATTTCTTATGTTCCATGCTACTTTTATGATGATACTCACATGTTTTATACACATTATATGTAATTATTATGCATTTTCCGGCACTAACCTATTGACGAGATGCCGAAGAGCCAGTTGTTGTTTTCTGGTGTTTTTGGTTTCAGAAATCCTAGTAAGGCAATATTCTCGGAATTGGACGAAATCAACGCCTAGGGTCCTATTTTTCCACGAAGCTTCCAGAAGACCGAAGAGGATACGAAGTGGGGCCACGAGGTGGCCAGACAACAGGGCGGCGCGGCCCAAGCCCTGGCCGCGCCGGCCTGTTGTGTGGGGCCCTCGTGACGCCCCTCGACCTGCCCTTCCGCCTACTTAAAGCCTTCGTCGCGAAAACCCCGCACCGAGAGCCACGATACGGAAAACCTTCCGGAGACGCCGCCGCCGCCAATCCCATCTCGGGGATTCAGGAGATCGCCTCCGGCACCCTGCCGGAGAGGGGAATCATCTCCCGGAGGTCTCTTCATCGCCATGATCGCCTCCGGATCGATGTGTGAGTAGTGCACCCCTGGACTATGGGTCCATAGCAGTAGCTAGATGGTTGTCTTCTCCTCATTGTGCTATCATGTTAGATCTTGTGAGCTGCCTATCATGATCAAGATTATCTATTTGTAATGCTACATGTTGTGTTTGTTGGGATCCGATGAATATTGAATACTATGTCAAGTTGATTATCAATCTATCATATATGTTATTTATGTTCTTGCATGCTCTCCGTTGCTAGTAGAGGCTCGGCCAAGTTGATACTTGTGACTCCAAGAGGGAGTATTTATGCTCGATAGTGGGTTCATGCCTCCATTAAATCTGGGACAGTGACAAAAAGTTCTAAGGTTGTGGATGTGCTGTTGCTACTAGGGATAAAACATCGATGCTTTGTCTAAGGATATTTGTGTTGATTACATTACACACCATACTTAATGAAATTGTCTGTTGTTTACAACTTAATACTGGAGGGGGTTCGGATGATAACCTGAAGGTGGACTTTTTAGGCATAGATGCATGCTGGATAGCGGTCTATGTACTTTGTCGTAATGCCCCGATTAAATCTCATAGTACTCATCATGATATATGTATGTGCATTGTTATGCCTTCTTTATTTGTCAATTGCCCAACTGTAATTTGTTCACCCAACATCTGTTTATCTTATGAGAGAGACACCACTAGTGAACTGTGGACCCCGGTCCTATCCTTTACATCTGAAATACAATCTACTGCAATTGTTCTTTACTGTTCTTCGCAAACAATCATCATCATCCACACCATACATCTAATCCTTTGTTTACAGCAAGCCGGTGAGATTGACAACCTCACTGTTACGTTGGGGCAAAGTATTTTGATTGTGTTGTGCAGGTTCCACGTTGGCGCTGGAATCCCTGGTGTTGCGCCGCACTACACTCCGCCGCCATCAACCTTCAATGTGCTTCTTGGCTCCTACTGGTTCGATAAACATTGGTTTCTTACTGAGGGAAACTTACTGCTGTACGCATCACAACTTCCACTTGGGGTTCTCAACGGGCGTGTGCTTTACGCGTCATCAAGCTAAATTTCTGGTGGGGAGATTAAGACAACAATACCTTGCTGTTATTCATTAATAGGTACACTAATAATATTAATGATGGTGGGGAGATTAAGACAACAATACCTTGTAAGCTCCTAGGAATGCATGAAGATCTAGAAAATAACTATGGTTGGCTTGTTCCCGAAAATTTGTTTGATGAGGATAGCAAGCCTAAGTATAATGAAAAAGGAGCCTCTGAAATTTACATAGATAAGATAAAAATGCATAGTTGAGAAAGCTCCAAACCCACCTGTTGATGCTACATCTCTTGACAATACTTGATTCACACTTTCTGCGCCTAGCTGAAAGGCGTTAAAGAAAGCGCTTATGGGAGACAACCCATTATTTTACTTCTGCACTTTGTTTTATATTTGAGTCTCAGAAGTTGTTACTACTGTAGCAACCTCTCCTTATATTTATTTTATTGCATTGTTGTGCCAAGTAAAGTCTTTGATAGTAAAGTCAATACTAGATTTGGATTACTGCGTAGAAACAGATTTCTTGCTGTCACGAATTTCGATCTGCCTCTCTGTAGGTAACTCAGAAAAATCTGCCAATTTACGTGCGTGATCCTTTGATATGTACGCAACTTTCATTCAATTTGGGCATTTTCATTTGAGCAAGTCTGGTGCCTCAAAAAAATTCGTCTTTACGGACTGTTCTGTTTTGACAGATTCTGCCTTTTATTTCGCATTGCCTCTTTTGCTGTGTTGGATGGATTTCTTTGTTCCATTAACGTCCAGTAGCTTTGTGCAATGTCCAGAAGTGTTAAGAATGATTGTGTCACCTCTGAACATATGAATTTTTGATTATGCACTAACCCTCTAATGAGTTTGTTTTGAGTTTGGTGTGGAGGAAGTTTTCAAGGGTCAAGAGAGGAGGATGATACAATATGATCAAGAGCAGTGAAAGGTCAAAGCTTGGGGATGCCCCCGTGGTTCATCCCTGCATATTTTAAGAAGACCCAAGCATCTAAGCTTGGGGATGCCCAAGGCATCCCTTCTTCATCGACAACTTATCAGGTCACCTCTAGTGAAACTATATTTTTATTCCGTCACATCTTATGTGCTTTACTTGGAGCGTCTGTTTGCTTTTGTTTTTGCTTTTGTTTTTGTTTGAATAAGATCGGATCCTAGCATTCTTTGTGTGGGAGAGAGACACGCTCCGCTGTTTCGTATGAACACATGTGTTCTTAGCTTTATCTTTAATGTTCATTGCGAAAGTTGGACTATTTCATTCATTGTTATATGGTTGGAAACGGAAAATGCCGCATGTGGTAAATGGTTTAATGTCTTGAATAATGTGATACTTGGCAATTGTTGTGCTCATATAGATCATGTTTAAGCTCTTGCATCATATACCTTGTACCTATTAATGAATAACTACATAGAGCTTGTTAAAATTTGGTTTGCATGATTGATCTCTAGAGTCTAGATATTTTCTGGTTAAGGTGTTTGAACAACAAGGAGACAATGTAAAGTCTTATAATAGCTACAATATGTTCATATGTGAGCTTTGCTCCACCTTTTATACTTGAGTTTGCTTCAAACAACCTTGCTAGCCTAGCCTTGTATTGAGAGAAATTCTTCTCGTGCATCGAAATCCTTGAGCCAACCACTATGCCATTTGTGTCCACCATACCTACCTACTACATGGTATTTCTCCGCCATTCCAAAGTACATTACTTGAGTGCTACCTTAAAAATTCTATTCTTTGTCTTTACAATATATAGCTCATGGGACAAATAGCCTTAAAAACTATTGTGGTGAAGAATATGTACTTATGTGTTTTATTTCTTAATAAGTTGCTTGTTGAGCGGTAACCATGTTTCTGGGGACGCCATCAACTTTTACCTTTGTTGAATATCATGTGAGTTGCTATGCATGTTCGTCTTGTCTGAAGTAAGGGAGATTTTCATGATCAAATGGTTTGAGTATGCATAATGTTAGAGAAGAACATTGGGCCGCTAACTAAAGCCATGATTCATGGTGGAAGTTTCAGTTTGGACAACTAATCCTCAATCTCTTATGAGAAAATTAAGCGTTGTTGAATGCTTATGCATTAAAGAGGAGTCCATTATCCGTTGTCTATGTTGTCCCGGTATGGATGTCTAAGTTGAGAATAATCAAAAGCGAGAAATCCAATGTGAGCTTTCTCCTTAGACCTTTGTACGAGCGGCATAGAGGTACCCCTTTGTGACACTTGGTTGAAACATATGCTATGCAATGATAATCCGTGTTAATCCAAGCTAATTAGGACAAGGTGCGAGCACTATTGGTATACTATGCATGAGACTTGCAACTTATAAGATATCTTATACAAAACACATATGCTTTATTACTACCGTTGACAAAATTGTTTCTTGTTTTCAAAATGAAAAGCTCTAACACAAATATAGTAATCAATGCTTTCCTCTGCGAAGGGCCATTCTTCTACTTTATTGTTGAGTCAGTTTACCTATTCTTTCTATCCCAGAAGCAAACACTTGTATCAACCGTGTGCATTGATTCTTACATGTTTACCTATTGCACTTGTTATATTACTTTGTGTTGACAATTATCCATGAGATATACATGTTGAAGTTGAAAGCAACCGCTGAAACTTACATCTTCCTTTGTGTTGCTTCAATGCCTTTACTTTGAATTTATTGCTTTATGAGTAACTCTTATGCAAGTCTTATTGATTCTTGTCTTGAAAGTATTATTCATGAAAAGTATTTGCTATATGATTCATTTGTTTACTCATTATCTTCATCATTGCTTCGAATCGCTGCATTCATCTCATATGCTTTATAATAGTATGATCAAGATTATGATAGCATGTCACTTCAGAAATTATCTTTGTTATCGTTTACCTACTCGAGGGCGAGCAGGAACTAAGCTTGGGGATGCTTGATACGTCCCAAACGTATATATAATTTCTTATGTTCCATGCTACTTTTATGATGATACTCACATGTTTTATACACATTATATGTCATTATTATGCATTTTCCGGCACTAACCTATTGACGAGATGCCGAAGAGCCAGTTGTTGTTTTCTGCTGTTTTTGGTTTCAGAATCCTAGTAAGGCGATATTCTCGGAATTGGACGAAATCAACGCCCAGGGTCCTATTTTTCCACGAAGCTTCCAGAAGACCGAAGAGGATACGAAGTGGGGCCACGAGGTGGCCAGACAACAGGGCGGCGCGACCCAAGCCCTGGCCGCGCCGGCCTGTTGTGTGGGGCCCTCGTGACGCCCCTCGACCTGCCCTTCCGCCTACTTAAAGCCTTCGTCGCGAAAACCCCAATACCGAGAGCCACGATACGGAAAACCTCCAGAGACGCCGCCGCCAATCCCATCTCGGGGATTCGAGAGATCGCCTCCGGCACCCTGCCGGAGAGGGGAATCATCTCCCGGAGGTCTCTTCATCGCCATGATCGCCTCCGGATCGATGTGTGAGTAGTCCACCCCTGGACTATGGGTCCATAGCAGTAGCTAGATGGTTGTCTTCTTCTCATTGTGCTATCATGTTAGATCTTGTGAGCTGCCTATCATGATCAAGATCATCTATTTGTAATGCTACATGTTGTGTTTGTTGGGATCCGATGAATATTGAATACTATGTCAAGTTGATTATCAATCTATCATATATGTTATTTATGTTCTTGCATGCTCTCCGTTGCTAGTAGAGGCTCTGGCCAAGTTGATACTTGTGACTCCAAAAGGGAGTATTTATGCTCAATAGTGGGTTCATGCCTCCATTAAATCTGGGACAGTGACAGAAAGTTCTAAGGTTGTGGATGTGCTGTTGCTACTGATACGTCTCCGACGTATCGATAATTTCTTATGTTCTATGCCATATTATTGATGATACCTACATGTTTTATGCACACTTTATGTCATATTCGTGCATTTTCTCGGAACTAACCTATTAACAAGATGCCGAAGTGCCGGTTCTCGTTTTCTGCTGTTTTTGGTTTCGGAAATCCTAGTAACGAAATATTCTCGGAATTGGACGAAACAAAGACCCGGGGGCCTATTTTTCCACGAACCTTCCGAGAAGACCGAAGAGCATACGAAGTGGGGCCACGAGGTGGCCAAACCACATGGCGGCGCGGCCAAGGGGGCCCGCGCCGCCTCGTGGTGTGGGCCCCTCGTCAGGCCCCGACTCTGCCCTTCCGCCTACTTAAAGTCTCCGTCGCGAAACCCACGATGCGAAAAACCACGATACGGAAAACCTTGCGAGACACCGCCGCCGCCGATCCCATCTCGGGGATTCTAGAGATCTCCTCCGGCACCTGCCGGAGAGGGGATTCATCTCCCGGAGGACTCTACACCGCCATGGTCGCCTCCGGAGTGATGAGTGAGTAGTTCACCCCTGGACTATGGGTCCATAGCGGTAGCTAGATGGTTGTCTTCTCCTCATTGTGCTTCATTGTTGGATCTTGTGAGCTGCCTAACATGATCAAGATCATCTATCCGTAATACTCTATGTTGTGTTTGTCGGGATCCGATGGATAGAGAATACCATGTCATGTTAATTATCAAGTTATTACATATGTGTTGTTTATGATCTTGCATGCTCTCCGTTACTAGTGGAGGCTCGGCCAAGTTTTTGCTTTTAACTCCAAGAGGGAGTATTTATGCTCGATAGTGGGTTCATGCCCGCATTGACACCGGGACGATGACGAGAAAGTTCTAAGGTTGTGTTGTGATGTTGCCACTAGGGATAAAACATTGGCGCTATGTCCGAGGATGTAGTTGTTGATTACATTACGCACCATACTTAATGCAATTGTCCGTTCCTTTGCAACTTAATACCGGAAGGGGTTCGGATGATAACTCGAAGGTGGACTTTTTAGGCATAGATGCGGTTGGATGGCGGTCTATGTACTTTGTCGTAATGCCCAATTAAATCTCACTATACTTATCATGTCATGTATGTGCATTGTTATGCCCTCTCTATTTGTCAATTGCCCGACCGTAATTTGTTCACCCAACATGCTTTTATCTTATGGGAGAGACACCTCTAGTGAGCTGTGGACCCCGGTCCATTCTT
Organism: Lolium rigidum; assembly: GCF_022539505.1. NCBI lineage: Eukaryota > Viridiplantae > Streptophyta > Magnoliopsida > Poales > Poaceae > Lolium > Lolium rigidum. The sequence goes on from NC_061508.1 coordinate 302,421,680, forward strand.
TAATACTTGAAATACAAATCTGCTGCAATACTTGTTTTTACTGTTTTCTCTGCAAACAATCATCTTCCACACAATACGGTTAATCCTTTGTTACGGCAAGCCGGTGAGATTGACAACCTCACTCGTTTCGTTGGGGCAAAGTACTTTGGTTGTGTTGTGCGGGTTCCACGTTGGCGCCGGAATCTCCGGTGTTGCGCCGCACTACATCCCGCCGCCATCAACCTTCAACGTGCTTCTTGGCTCCTCCTGGTTCGATAAACCTTAGTTTCTTTACGAGGGAAAACTTGCTCGCTGTGCGCATCATACCTTCCTCTTGGGGTTGCCCAACGAACGTGTGAAATACACGCCATCAAGCTCTTTTCCGGCGCCGTTGCCGGGGAGATCAAGACACGCTGCAAGGGGAGTCTCCACTTCCCAATCTCTTTACTTTGTTTTTGTCTTGCTTTATTTTATTTACTACTTTGTTTGCTGCACTTATATCAACACACAAAAAAATTAGTTGCTAGCTTTACTTTATTTACTGTCTTGTTTGCTATATCAAAAACACAAAAAAATTAGTTTACTTGCATTTACTTTATCTAGTTTGCTTTATTTACTATTGCTAAAATGGCCAACCCTGAAAATACTAAGTTGTGTGACTTCACTAGCACAAATAATAATGATTTCTTATGCACACCTATTGCTCCACCTGCTACTACAGCAGAGTTCTTTGAAATTAAACCTGCTTTACTTAATCTTGTTATGCGAGAGCAATTTTCCAGTGTTAGTTCCGATGATGCTGCTGCTCATCTCAATAATTTTGTTGAACTATGTGAAATGCAAAAGTATAAAGATGTAGATGGTGACATTATAAAATTAAAATTGTTTCCTTTCTCATTAAGAGGAAGAGCTAAAGATTGGTTGCTATCTCTGCCTAAGAATAGTATTGATTCCTGGACTAAATGCAAGGATGCTTTTATTGGTAGATATTATCCCCCTGCTAAAATTATATCTTTGAGGAGTAGCATAATGAATTTTAAACAATTGGATAATGAACATGTTGCTCAAGCTTGGGAAAGAATGAAATCTCTAGTTAAAAATTGCCCAACCCATGGACTGACTACTTGGATGATCATCCAAACCTTCTATGCGGGACTAAATTTTTCTTCGCGGAATTTATTGGATTCAGCTGCTGGAGGTACCTTTATGTCCATCACTCTTGGTGAAGCAACAAAGCTCCTTGATAATATGATGGTTAATTACTACTGAATGGCACACGGAAAGAGCTCCACAAGGTAAGAAGGTAAATTCCGTTGAAGAATCCTCTTCCTTGAATGATAAGGTTGATGCTATTATGTCTATGCTTGCGAATGATAGGACTAATGTTGATCCTAATAATGTTCCATTAGCTTCATTGGTTGCTCAAGAAGAACATGTTGATGTAAACTTCATTAAAAACAATAATTTCAACAACAATGCTTATCGGAACAATTCTAGTAATAACTATAGGCCATATCCTTATAATAATGGTAACGGTTATGCTAATTCTTATGGGAATTCTTACAACAATAATAGGAATACACCCCCTGGACTTGAAGCCATGCTTAAAGAATTTATTAGTACACAAACTGCCTTTAACAAATCATGTTGAGGAAAAGCTCAATAAAATTGATATTCTTGTTTCTAGAGTTGATAGTCTTGCCTCCGATGTTGATCTTTTGAAATCGAAAGTTATGCCTAATAGGGATATTGAAAATAAAATTGTTACTACAGAAAATTCCATCCAAGTTAGAATTAATGAGAATATAAGATTAATGGCTGAACTGCGTGCTAGATGGGATAGAGAAGAAAATGAAAAACTAGCTAAAAAGGAAAATGTAGCTAAAGTTTGGACTATTACCACCACTAGCAATGCTAATTCTTCACATGTTGCTGCACCTCCTACTATCAATGGTAAAATAATTGGTGTTGGCAATGCTTCTACTCCTAGTGCAAAGCGCGCAAAATTACTGAAGCTGCTAAAGCTGCTTGAAAGCCGCTTGTGATAAAACTGCTGAAATTTTTTCCAACCTTGGGGATGATAATCCCATTGCTTTAGATTGTAATGATTTAGATTTTGATGATTTCCACATCTCTGAAGTTATAAAGTTCTTACAAAAACTTGCTAAAAGTCCCAATGCTAGCGCTATAAACTTGGCTTTCACAAAACATATTACAAATGCTCTCATAAAAGCTAGAGAAGAGAAACTAAAACTTGAAACTTCTATTCCTAGAAAGCTAGAGGATGGTTGGGAGCCCATCATTAAAATGAGAGTCAAAGATTTTGATTGTAATGCTTTATGTGATCTTGGTGCAAGTATTTACGTTATGCCTAAGAAAGTCTATGATATGCTTGACTTGCCACCATTGAAAAATTGTTATTTGGATGTTAATCTCGCTGATAATGCTAAAAAGAAACCTTTGGGGAGAGTTGATAATGTTCATATTATGGTTAACAATAACCTTGTTCCCGTTGATTTTGTTGTCTTGGATATTGAATGCAATGCATCTTGCCCCATTATATTGGGAAGACCTTTTCTTGAACCGTTGGTGCCACTATTGATATGAAGGAAGGTAATATTAAATATCAATTTCCTCTCAAAAAAGGTATGGAACACTTCCTTAGAAAGAGAATGAAGTTACCTTATGATTCTATTATTAGAACAAATTATGATGTTGATGCTTCGTCTCTTGATGTTACTTGAGTTACACTTTCTACGCCTAGCTGAAAGGCGTTAAAGAAAAGCGCTTATGGGAGACAACCCATGTTTTTACTACAGTATTTTTGTTTTATATTTGTGTCTTGGAAGTTGTTTACTACTGTAGCAACCTCTCCTTATCTTAGTTTTATGTTTTGTTGTGCCAAGTAAAGTCTTTGATAGAAAAGTAAGTACTAGATTTGGATTACTTGCGCAGTTCCGGATTTCTTTCTTCGTCACGAATCTGGGTCTATCTCCCTGTAGGTAGCCCAGAAAATTAAGCCAATTTACGAGCATGATCCTCGGATATGTACGCAACTTTCATTCAATTTGAGCATTTTCGTTTGAGCAAGTCTGGTGGCCTAATAAAATCCATCTTTACGGACTGTTCTGTTTTGACAGATTCTGTCTTTTATTTCGCATTGCCTCTTTTGCTATGTTGGATGAATTTCTTTGATCCATTAATGTCCAGTAGCTTTATGCAATGTCCAGAAGTGTTAAGAATGATTGTGTCACCTCTGACCATGTTAATTTTTATTGTTCACTAACCCTCTAATGAGTTGTTTCGAGTTTGGTGTGGAGGACGTTTTCAAGGATCAA
>NC_061508.1:302425096-302485344 GCF_022539505.1 Lolium rigidum
GTAGAGCCGGGAAGAGTCTAGAGCTGCGGCTGGCCGAGACCCCTCCGAGCGACGGCCCGCAATGCTCTTCTCGGTCACACGCGGCGATGCGAAGTGCAAGGGCGTGCCACCTGACCTATACCTGGTCAGGAAGGTGATGGGGGATGCCTCGCTTAGTTCCTGCATGGCATACACGTAAACATTAAATACGAGCCTCGATCGGCTCTCAGGTTATCCCGTGAATCGGCTCAAAGAGCCGATCCACTCCATGATCCGTGCGGGGTGCACGAATACTTGGTGATCCCTGCTTGATCAAGATAAAGCTAATGAGATCTACGACGATTTAGGGTTTTCACCGCATAATCGGATCATCCTACTCCAGGTTGGGCCTCGCGGCCACGCACGGTGCTCATAAGCCGATCCTAAACAAGGCCAAAGAACCAACAATGTAGTTGATCCACGGAACATCCTGTTTAGGACTTGCGAACGCCACCCTGCGTGCCACTCGGATCCTCCCCCCTTGCGGGGCCTAACTATTGCGGATATTAAACTAATCCTTGCAGAGCAAGGAGCAATCGTAACGGATCGGATCTACTAAACGATGAACAAGTAGGTGCCGCCCCCATGCCCGAGATAGGCATGAGGACGGCTAGATATGCAAGGGTTGCACTACGTAAGCATGTTTATACGAAGAACAATGCTAACCCTAACACATCTATGATAACTACGTTGCCCGCCATCAAAGACGCTTCGATACGGACAACGCATGAACAACATGGAGCTTGTGCTTGCCTAGATCGCAAGATGCGATCTAGGCAGCATGTCGCTACCCGATTGAAACCCTCGAGACGAAGGAGTTGGCGATGCGCCGAGATTGGTTTGTTTTGGGGTGAACGTTGTGTTGTTGTTTATTCCATAAACCCTAGGTACATATTTATAGTCCAGGGACTTCCTAATGCGGGCGTGCACTAAACCGTGCACGAATAAGATTCTATCTCTAAACTAAGATGCGATCTAATATCTTACGTATACACGGGCAATTAAGCCCAACTTCGCGCATAAGGCCAATTCTTGTTCTTCCTTCCGTGTATATCTTCAAGTCTATCTCAATCGTGGCCCACCTCTAACTCGGTTAAATCTTGGTGATAACACATGCCCCCCTGGTTTTGGAAATGACATTTCCAAAATCATTATGCTTTCCTTCGTCGGGTCATGTCGTGGCAGGATTTTTCGCAGTACCCGTCATCATGATGCCCTGTCCCTTCCGCTTCGACGCGGCTTACGAAATTTTTCTGCTAGGCACCATTCCTCGGGAACTGCTGTGGTAATGAATCTCCCGCATATCCTCTTCATCCAACCGTTCTACATAGTTTTCGGCCTCTTCAGCCCCTTCGCACTAGCACCCAAAAAACCCTTCCGTGCCACCATGTCTTCCTCCTCCTCTTCCTCCTCCGAACTTTCCTATGGGTCCTCCTCCTCCCGCGAGACACCACCGGACATCCGTGCCCCAGAAGCATGGGACCTGGAAGACCACGCCTCTTCCATCTGGTCCGAAGATGACCAATCCCTGACTAGCGGAGATGAAGATCTTCAGTTCCTTGCCGTCGGGGAACTGGAGCCAGAGAGCGAGGATGACCGGTTCCCCTGGGACGGCTGTCCTTCCTCTGCAGAAGAGGAAAAGGAAGACGATGCCGATGACGACGACTCCCTCGAGGGCTATCCGTCGGCGAAGCGTCTCCGCATGTGGTGGGATGACGACAGCAGCGACGACGAAGACGGGGATGAAGCTCCCGTAGAGGACTACGGGAGTAGCGACGAGGGGGCCATCGGCAGCAGTGCTGATGAGAGCTCCGAGGACGACGACGAGGGCAGTGATGGCCCATAGATTAGGATCTACTAGTGTAGGCCTAACAGTAGTAGATTGGTCAATAGACCCTCCTTTTGAGCAATCGGTTCTTCCTTTGTAAGAAATCCTCTTTATTAATGAAGAAGTCTCCCTAATTTGATTTTGTTGATTCCTTTTAACCGATCCGCAATGAGCCGATGATAACACATCAAGCCTTCCTGAACTATCCTTCGTCCCTTTCGAATAATAACCTCGGGTTCCACCAGATCACCCTTGACGAAAATCACGACTCAGGACTTAGCCGATGGCCACCTAATCGGCTTTCCAAACAGAGCATCTGCTAGGCCAGCTGCCCCCCAAGCCTCAGTCCAGGCGACAAAGGTAGTAAATCAGCTCAAATGTGCCGCCATCGTCCTCAGGCCATAATGCGGAGCCAGCCGATTTAGCAGGAGTCGGTTTCCCAGAACGAAGGGCCTTCAAGGTGAGCTGCCCCCCGAGCCTTCAATCTACTCCTTGTGCTTGCACGTCCAGGCTGCTCATGGCATTGTTCTTGAAGAGAGGATCCGGGCCTTTAAACTACTCCACTGAGGAGTTCTTCCGTTAAAATCTTCCTCCGTGCTCCGCTGACCCTCTGATCGAAACAGTTATTCCTCTTGAGTCGATGGCCATGCATCGGCTTTTCATATCCTTAAGTCGATGCCTGCCGCATCGGCTATCTCTTGATTCTGAAGTCGATGCCTGCCGCATCGGCTGTGCTCGAAAATTTTCGAATTTTGTTTTTTACGGCCGACCTGTGCATCGGCCCCCCATATTCCAATACCCATCACCAGAAGATGAGATGCTTCCGTTGCATACCCTCGTATTTTCATATACCTGGGTGCCCCCCGAGCCGATTCTGTCAAGAGAATTGATGGTATCGGCTCGGTGGATAACACGTTGAACCTAGGCAGAATGGTGGGTGAGGATAATTTTGGCCGATCGCTGGAATCGGCCTCCACGCTGCTTGCTCGTTGAAGGTTTTGTAAGTTCCCTTCATAAGTTTTTGGGGCCGATCACAAGGATCAGCCTCTCCTGGTTTGCTCATTGGTTTGATCTTGCTACTTGGTCAGGCCGGATAAAACCAACCCGACTTCTGACTTGATGCGCTTGCTGTCGTCCACCTTGAGTGCTCCGTAGAGTCGTGGAGCGCTACGCTCTGTCGGCAAGACGAGTACCATGTTTGTGCCAGCCGATGTCTCATCATCGGCTTTCCTCTGTTTAGGGCGCCATTCCATTTTCTGTGGACGACCCTCTTCATCCAGGGTTCGCTGGACCTTTGCAGCCAGATCAGGCCGTGCCTTCCTTAGCGTATGCAGGTACAACCTCTCGGCTTCCTCTAGGCCGCGCAATCGCTGAACCCTGCGCTTTTGGGAACGGCTGAGTCCGTCAGGGCACCACCTTGGCCGGTGGTACCTATCTTCTTCCACTTCTCCCTCGTCTTCTAAATCCTCAAGATCTGCCCAACGAGGTGACTCAGCGCGTTTGCTTTGTGGCGGGAGAGGCCCTAGGCGCTCAAACACGGACACGTTGGCTGCCCCCTTCTTTTTCTGATTGCATTCTGGGCAACTGCCGATTGTGGGCAATCGGCTCATTCCCTGAATCCCAGCAGAGTGTCCGAAGAAGGGGCAGTCCCAATGCCTGGCGTTGTCATCTTGCTCCCTTGATGCTTCCGTGGCACGGCGTACGTGGTCCTCCTCATCGCGATCCTGCCGACGATGTCTTCTGGCTTCTCTAGCCAATCGATCTCCTTCATCATCATAGTTGGACCGTCGGCGTTGGTCATATTGACTCACATATTTGTTGAGGAGGTGGTCAGAGAGAGGTCGTTGATATCTTATATTCTTCACTTCTCCCTCTGTGACGTAGCGCTTGCCATCATGATGGAGCCGATCGCGTGGAGCGGCCTCCTCTGGTATCCTTGCTATGAGAGCAGCTGCCCTCATCTCCATCTTTGCCGGAGTGGTTCCCGTGTCCTACCATGTTGATGCTGAACGTGGGACCCGGCTGGCAGCCCTCGGGGTGAATGGCTTCTACCATGTTAACGGCGGGGAAGGGCTGGGTGTCTACCTTCATGGCGTACTGGTTGAAAATCAAACGCCCCTTCTCTATCGCCGCTTGGATGTGTTGACGCCACACCCTGCAGTCGTTGGTGGCATGGGAAAGCGAATTGTGGAATTTACAGTACGGCTTTCCGTTTAGCTCTTGCGCCGTGGGGAACTTGAGACCTTCAGGAATCGTCAACTGTTTCTCCTTGAGCAGGAGGTCGAAGATTTGTTCAGTCTTGGTCACGTCAAAATCAAATCCCCTGGGCGGCCCTGGTGGCTTTACCCATTTGCAGGACACGGGGTTCCTCCCCGAGTCCACTCAGCCACTGCTACTTCTTGGTCTCCCGCAGCACTTCAATTTCCTCTCAGTATCGACCATGACTACCGCACGCTTGAACTTGTCTTGGTACAGTGTCCGGGTGGCGCTGTTCATATGCTGATAGTTTCGAACCATGTGCGCCGCCGAGGGATAATCTGCTTGGGAGGCCATGTCCTTGAGCTGTGTTGCAAGGCCAGCCTACGCCAACTCGATCGCTTCCTTTTCGGTTATACGAACCGAATAACATCGGTTCCTAAGGTTCCTCGAAGCGCTGGATGTACTCCGTCACCGTTTCTCCGCGCTTCGACGTAGTTGTGCTAGATCGGCAATGCTAGAATCGGAAGCTTCGAATGATATCGCATGTGGAACTCGTTCTTCCAATTGCTTCCAAGACTCGGATGGAGTTTGGCTGGCAAAGAGGTATACCATCCAAAAGCCGATCCCGTGAGGGACTCGTGAAAAGAGCCTCACGCGTAGTTGATCCGACACCGAAGCCGGTCCTAGTTGCGCCAAATATCGGCCGATGTGCTCGATGGAGCCGGAGCCATCTCGATCCACCGAATTTGGAGAAATCGGGAGCCGATATTTAGGTGGCAGCGGGATCATCTCGTACTCATCGGGGTACGGCTTGGAATAGCCGATTGCCCTCCTTTTCGGCATAATGCCGAACCGGTCTCTCGGCATGGTACCGATCCGATCCGCCGTGCCGGCTGCAGGGAGATGCGCTCGAAGATTCGCCGGGGTGGCGTACTTAGCCAGCCATGTTTGCTTTTCCAGCTCCGAGCCAACCGCAGGAGCTGGACTCGGGAGTTTCGTCGGGGTGGCGTACTTAGCTAGCCACGTCTCGCTTCTCAAGCTCGTCGCCGACGTTCCTCCTGTTTGCGCCGGAGTCCCCGACGTTGTGGCCTGGTTTGAGAGTGCCCGAGCTGCCACAATCTGGCACATACGTGCACGCGTATCCTTGAGGGATCTCCTTAGGCGCCTCAACCAAGAACTGGCAGTCATTAGGGTCACCACCAATCTTGTAGACGACGAATGCCGGTGTAGCCGGCACTTCAGCTGGTGTTGCCAACGCATATGGCAGCGGTGGACGGGACCTGGAGTGGCAACTCTCCTTGGTGCGTCCCGAGAGCTGGTCCGGACGGCGAGTACCGGTGGCTCATGATCTCTGGGATCACGCGCAGAGCGAGACGCTCCAACACGTTGACCAAGTTTTCAGAGTGGCGGTGTAGCGAGTGAGCCACCAAGTAGTTAATCTCCTGCCGCAGGGCCATGGTGCGTTCCTCCGACGGGGCAGAGAGATCTATCCCATCGAGTGCACCTTGTGGTGAGAATCCCTTCCATCTGATGCCATGGGTACGGGTTCTCTGAAAAGAGCCGATGAGGTCGGCTTCGAGGGTGGCCTTGATTTCGCCATGTTTCTTCTTGAGCTCAGCAGGCAGCTCCTCGTAGGTGACCGGCGTGCCGTCCGTCGCCATCTCAGATGTAGATGGCGATGTGGTTGATGTGATTGTCCCACCGGGCGTGCCGAATGTGTTGACCGCCAAAACCCACCGTCGGGCAGCGACGAGTCGGCACTAGTAGAGCCGGGAAGAGTCTAGAGCTGCGGCTGGCCGAGACCCTCCGAGCGACGGCCCGCAATGCTCTTCTGGTCACACGCGGCGATGCGAAGTGCAGGGCGTGCCACCGACCTATACCTGGTCAGGAAGGTGATGGGGGATGCCTCGCTTAGTTCCTGCATGGCATACACGTAAACATTAAATACGAGCCTCGATCGGCTCTCAGGTTATCCCGTGAATCGGCTCAAAGAGCCGATCCACCCATGATCCGTGCGGAGTGCACGAATACTTGGTGATCCTGCTTGATCAAGATAAAGCTAATGAGATCTACGACGATTTAGGGTTTTCACCGCATAATCGGATCATCCTACTCCAGGTTGGGCCTCGCGGCCACGCACGGTGCTCATAAGCCGATCCTAAACAAGGCCAAAGAACCAACAATGTAGTTGATCCACGGAACATCCTGTTTAGGACTTGCGAACGCCACCTCGCGTGCCACTCGGATCCTCCCCTTTGCAGGGGCCTAACTATTGCAGATATTAAACTAATCCTTGCGAGCAAGGAGCAATCGTAACGGATCAGATCTACTAAACGATGAACAAGCAGGGTGCCGCCCCCATGCCCGAGATAGGCATGAGGACGGCTAGATATGCAAGGGTTGCACTACGTAAGCATGTTTATACGAAGAACAATGCTAACCCTAACACATCTATGATAACTACGTTGCCCGCCATCAAAGACGCTTCGAGTACGGGCAACGCATGAACAACATGGAGCTTGTGCTGCCTAGATCGCAAGATGCGATCTAGGCAGCATGTCGCTACTCGATTGAAACCCTCGAGACGAAGGAGTTGGCGATGCGCCGAGATTGGTTTGTTTTGGGGTGAACGTTGTGTTGTTGTTTATTCCATAAACCCTAGGTACATATTTATAGTCCAGGGACTTCCTAATGCGGGCGTGCACTAAACCGTGCACGAATAAGATTCTATCTCTAAACTAAGATGCGATCTAATATCTTACGGATACACGGGCAATTAAGCCCAACTTCGCGCATAAGGCCAATTCTTGTTCTTCCTTCCGTGTATATCTTCAAGTCTATCTCAATCGTGGCCCACCTCTAATTCGGTTAAATCTTGGTGATAACAAAAGAACAGTAAAGAACAATAGTAGCAGATTTGTATTTCAGATGTAAAGAATAGGACCGGGGTCCACAGTTCACTAGAGGTGTCTCTCCCAGAAGATAAATAGCATGTTGGGTGAACAAATTACAGTCGGGCAATTGACAAATAGAGAGGGCATGTGTTATCACCAGAATTTGACCAAGTCAAAGGTGGGCCGCGATCAAGATGGACGTGAAGAATATACACGGAAGAAGTACGTGAATCGGCCTTGTGTACCAAGTTTGGGCTAGATTGCCCGTGTATCTGTAATATATTAGATCGCATCTTAGATTAGAAGATAGAGTTTTACCCGTGCACGGTTTAGTGCACGCCCACATTAGAAAGTCCCCTGGACTATAAATATGTACCTAGGGTTTATGGAATAAACAACAACCAACGTTCACCCCAAACAAATCTCGGCGCATCGCCAACTCCTTCGTCTCGAGGGTTTCTACCGGTAAGCACCATGCTTGCCTAGATCGCATCTTGCGATCTAGGCAGCGAAGCTTATCCCCGTTGCTCATGCGTTGCTCGTGCTTGAAGCCTTTTTGATGGCGAGCAACGTAGTTATCTTAGACATGTTAGGGTTAGCATTGTTCTTCATATAATATGCTATCGTAGTGCGACCCTTGCATGTCTAGCCGCCTTACGCCTATCTTAGGTGTAGGGGCGGCACCCCGCTTGATCACTATTTAGTAGATTCGATCCGTTACGGTTGCTCCTTGATTCTTCAAGGATTAGTTTAACATCTGCAATAGTTAGGCCTTACAAAGGGTTGTAGGATCCATCGGCGTGTAGGGTGTAGTTTGCTAGCCCTAGACAGGACGTTCCGAGGATCAACCTCGTGTTGGTTTTTAGGCCCTGTCTAGGATCGAGCTACGATCACCGTACGCGAGCGCGAGGCCCAATCGTGAGTAGGATGATCCGATTATGCGGTGAAAACCCTAAATCGTCGTAGATCGGATTAGCTTTATCTTGATCAAGCAGGACCACCATATATTCGGACACCTTGTACGAATCATGGGTGGATCGGCTCTTTGAGCCGATTCACAGGATAACCTCGAGAGCCGATCGAGGCTCGTATTTGACGTTTACGTGTGTGCCCCGCAGAAACTAAGCGAGGCATCATCCACACCTTCCTGACTAGGTATAGGTCAGGTGGCACGCCCTGCGACAGCATCGGGCGCGTGACCAGAAGGCTTTGCGGGCCGCCGCTCAGAGGGACTGGGGCCAGCCGCAGCCCTAAGTTGTTCCCGGCTCTCCTGTGTTGCCAGTCGTTGCCCGACGGTGGGTTTCTGACGCCAACACATTCTGGCACGCCCGGTGGGACAATCTTCGACATCCACCGCATCGCCATCTACATCTGAGATGGCGGAAAGCACTCCGGTCAAATATGAGGACCTGACTGACGAGCTCAAGAAGAAACATGACAAGATCAAGACAGTCATCGAGGCCGAACTCATCGGCTCCTTCAAAAGGACCCGTCTACCGATGCCAGGCGCATTGGCAGCATCGGAAGTGCCGAGATCACCGGCATACACCGTCGACATGGCGGAGAATATGTACCCTGGGGGGCCACAGCCAGGACACCTGTTCAACATCCATATGGTAGAGCTTGGGTACCGCCCTGGTAAGGGTAATGATGAGGGCAGCTGCTCTCATAGCAAGGATGAAGGGGGGGCTGGCCCACGTGATCGGCCCCGACACTGCTACGAGGTCCTGGTGATGATCAAGATGGAGGCCGATTCCAGCGATCGGACCGTGTTATCCGCGCCACCGGCTCTCCCGATGATTCGGCGTCGACCTCACAGGTGACGGAAAGTTAGGGTACGGGTTCACCTCGGGCTGATGAGCTGGAGGAAGTCGACATCGGCCCCGGGGACAAGCCGCGACCAACATTTATCGGCAAGAAGTTGGATCCACGGAGTCGGGGTCGGATGATTGCTCTGTTGAAAGAATACCCGGATTGCTTCGCATGGGACTATACGAGAGATGCCTGGGTTAGACGGAGCATCATCGAACATCGGCTCCCCTTAAGAAAGGATTTCGGCCGTTCCAGCAACGAGCACGTCAGATGAGAGCCGAAATTCTGGAGGAGGTCAAGAAAGAAATCGAGAAGATGTTGGCCGCCGGGTTCATCAGGCCATGCAGTTATGCTGAGTGGATCTCCAGTATCATGCCCGTGGAGAAGAAGGATGGCCGATGGCGTGTGGCTATCGATTTCAGAGATCTCAACAGAGCCACTCCCAAGGACGAATATCCGATGCCTGTGGTAGAGACACTGATCAACGCAGCTGCTGGCCACAAGGTGTTGAGCTTCATGGATGGCAACGCCGGCTACAATCAAATCTTCATGGCGCCAGAGGACATACACAAGACCGCGTTCAGAGTACCAGGGGCGGTAGGCTTGTTTGAATATGTAGTAATGACCTTTGGATTGAAGAATGCTGGTGCAACGTACCAACGAGCTATGAATTATATTTTTCACGATTTGATCGGTAAGTTGGTGGAAATCTATATCGACGACGTCGTAGTCAAATCTGTCTCCATGGAGGGGCACTTGGATGATTTACGGCGCATCCTAGACCGAACTCGGAAGTTCGGACTGAGAATGAACCCGAAGAAGTGTGCCTTCGGTGTAACGGCTGGTCAGTTCCTAGGTTTTCCGGTTCATGAACGGGGAATTGAAATCGGCCTGAAGAGTCAAGAGGCGGTGCGCACCATGCAGTCGCCTACCACAAAGAAGGAGCTCCAACGTCTCATTGGCAAGATCAATTTTGTCCGACGATTCATCTCCAATCTGTCAGGACGAATCGAGCCATTCATGGCGCTGGTGAAGACCAAGTCTGACGATGAATTTCACTGGGGGCGGAACGGCGGCAGGCGTTTGATGAAATTAAAAGGTATCCGACGACGCCGCTCGTGCTAGTTCCGCCCGGCAAGACCAGCTGTTCTACATCTACCTGTCAGTGGCTGACACGTCCATCGCCTCGGTGGTGGTGCAACTCTACGAGGGCGTCGAAAGGGTCGTTTTCTACCTCAGCAGAAGAATGTTGGACGCGGAAACCAGGTATCCTGAGGTCGAGAAACTGTGCCTCTGCCTGTTCTTTACCTGCACCAAGCTGCATCACATCCTGTTGATGGCGGAGATCTTCGTCATATGCAAGTCGGATGTTGTCAAGCACATGCTGTCGGCCCCCGTGTTGAAAGGCCGACTAGGTAAGTGGATGTTTGCGTTGTCAGAATTTGATCTCCGGTATCAGCCTGCGAAAGCAGTCAAAGGGCAAGCGTTGGCTGATCTCATAGCTGAGCGAACCAGTACCAATATAGCAGCACTATCTATAGTGCATGGGCTATGTTCTTCGACGGATCGGCTTGCGACGATGGTTGTGGCATCGGCATTCTGCTCGTGTCGCCTCGGGGGGCAGAGTACTCCTTCTCCATCAGACTATCTACCCCTTGCACCAACAACGTAGCAGAATATGAAGCGGTGCGCAAGGGGATGGAGTTGCTATTGGAAGCCGGGGCAGAGGCAGTAGAGCTTTTTGGAGACTCCAAGTTGGTGATTAACCAGCTCACGGACGAATATAAGTGCGAGAGTGAATCGCTTTTCCCGTATTGGATGGAATGCCGTGAGTTGATGACACAGCTTCGGTACATCAACTTTAATTGGGTCCCAAGGTCCCGAACGTCGAGGCCAACAATCTCGCACGGATGGCGTCGGGCTACATAGACATACCGACGGGTCGGGAGTTCGAGTACAATTCCCGGAACGGGATGACTGGAGAACCGATATCTTCAATTATTTGAAGGATTCGGCTCGGGGGGCACCCAAAAGGATAAGATACAAGGCCATGAAATATGTCCTCATAGGAGATGACATGTTCTACAGGACGTTGGAAGGATTGCTACTCAAGTGCTTAGGGCCAACACAATCTAATCGGCTCTTACATGAGGTACATGAAGGCGCCTGTGGGACTCACCAATCGGCCCAGAAGATGAAGTGGTTAATCCGACGATCAGGGTTTTATTGGCCTACCATGCTGGGAAGACTGCTTCGGCTACTACAAGGGGTGCCAAGCATGTCGGATGTTCGGGAAGATCCGGATGGTACCCGCATCGGCGATGAACCCTATCATCAAACCTTGGCCATTTCGAGGTTGGGGCATGGATATGATCGGCAAGATACACCCTCCGTCAAGCAAGAACCACGAATGGATTCGGCCATTACAGATTATTTCACCAAATGGGTGGAGGCCGTTCCCATGAAGAAAGTAAAATCGGAAGACGTGATCCAGTTTGTCAAAGAACATGTTATTCATAGGTTCGGGATTCCCCAAACCATCACGACCGATGGAGGTTCGGTCTTTGTCTCCAAGGAATTCAGAAAGTTCTGCGACGACATGGGGATTAAGCTAATCCGATCATCACCATATTACGCCCAGGCCAACGGGCAAGCCGAAGCATCCAATCAAAGCTTGATCAAGCTAATTAAAAGGAAGATTGAGGAGAACCCCAGGGTGTGGCATGAGATGTTGTCAGAAGCTTTGTGGGCCTATCGTATGTCATGCCATGGAGCTATAAAGACCTCGCCGTACCAGCTTGTCTATGGACAGGAGGCTGTATTACCGTGGGAGATCACGGCCGGATCGAGACGTGTTATGTTTCAGAATGACCTGACACCTGAAGAATATGCAACCCTGATGAGTGACACTATTGAGGATGCAACAGAACTTAGACTTTGGTCGCTAGAGAAGATTAAAGAAAATAAAGCCAGGGTATCTCGGGCGTACAATAAAAAGGTGAGACCAAAGGAGTTTCAGGTTGGCGATTTAGTATGGGAAGCCATGTTGCCATTAGGAACCAGGGATAAAGCATACGGCAAATGGTCTCCTAATTGGCACGGTCCTTACAAAGTCATCCAAGTTCCGAAGGGCAATGCCTATATGCTTGAACAATTGGATGGTGTGAAGTTCTCAGTGGCCGTCAACGGCCAACATCTCAAGAAGTATTTCCCAAGCATGTGGGAGGATAGGCAGTAAGATGTGGAGGCCGATTTTTAGATCGGCCAGTAAAAAAAAAATCACAGCCGATGTACAGACATCGACTTGAGAAAACATGTGGAAAACAACAGCGTGATAACAGCCGATGCACAGGCATCGACTTCAGAATAGTAAAGCCGATGCATGGCCATCGACTCTAGCGGAACGAGCTCAATCCAGATCATAATATTTGGATAAAATCTTCTGGTGGTTTGTTGAGAGTTCAATCTGCACGTTCATGATGGTTCGGACGGGGCCGAACCTGCTGGGCTATACGGATAGGCAACGGTTTTTTGCCTCGAATTGTTTTGTAAGTGCAAGCCGATGCCTTGTCATCGGCTCTTCGTACAACGATCTTGATTTAACGATCGGCAAAGTTTGACAAGAAAGCAAGACTCATTGGGGGAGAAGCCGATTGCTCAGGAAGAGCAGGAGCCAAATACTACCACCACTCCCTAGTATAAGGGCCGTTGCTGCCTTCGCCTTCCTCATCGTTGTCAGATCTAGGGGCCGTTGCGACCCTCGTCTCCCTCATTATCGTCATCGCTGACGTTGTCCTACCAGGCACGGAGTGCTTCGTTGGTGGGTAACCTTCGAGGGAGTCATTATCGTCATCCTCTACCTTCCCCGAGAAATCGTCAGAATAAAGGTTTTGCCGATGACTGAGGAGTTGAGAAGATAAGGTGTCATGATAAAGGATGCTGCAACAGTTCCACTCTGCCATGACATGTCCCGGCGAAAGAAAAGCATAATGATTTTGGAAATGTTATTTCCAAAACCAGGGGGGCATGTGTTATCACCAGAATTTGACCAAGTCAAAGGTGGGCCGCGATCAAGATGGACGTGAAGAATATACACGGAAGAAGTACGTGAATCGGCCTTGTGTACCAAGTTTGGGCTAGATTGCCCGTGTATCTGTAATATATTAGATCGCATCTTAGATTAGAAGATAGAGTTTTACCCGTGCACGGTTTAGTGCACGCCCACATTAGAAAGTCCCCTGGACTATAAATATGTACCTAGGGTTTATGGAATAAACAACAACCAACGTTAACCCCAAACAAATCTCGGCGCATCGCCAACTCCTTCGTCTCGAGGGTTTCTACCGGTAAGCACCATGCTGCCTAGATCGCATCTTGCGATCTAGGCAGCAGAGCCTATCCCCGTTGTTCATGCGTTGCTCGTGCCGAAGCCTTTTGATGGCGAGCAACGTAGTTATCTTAGACATGTTAGGGTTAGCATTGTTCTTCATATAATATGCTATCGTAGTGCGACCCTTGCATGTCTAGCCGCCCTTACGCCTATCTTAGGTGTAGGGGCGGCACCCCGCTTGATCACTATTTAGTAGATTCGATCCGTTACGGTTGCTCCTTGATTCTTCAAGGATTAGTTTAACACCTGCAATAGTTAGGCCTTACAAAGGGTTGGAGGATCCAGCGGCGTGTAGGGTGTAGTTTGCTAGCCCTAGACAGGACGTTCCGAGGATCAACCTTGTGTTGGTTTTTAGGCCCTGTCTAGGATCGGCTTACGATCACCGTACGCGAGCGCGAGGCCCAATCGTGAGTAGGATGATCCGATTATGCGGTGAAAACCCTAAATCGTCGTAGATCGGATTAGCTTTATCTTGATCAAGCGGGACCGCCATATATTCGGACACCTTGTACGAATCATGGGTGGATCGGCTCTTTGAGCCGATTCACGAGATAACCCGAGAGCCGATCGAGGCTCGTATTTAACGTTTACGTGTGTGCCCTGCGAGGAAACTAAGCGAGGCATCATCCACACCTTCCTGACCAGGTATAGGTCAGGTGGCACGCCCTGCGACAGCATCGGGCGCGTGACCAGAAGGCTTTGCGGGACACCGCTCAGAGGGACTGGGGCCAGCCGCAGCCCTAAGTTGTTCCCGGCTCTCCTGTGTTGCCAGTCGTTGCCCGACGGTGGGTTTCTGACGCCAACAGCATGACAATGCACATACATGATATGATAAGTATAGTGAGATTTAATTGGGCATTACGACAAAGTACATAGACCGCTATCCAGCATGCATCTATGCCTAAAAAGTCCACCTTCAGGTTATCATCCGAACCCCTTCCAGTATTAAGTTGTAAACAACGAGACAATTGCATTAAGTATGGTGCGTAATGTAATCAATAACTACATCCTCGGACATAGCATCAATGTTTTATCCCTAGTGGCAACAACACATCCACAACCTTAGAACTTTACGTCACTCGTCCCAGCATTTAATGGAGGCATGAACCCACTATCGAGCATAAATACTCCCTCTTGGAGTTAAGAGTAAAAACTTGGCCAGAGCCTCTACTAATAACGGAGAGCATGCAAGATCATAAACAACACTTGAGTAATAAATTGATAATCAACATAACATAGTATTCTCTATCCATCGGATCCCGAGCAAACACAACATATAGCATTACGGATAGATGATCTTGATCATGTTAGGCAGCCTCACAAGATCCGACAATGAAGCACATAAGGAGAAGACAACCATCTAGATACTGCTATGGACCCATAGTCCAGGGGTGAACTACTCACTCATCACTCCGGAGGCGACCATGGCGGTGAAGAGTGCTCCGGGAGATGATTTCCCTCTCCGGCAGGGTGCCGGAGGCGATCTCTCGAATCCCCGAGATGGGATTGGCGGCGGCGGCGTCTCAGTAAGGTTTTCCGTATCGTGGCTCTCGGTACTGGGGGTTTCACGACGGAGGCTTTAAGTAGGCGGAAGGGCAGGTCAAAGGGCGTCACGGGGGCCCCACACAGCAGGGCCGCGCGGGCCCCCTCTAGGCCGCGCCGCCCTAGTGTGGCGGCGCCCCGTGGCCCCACTTCGTCTTCTCTTCGGTCTTCTGGAAGCTTCGTGGCAAAATAGGCCCCTGGGCATTGATTTTGTCCAATTCCGAGAATATTTCCTTACTAGGATTTCGAAACCAAAAACAGCTAGAAAACAAGAATCGGCTCTTCGGCATCTCGTTAATAGGTTAGTGCCGAAAAATGCATAAATATGACATAAAGTATGTATAAAACATGTAGATATCATCAATAATGTGGCATGGAACATAAGAAATTATCGATACGTCGGAGACGTATCAATAACATAAAACCATGAAACTCTGCCGCAACAGAGAAACGTTGCTTCAGCCTAAATCTCTGCCGCGGCAGAGAAACGATCATTTTCTCTGTCGCGCCAGAGACCCTTTAATCCTGGTTCGCATGACAAACCGGGATTAAAGGTCCTCCACCACGAGCCCCCTGACCGCACCACGTGGAGGAACCTTTAGTTCCGATTTATATTTGATCCGGGAGTCACTACACCACACCACTTGATTCCCGACTGATGTTGGTCGGTAAAAGTCGACATGGCCAACAGAACGTTGGTCGGCATAGTTTATGTCGAACTGTTGGTCGGCAATGTCTTCAGATAACGTCTGACTTTCGGTCGGCAATGTGTCAAACTTTGGTGTCCGACAGTTGGTCGGCATTTCTGCCATACACGTCGGATCGTCGGTCGGCAAAGAATCCCGACCAACTGTCAGTCGTTAAGTGGGCCGGCCCGCGGGGGGTGAAAATATTAGCGCCAACATTTGGCCCAACGGCGCGAAAACTTTCATTGCCCCCACCACACCAAAATCTCCTCCGCGGCGGCCGCTTATAATGAACCCTAAATCCCCAAATCCATCCACGAGTGCGGCTCTGAGCTCCGGCCAGCCTCTCCGCCGCAACATCTTCCTGCCGCCCCCACACGCTCAAGCTCTCCTCAAGCTCTCCTGGCCGCTCGAAGTGTTGTCTCCGCTGCGGTGGCGCACCCATCCGGCGAGCACGACCTGCCCCACGCGCTCCCATCTGGTGGCCAACCGTGAGATCTCCGTTCCCAAGCCATCGCCATTACAGCCCTCACCCAGCTGCAACCCGTGGGGATTTTCGTATTCGAGTGAGGTGACCTCCCTCCCTCTCTCTCTCTCTCTCTCTGCGTGATGTATTGATGCTGACGGCCAGCGCTCTCCCGCCCTCGCGTGGCAGTATTGAGCCGCTTTTAGCAAACAGAGAGGACCTTGCCTAGCTAGCTAGTGGCCGCAGCACAACAAATTATTTTCGCCAGATCTGTTTCTAGTCCATTTGAGAGGAATACGTATATGCACAGGTGGGTCAGAGCGGTAGGTGAAGTTTAGAGGATTAGTTAACTTCTGTGATTGACCACTTTCAGTCGGAATGCTCATACAACATTGCAGCTGCTCAAATCAGATAACTTCTAAGTAGTACTAGAGACGATTAGCTACTTCTGTGTACATGGGTTTGATGAATCCATCGATTTCTATTTTGTAGCTGTTTATTTTGCTAGTTCATTAGCTTACGAGTTATACATGGAAGGGATGAAAGCTACAGGTTGTACTAAGTTTTCTTGTATTACTGCTAGATCCAAGATTGAGACACAACATTTTTGATGTTTGAGTAGTCGGTTGTACATGTGCTAGTACTAGTAAGTTGTGCTTAATTTATCCATCGGCTCTAGCTTGACTGCAATACAACTTTTGTTTCTATTTTGCCGGGAACACTTCTTGAACAGAAAAGTGTGAGAATGAAAGTATGGTTAGGTAGTTTCTCATCTCTCTAATTTATAAGCAG
The DNA here is from genome assembly GCF_022539505.1 of Lolium rigidum. Taxonomy (NCBI): domain Eukaryota; kingdom Viridiplantae; phylum Streptophyta; class Magnoliopsida; order Poales; family Poaceae; genus Lolium; species Lolium rigidum. The sequence continues at coordinate 302,441,724 of NC_061508.1, forward strand.
CCAGTAGTCTATTGTTGGTCGTTGCTTACTAGAATATTTTTGTTTGGCACTAATTTATTAATATTACTTGAGCCTAATTTATATTGTATAATTATTTATTATTAGGATTCTTGATCCCAGCGACTCACGACTTTGTGGCGGCGGCGCAACAATCCTTCTCCCTGGCTGTCAGTGTCCCACCACAGCAGTTGGTGAGTGAACTTACTAATTCTTTGTCCGTTCTCTTCAATCTTTTTTGTTTATGGGTGTGTATCAGTTTTATTATGTGTACACTGGGTGCATGCCGTCTCTTTTATGTCGCCTGATCTGATATTATTGTATTAGGAGTTTCTGTTTATCCGGTAGTAATTAAGTGGGTCGACCTATAATTGACATTATTTTCTTTGTGTCTCTGATATTATTCTGTCAGCCTTTTCTGCTGATCCGATAATAATCAAGTGTGCAACTAATATGGATAAAAGTTGGATGAATGCACCTAGGTACGACACACATTTTTCAATTTCTTAGGCTTTAGTACTTGTTGAAATCTGATGTAACTCGCAGCATATGTACGCTTGCATGTAGGCATACAGAGGAGTACATACAAGGGCTAGCTAGATTCTTGGGCTATGCATTTGCTAAATCATTGGTCGAGAACAAAATTTTATGTCCTTGCAAAATATCAACATGAGGGGAAAGTAGTGTTGCTAAAATGTGACAGGGTCGACAATCGTGTAGAAGATAAATGGGTAAAGACTGATCAGTTTGGAATCACTTCTGTGAATTTCAAGCATATATTCAATACCGGTGAGAAGATGTTAGACGAGCCTTTCATTTTAGCATCACAGGCAACTCAAGTTTACTATGTTGAAGATCCCATTGATGCTGAGTGGTCTACTGTTGTTATACCATCATATTATGACATAAATGAAGCAGAAAATATTGAGCCTGATAATGCTTTGCGTGCAACATTGCTTGATCCATGCACTTCTATACGTGTTAGTGTTGCCGATGGAGGTATTGGTTCTAGTAGGACAGATATTGATGGACTAGTTGTTAAGAAAAAGTAAGCCATGTGTACAAATTTTCTTTTATGCTTTCTAGTTTCAGCAATGTATTCATATATTGTTCCTTTTGCAGGAAAAATGGCAAGCGGAAGAGGAAAGACTAAAGATGTGATGGTCACCAATGAACAGCTAGCACAAGTTGAGTATGAACTAGCTAGAAACAGGATGGTGGAAGAAAATGAGGAAAGGATGGCACGCCTAGGTATACACCGGGCAAGTGTTGCATTTAAAGATGCCTGCGAAGGAAGCCGACCCCCAAAACAGAAAAAAAGAAAGGTATAATTATGACATATCTATCTGAGTTCATTTTCTTGCAAATGTAGCTTATAATTGTGACATATCTATGCAGACACCCTCCTCAACACTTGAAAATACAACTGAAAGACGTGTTTTGAGGTCCAGGGGAGCAAATGAAAGTGGTAATGCAAATCCTACAGACCAACCTTCCAAAGGTATAGTAGGTTATAATTGTTTCAGACTATAGCCTATTCTAACTAGCTAGAATATCTCAGTTATCTCAGTTAATTTTCTTAATGTGCAGAGATCACTACCAAGCTTGTTGATGGTGAGAAAGGTGGGCGAACGATAACTAAAAAGGCCAACATATATGCAAGGATGAATAAGACGAAAATCAAAATTCCATTCAATGAGTATGGCCAACCAATTGGGCCAGATGCAACTGAATTTGCCAATTTCATTGGCACTCTGGTCAGGAAGCATATACCACCAAAAGCTATAGATTGGAGAGATGTTGATGAAGAAACAAAGTTGCTAGTGTGGGATCACTTACAGGTATTACATAATTTACAACTTACATGTTCTACTTAAAGCCATCTAGCTGAGTGTCTTCTGAAACATGTCATTAACACTTCACTTGAACAGGGATTTTATGAGCTGGACTCAATCGCTCTCAAATATGTCATTAACACTTCACAGAGAAAATGGAAGGAATGGAAGGCAGATTTAAAGAAGACAAAGTTTGATCCTGAATTGACTGACGAAGAGCTTATGCCTAGATGTGATGATAGAATTAGCGAAGCTGATTGGAAGGACCTTCTTAAATATTGGAGATCTCCTGAATTCGAAGTAAGTTAGCCTTCCCATTTTCTTGCAGGATCAAATATAAATGCAAATAGCCGTACATTTGAATGCAAATGCAAATCCTTGCAGGCTCGCAGTTCTACAGCCAAAGAAAATCGCGCCAAGTCAACCGTGCCTCATACAGCTGGCAGCAAGAGTCATGCCCGTGTTGCCCAAGAAATGGTAAGAATATTGACCCAGTTAGAAAAGAAGGTGACGCTGTGTTTCAAAATCTAATAAATAGTGAGAAACAAAAAATGTTTGTAGGCTGATGAACTTGGGTATGCCCCTCGGAGAGACGAAGTGTTCATCAGAACACACACGCTCAAGAAAGGACCAAACAAAGGACAACACGTGCCAGAGGCAGCTCCAGTTATTGTATGTCTCTTTTGCCTTCTATATTTTCTATCATTTAGAAAATATGTTATAGTAAATGCAATTCACTATGCAGAGTGAACTCCTACGGGCAGCTAATGTCCACCCTGACTGGAAGGAAAAGAGTTTGAAAGAAGGTGATCTGTTTGCACGAGTTGTTGGAATGAAAGAGCCAAGGGGTCGTGTTCGTGTGTTAGGTCTAGGGCCAACACCTCAAGATGTGGGCACACCGGATACACGGGGTAAAGTGAGCACAAGGGTTCTAGTTGAAATGGTAGCACGTCGAGAAGCTGAACACCGCATGAGCACTTTGGAGGAGCAGATGCAACAAATGCAGCAACAAATGATCAAAATGCAAGAAATGATGGCAGCTTCAAAAGGAGGGCATAATTTGGAGGCTCCTAGCTTGCAACATGGTTCTAGTTCTCGACAAGTAATAAACAATTTTGCACATACCTAATTTGTTCATTGCCTTAAATATTCATCATGCATGCAGTAAGTTACATATTATTTTTGGCAGAACTCAATAGATGAAATTGAGGAAGAAATTGATGGCGAAGATGGCGATGAAGAGGACGGTGAAGATGACAATGTTCAGAGAAGGAAATTTGTTGCAAATCCAAGAAACTCTTCAACCCAGCAAGATGAAAGCCTTGTAAGCTTCACATGCATCCTTACTGCATATTTAAATTTCTTTGCTTCCATGTTTTTGTAATTTTCTCATGCATCCTTGTTGCATATATATATATCATTCTTTTCAGATTGGGATGGATGTGCTTCTCTATGCATGGACTGGTCCTGAAACTCCTGTTGCTAAGGCAACAGTTCTCTCAGTCGATCCAGACACAACTGTGGGTGGGGAGCCCCTTGGACCTGGTACTTATGAGGTTATTGTGAATGTTGCCATTAAAAGGGATACTATTCTTCCATATCAGTACGAGGACTTACTATACATTAGGGATGCTGTCACAAGGTCCATTGCATGGCCATCTAGCAAGGTAATCACCATGCATGCCTGTGTGTTTTATGCACATCCTTAGTTGTTTCTGTTATGCTCACTTGTGATAGTTTTGGTAGATGAAGCCCTACAAACCAGCTGTGTCTGGCTCATCTCGCCACTGAGATTTTTCAGTTCAAAATCAGTTTCGAAGACATCAACTGAAGATGATGTGAGTAAAACTTCTATACTTGTGTTCTTTATTCTCATCCTGCCTGTAGTATTAGTTTAACAACATAGCATTTTTAAAAATGAAGATACACTGCTGAAAACTGAAGTTGCAGCCTAAGCTGCCATCACATCTAATCTATACTGGTATTACTTTATTTTTCCATTCAACCTCTACCGTCACATATAATCTATACTGGTATTACTTTATTTTTCCATTCAACCGCTGCCATTACTAATGCATGAAGAAAATTAAGTCTCTGTACCAAGTAAAAGTACTACTTGGTAAACCCAATACCTGAATCTTAAACAGATATGTACTTTGAACAAAACTAATGCACAGGTGGGTGCAATAGTATTTTCATGCTGAGCCTTTCGTTTTTTATTTTCAATTCAAAGGAAGAAGAGACGAAGATTAAAGGAAACATACTACTATCCTTTTCTTTAATGTAAGAAAACATGCGTACAGTATTTCACCTCTTTGCTTTGTAACTGCAATTTATCATGTATCAAGTAGCGATGGGACCATTGTGAGTAGATCAGCCTCCTTATTCTTTAGAGAAAGCTGAGTCTCCGTTACTCGCCAGCGATTATACCTTGTAATGGATATTGTTTGGTGGTATTGCTGTATACCTGCTGAGAATGAGTCCCTGTTTTGCGTATACCTGATGAGAATGAGTCCCTGTTTTCCCCCGTAAACAAATTTCCTGCCTCCGCCGTTGGCCGCTGGCATGTAGATGTTCTGTGATGCCGTCCATCGTCTGTCTGTTTAGTGCCTGCTAATTTTGGGTCGAACATATGGCTAAGAGTTGGGTGCCTGCTTGTATTTGTTTTTTCACTCTATCTATTTGTACTAGTTCGTCCAAACTGAGAATGTATGTAACAACGTAATCTTATATGTTTGTACTTGTTTGTGCAGGTGTCCCCTCTAAATATGAATTATCATGCTAAACATTTCCCGCGAGCCACCAAGCCACCAAGTACCTGGATGTTTCCCATCAGTAGAATGAATTGTGTAATGGAGCAAACTTGGTCATATGGTAGTCATTGGTTTCCATTTTGTAAAACCTGCTTATATGCGGTGACAACTTATCTATGTTATGTTGACTATGTTGTAATCAGATGAGAACATATGAACAATTGGTATTGTAAGAGTTTAATCCATATCAGAGTCATGTGTGCTATTATTTATTTGGTATGCATTTATGATTGTGTCGAATATAAGAATATAGTGAATTTTGCCATTCATATATCTAAATTACTGAAGTGTTGGTCGGCAAAAGAAACACCGACCAACTGTTAGAAAGAACCATTCTCTGGTACGTGCCAACGGAAAGTTGGTCGGTAAAACTTACCTCGTCCGAAGTTTGGTTGGCAAAGAAATGTTGGTCGGGAAACAATTGACGGTCGGCAAAGAAAACGTCGGTCGGGAAAGCCTTAGGAATGGTGTCGAACCGTCGGTCGGCAAACTTATGTCGGTCGGGAAAGGCCTTTGCCGACCGGACTTACGGTGACCGACAACATCGGTCGGCAAAACTAATCCCCGACCGACTTTCTGTTGGCGTAAGCTGCTTTCCCGACCAACTTAACAGTTGGGGTTCTAGTGCTGTGGTGTAGTGAGTAAAGGTGGAGGCCTTTAGTCCCGATTGTGCAGTCCCGGCTGCACAACCGGGACTAAAACCCCGAATGAACCAAGACTAAATCCTTGTGTTCCACTAGTGTACGCCTATAAAAAAGACCACCGGCCACCAGACTTGAAGTCGTACGTGCCACCCCCATGCTCTCGCCTTTGGATTGAATACCGGATCGGGGATGGCCTCACCACCGACATACGGGACACATAGTTCCACCTCATATTCTAGATGGGGATGTGGCCAGGCATGACATATGGGCCTAATCCATAGCGCCCCTCCGTGAGATCGGCAAATAAGTTACGGTAGTAGGAGGATGGCTTCGAAGAACCTAGGCTCGTGTGGAGGGCCACTCCCTCTGATAATGATCGAGCCCACAGAGAGATGGAGGAGGGGAGGGTGGAAGGGAGAGAACAAAAGTAAGCAAAGGAGAAAAATATATTCTTGGCCCATTTAGAAGCAGGACTTTAGGTGTAAAGAAAAGTACACATATCATACAGTTAGGACGTCTAACTTACTTAGCATGCTTACGAGTTATGAAATTTAAAAGCTCAAAATCTAGGGCGCCTGCTAGAGCAGATGAACTATTTGTGAGGGCACTAATTTCTTGGAAACAAACTAAAGAAGCAAATATGAACATAATTAATCAATTACATACGGCCATTTCTTGCAAGCGTGCCTGTAGTCCTGTACACAAATCGGCTCTCGCGCGAAACATCCCACGACGATGTCCCGAGTTTTTGCCGCAACCCAAAGGCGCCTTAAGCTAATGGCCCGCGCCTGGGCTGGGCCCGGCGTCCTTGATCCCGCTGAGCAGGGAGACGTCGAACATTAACCTGCGCTCGATCGCCCTCGCCATCGTCTGGACAATATCTCCCGCCGGCGATTCCACCGCCGCGCGAGCAGGGCCATCTTCCTCCGGCATCGCGAGCGGTCTGGCGCCACTCACAGCTGCCGCGGTGGCAAGAACCAGGCACGCCACCATGAGAAGAGCAGCTGCCGCCGGCAGTCGCGGCCTGAGCTCGCCAGCCATTATTCTGATCAGAAAGCAGGTAAAGAACAATATAAGCGAACTGCAGCTGCACCACGTTTGCAACTTTGTATTGTTGGTGTGTGAGTAGTATGTATTTTGGTACTTAGTTTTCAGTGGAGTTATGGGGTTTATATACAGGGATCGATATGGCGATCAAGGGTACTGTACTGGCCTACTGGGCGAGCTCTTGCCTTTGACCGTTGGAATGGTCGCCGGAGCCCTGGAAAGTCAGCAGCAGCAGCCGACTCGTACGAGGCGGAAGCGTCGTGGAAGCGACACCTGCACCGGCCGGCCAGACACGCAGCCAGGTTCCAGGGGTACGAGGATCTACGTCGCCACGAGGTTGGAATTCTGGCGTGGAAGTTACAACCGCGAGAATTTCTTGCGCACGGGAAGTGGGACTTTGCAATGCGTCTGAAAAATGGCAACAATGGGGAATTGTCACGTGTGGGTTTCGGTGGGATTGATGCAGTTAGTACGTACGTACTTCTGCATGTGCCGAAAGTGACCAAGAATTCATGGCAAGTCAGCGGCAAGATCGATGGGAATCCGGTGAGAAGCTGCGCATGTTGACACGGACCCCCGGGTGTGCGTGGCGATTGCGACCGAACCTGCTAACTACTAATAGCATCTCCACTGCAGTCAAGTTCTTCAGACCGTCCCCAAACGATATCGGATTGAACGTTTGGAGGACGTGTTTTGTTCGTGCCGCATTTGGAGGATGTCGCTCCCCAGTCGCGTCCTCCAAACGTCGCCCTCAAACATGAAATAAAGGTTTTTGAAAACACAACCATTTATTTAATATAGCATACAAATAAATATGTTTGCGGAGATTATTTTCAAATTAAAATACAACAAACAATAAAACAACTAAACAAATGTAATAAATAGGCTAGATCAAGGTGCCGCGGCATTTGCTGATACTCATTTGATCCTCCACAAATGCTCAACGAGATCAGTTTGAAGTTGCTCGTGAACATTGCTGGCACGGATCTTTGCGTGCATGGCGAGGACATCAGCAAAATCTGCAGGCAACTCATGATCAACCTCCGCAAGAGGGCCCTGACACTCATAGGGACCAACATGTGTCCTGACATGATTCTTGCGGTCATCCTCGATGATTATGTTGTGCATGATCACACAAGCCTGCATCACCTTCCACATTTGGTCGTGAGACCATCTTAGAGCAGGGTACTGGACAATTACAAATTGAGCTTGAAGCACACAAATGCGTGATCAACATCCTTCCTGCAAGCCTCCTATCGCGCAGCAAAGTGGGAATTCTTCTGACCTGATGGATTCGAGATTGTTTTGACAAAAGTGGCCCATGTTGGATATATATATACCATCAACTAGATAATAGCCTTTGGTATATTGGTGACCATTGATCTCATAGTTGCATGCTGGAGCATGCCCTTCCACTAGTCTGTTGAACACCGGAGACTGCTGCAACACGTTCATGTCATTGTGTGATCCCGCCATGCCAAAAAAAGAATGCCAAATCCACATGTCATAATCTGCCACAGCTTCAAGCAGCACACTGCAATATCCATGACGCCCTTTGTAAATTCCTTGACAAGCAAACGGGCAGTTCTTCCATGACCAGTGCATGCAATTGATGCTTCCAAGCATTCTAGGGAATTCTCTGGCAGCATCTTGCAGTCTCTTCCTCAGTTGGCCATCTCAATTAGTATTTGCCAAACTTTCTCACCACAGCTCAGGAAAACTTGTACATGCACTCAATGACAGTAGACTCACTCATGCGAAGGTAGTCATCATGTGTATCAGCAGGTGCTCCATATGCAAGCATCCTCATGGCGGTCGTGCACTTCTGAATCGACGAGAACCCGACAATGCATATAGCGTCGTGCTTGAGCTTGAAGTAGGGGTCGAACTCTCGAACGCCGTGGAGGATATTCTAAACAGACCCTTGCTCATCCTATACCGCCGCCGAAAATTGTCGGCATGTGTTGCCTCATCTGCGAAGTAGTCGTTGTGCAGCATGGTATGCCCCTCCATCCTCTGCCTGGGCTTCGATTCTTTCTCCCAATCCTTTATCCTCCGCGGCGCGGCCTCTTCCTCTTCTCCGCCTCGGCGTCAAGCATGTCCTGGAGGGACGCGATGATCAGCAAATGCTCCCGGAGGTCGTCGTCGAAGGCTTTCTCTTCCTCTAGCAGTAGGGCAAGCATCTCATCGTCGCTATCCATGTCTGAAGCAAAATCAATGGTTAAAATTGCACCACGGTAGACGAGGCAAAAAACAGTGGCCAATCGCACATACCTGGAAAGTCGTCGAGCACCTTGTGTGCGCCGAGGTTGGGCGGATTTGACGCCGCATTCTGGGACGCGCTGGCGAAGCGGCGGCGGCGGAACGACCGGTGAGAGTGCCAGCCGCGACGACGGTGCCGACTCTCAGAAGAGATCAGACGTCGAAACAGCCGGCAAATCCAGTGGCGGCGAAGGGGTGGAAGGCGTGGGAGGGAAGGAGAGCGACGAGAAAAAAAGGCGCAAACCAATGGTTTATGGAAATAGACGCCGACATGTGGGAGCCCGCCTCGCTTTTCGTTGTGTCTGGCGTGCCCGGAGCGTCGCATGTGGGGCGGGGACGGGCTCGGGGCGCCGAACACCGTATCTATAATTTATTATGTTCCATGCTACTTTTATGATGATACTCACATGTTTTATACACACTTTATGTCATTATTATGCATTTTCCGGAACTAACCTATTAACGAGATGCCGAAGTGCCGGTTCTCGTTTTCTCGCTGTTTTTGGTTTCAGAAATCCTAGTAAGGAAATATTCTCGGAATTGGACGAAATCAAGGCACACGATCTTATATTTCCACGAAGCTTCCAGAACACCGAAGAGGGACCAGAGGGGAGGCCCAGGGCCCCCACACGCCATGGCGGCGCGGCCAGAGGGGGGGGCCCTACTGTGTGGGCCCCCCAGAACCCTTCCGACTCCGTTTCTTCGCCTATATAAGTCATCGTGACCTAAAACCTCGACACGGATAAGCCACGATACGAGAAAAGTTCCAGAGCCGCCGCCATCGCGAAGCCAAGATTCGGGGGACAGAAGTCTCTGTTCCGGCACGCCGCCGGGACGGGGAATTGCCCCCGGAAGGCCTCTCCATCGACACCACCGCCATCTTCATCAACGCTGCTTGTCTCCTATGATGAGGAGGGAGTAGTTCTCCCCGAGGCTAAGGGCATGTACCGTAGCTATGTGGTTCATCTCTCTCTCCCATGTGATCTTTATGTGATCATGAGCTTTGTGATCTAGTTGAATATGATCTATGTGCTACTCTAGTGATGTTATTAAAGTACTCTATTCCTCCTCCATGATGTAATGTTGACAGTGTGTGCATCATGTAGTACTTGGCATAGGTTATGATTGTGATCTCTTGTAGATTATGAAGTTAACTATTACTATGATAGTATTGATGTGATCTATTCCCCTTTCATAGCCTGACGGTGACAATGTGCATGCTATGTTAGTACTCGGTATAATTGCAATGGTCTATTATGCACTCTAAGGTTACTTAAATATGAACACCGAATGTTGTGGAGCTTGTTAACTCCGGCTTGAGGGAGCTCTTGTAGCCCTACGCAATGAATGGTGTTTGTTATCCAACAAGAGAGTGTAGAGTAGTTTCAGTTATGTGATCAATGTTGAGAGTGTCCACTAGTGAAAGTAGGATCCCTAGGCCTTATTTCCGAACATCGAATCTCCGTTTACCTCATTGTTCGTTGCATGTTTACTCGCTGCCATATTTTATTCAGATTGTTATTACCGCTCATATACATCCATATCACTTGTATTTCACTATCTCTTCGCCGAACTAGTGCACCTATACATCTGACAAGTGTATTAGGTGTGTTGGGGACACAAGAGACTTCTTGTATCATAATTGCAGGGTTGCTTGAGAGGGATATCTTTGTCCTCTACCTCCCTGAGTTCGATATTCACTTAAGGGAAACTTGCTGCTGTTCTACAAACCTCTGCTCTTGGAGGCCCAACACTGTCTAGAGGAATAGAAGCCAGTTGTGGACAGCAGGCTATTTTCTGGCGCTGTTGTCGGGGAGGTAAGGTAAAAGGTATTCACATCCTCCGACTACTAAGCTATTTCCTAGCACTGTTGCCGGTGTGTGAGTGCTCGAAGCTATTTCCTTTAGATCCTGCAATTGCATCTTTTTGTTTCTTGTTTTTATTTTCACTAGTTAGGCTTAATGGAAAACAACAAAAAAATAGAGATCTTTATGAACTTTATATTGAATTAGGACATGATGTGTTTGAAGAGATAATTAAAAAACCCATGGAACTTTGTTTGCAAAATAGCAATGTTATTAGCATGAACTTTTTGAATACTATTATTGCTAATGCTATGGAAGAATTTAAGCTTGGGGAAGCTGGTTGTGATATTTTTAGTCCACCAAGTTTTGAGGAGAAAATTTTCTTTGATGATACTTTGCCTCCCATTTATGATGATTATAATGATAGTGTTATTTTGGTGCCACCTACTATGGAAGATAAAGTTTATTATGATTATACCATGCCTGCAATTTATGATGATTACAATGATGGTTGTGATAGTTTTACTCCCACTATTACTAATAAAATTGAGTATGCTTATGTGGAGAGTAATCATACTTTTATGCATGTGAATAAGAATGTTTTATGTGATAGTTATATTGTTGAGTTTGTTCATGATGCCACTTAAAGTTATTATGAGAGAGGGAAACATGGTTATATGCATCTTAATAATGTTAAGTTTCCCCTCTTTATGTTGAGAATCTTGAAGTTACTCGTGTTTTATCTTCCTATGCTTGTCACTTTGCTCCTCATGAATTTGTTTATTTACAAGATTCCTTTTCATAGGAAGTGGGTTAGACTTAAAAGTGTTTTATACTTGCTTTTTGATGCTCTCTTTTGCTCCAACTCTTATTTCTTGCGAGTGCATCATTGAAATTACTGAGCCTATCTTAATGGCTATAAAGAAAGCACTTCTTGGGAGATAACCCATGTTTTTTATTTTGCTACTGTTTTGTTGTGTCTTGGAAGTTGTTACTACTGTAGCAACCTCTCCTTATCTTTATTTTATTGCATTGTTGTGCCAAGTAAAGTCTTTGATAGTAAGCTTGATACTAGATTTGGATTGCTGCGCAGAAACAGATTTCTTACTGTCACGAATTTGAGTAGGATTCTCTGTAGGTAACTCAGAAAAATCTGCCAATTTACGTGCGTGATCCTCAGATATGTACGCAACTTTCATTCAATTTGATCTTTTTCATCTGAGCAAGTTAAGTGCCCCAGAAAAATTCGTTTTTACGGACGGTTCTGTTTTGACAGATTCTGTCTTTTATTTCGCATTGCCTGTTTTGCTATGTTTGATGGATTTCTTTGTTCCATTAACTTTCAGTAGCTTTGTGCAATATCCAGAAGTGTTAAGAATGATTATGTCACCTCTGAATATGTGAATTTTTGATTATGCACTAACCCTCTAATGAGTTTGTTTTGAGTTTGGTGTGGAAGAAGTTTTCAAGGGTCAAGAGAGGAGGATGATACAATATGATCAAGAAGAGTGAAAAGTCTAAGCTTGGGGATGCCCCGTGGTTCATCCCTGCATATTTCAAGAAGACTCAAGCATCTAAGCTTGGGGATGCCCAATGCATCCCCTTCTTCATCGACAACTTATCAGGTCACCTCTAGTGAAACTATATTTTTATTCTGTCACATCTTATGTGCTTTACTTGGAGCGTCCGTGTGCTTTTATTTTCGTTTTGTTATATTAGTTCTCTGAATAAATTGGATCATACCTTGTTTGGGAGAGAGACACGCTCCGCTTTTTCATTTGAACACTTGTGTTCTTCGCTTTATTTTTAATGTTCATGGCTAAAGTTGAAAGCTGCTGCATTTATTGTTATATGGTTGGAAATAGAAAATGCCTCATGTGGTAATTGGTATAATGTTTTGAATAATTTGATACTTGGCAATTGTTGTGCTCACATAGATCATGTTTAAGCTCTTGCATCATGTACTTTGCACCTATTAATGAAGAACTACATAGAGCTTGTTAAAATTTGGTTTGCATGATTAGTCTCTCTAGAGTCTAGATATTTTCTGGTTAAGGTGTTTGAACAACAAGGAGATAGCGTAGAGTCTTATAATGCTTGCAATATGTTCTTATGTAAGTCTTGCTGTACCGTTTTATACCTGAGTTTGCTTCAAACAACCTTGCTAGCCTAGCCTTGTTCTGTAACTTTGCGGAATATGACGGTGCCGGCCAAATAGTGGATGGCTTCTGAGGAAACAGTGGAGGAAATCATCGTGATGACTATCACAGGAGCAATGACCAACGAGGTGATCACAGAGATAGACCGAGTTCCAGCAGGCAAAATAATCGACCGAGGTTTCCAAGGCCATACAATGTGTCATCCGAAGATTTGTTGAAAAGACCGTGTCAGATGCACTTCTACGTCAACAATGATGGAAGGAGACAGTCGGGTCACCTCCAGAAGGACTGCAGATCTTTCTAAGCTTTGCGAAGGGCGACAGAGAGCACAAACGCGGAAGCAGTAAACAGAGGATATGTGCAAGGACCAAGGAGCGAAATACATGTACCTCTGCCACCACCACCTGTAATTACTAGTGCAAACCAGCATCAATTGCAAATTGCGGGACCTCCAGGCACCAATGATGAATTTACAAGCACAAGAGGAGCAGTATCAATGATACAGAAGGGCAGACATTCAAATAGGTCACAGAAGCTAATCTCTTGACATGTGTATATGGTAGTAACAACACCTCAATTGGTCGGAACAGCCAATAGGATTCACTATAGAGGATCACCCACCTCAAGTTCCATGGCCAGGACATTCAACGATGATACTACCAGCGGTTATCGAGGGATATGATGTCTCTCGCATATTCATAGATGGAGGGAACAGTATAAATCTCATATACGCGGATACGTTGCGGAAGATGAACATCTCGTTGGCTAACTTGGCACCAACGGACACACGTTTTCACGACATCGCACCCGAAAAACCAAATTATCCTTAGGGAAAGATACGTGCAGTTTGGAAAAAGAGAGAATTTCATAAAGGAGAAGCTAGAGTTTGAAGTCATTGAATGGCCATCGCAATATCACGCCCTCTTGGGACGACCCGTATATGCTAGGTTTATGACTGTGCCACATTACACATATCTGTTATGGAGGGTCCCCGGACCTAAGGGCCCAATAACAGTCAAAGGAAGTTTTGCCCTGGCCGATAAGTGCGACAAGGACTTTCACAAGCTTTCCAAAACATTCGGAATGCAAGCTGAATATGAAGCATCCAAGCTTACCACCAACTACGACGTGTTACCAGACGGAGGTAGATCCTTGCAAAAGCAAGCTTTCGACACCTTCAAGGATTCTAAGGAAGTACAGATCCACCAGACAGATCCTAAAAAGACGACATCCATCACATCCAACTTGGATAGCGCATAGGAAAGCGCGCTCGTTGAGTTCCTCTGTGAGCGCTGGGAAATCTTCGCATGGTGCCCAGCTGACATGCCAGGAGTACCCAGGGAACTTGCCGAGCACCCTCTTAATCTGGATCCAAGAGCTAGACCAATTCGACAACCTTTGCGGCGTTTCTAGAGCCGAATCACAACGCTATGTTATCTGTGATCCGTCGACTCAAGGAAGCGGGTTTCATCAAAGAACTACACACCGAGGCCACATGGGGTCGCTAACCCAACGCTGGTCCCAAAGAAAAACACCGAAGTCCTTCGCATGTGCGTCGATTTCACGTGTCTCAATAAACATTGCCGAAAGGATCACTCCCCCCTCCCGAGGATCGATCAAATTATCGATTCCACGGAATGTTACGAACATCTTTCCTTCCTAGACGCATACTCTAGTTACAATCAGATCTGTCTAAAAGAAGAAGATGAAGTCAAAATAGCTTTCATAACCCCGTATGGCGTATTCTGCTACAAGACAATGTCTTTCGGGTTAAAAAAACGCAGGAGCCACGATCAGAGGATGATGCAGAAGTGTTTCGCCATTCAAATCGCCAAAAACGTCCAACTGTACATTGTCGATGTAGTTATCACAACAAAACAAGAGTCATCCCTCATTGATGATCTTCGGGAAACTTTTGACAACCTTGATAAGTTCCTTCTCAAGCTAAACCCGACAAAATGTTCCTTTGGCGTTCCTGCTGGAGAACTCCTCGGATACTTGGTGTCGACTAGAGGAATCGAAACTAATCCAAATAAAATACAAGCTATCTTCACGATGCAAAAACCAACCAAGCTTAAAGAGATACATCAGATAACTGGACGAGTCACAGCTTTGAGCAGATTCGTCACAAGGTTAGGAGAAAAAGTGTTACCCTTTTACGCGCTTATCAAGCAAGGACAAAATTTCGAGTGGAACGAGGAAGCAGACAAAGCCTTCGAGCATCTGAAGCGTACAATTTCGACACCACCAGTATTGGTGGCACCACGGGAAAAAGAACCTTTGTTGTTATACATTGCAGCCACACGTCAAGTGGTTAGTACGGTCCTCGTGGTAGAGCTAGAAGAAGAAGAAAAAATCCATGGAGTCCAGCGACCAATATATTTCCTTAGAGAAATGTTGTCACCATCCAAGTAGCGCTACCCGCATTATCAGAAGTTGGGATATGGAGTCTTCATGTCAGGAAGGAAGCTAAGACATTATTTTTTGGCACACCCGATAATAGTAGTAAATGAGTCTCCTCTCTCGAACATCTTGAACAATCCAGAAGCTACAGGACGTGTCTCCCTTTGGGGAATCGAACTTTTCCCTCGGGACATCACATACGAAAAAGAAAAGCAATTAAGTCACAAATTTTGTCGGACTTTGTTGCAGAGTGGATGGAACTCCAAAACACAGGTCCTTTAGATTTGTTGAGTACCTGGTAGATGAACTTCGACGGATTCAAGAGACTAGAAGGAGCGGGAGCAAGCGTAGTACTTGTGTCACCGCAAGGCGACAAGATGAAGTATATATTACGGATGACCTTACCCAACGCATCAAACAATGAAGTAGAATATGAAGCTCTTATTCAAGGGATGAAGATGGCGAAAGCATGTGGTGCTACTCGCCTAAAAATCTTTGGCGACTCTCAATTGGTTGTCCAGCAGGTGATGAACAAATGTGATGTAGTTAATGATACCATGATAGCATACAAAGAGGTATACAATGAACTCGAGAAAACCTTCGATGGTTGCGATGTAAATCATGGAGCAAACTCAGTAATGATGAACCCTAACCCTAACCCTAACACTAAACCCTAAACCCTAACCCTAAACCATACCACCTGGAGTTTTATGGGAGGAAATCAGTGAGAGATCAACCAAGCCAAAGAAAGCAACAACGCCGAAGCAGCCGAAGAAAACGGACAAACCCAAGAAAGACTCGGGGGCTCCAGCAGCCCCAAAATCACATATTTCGGATGAAGAGGAAGAGCCAAAGAAGTTCATGATGATAGAAATTCATTGGATGCAAGTATACTTGGCATATATCACAAAGAAAGAAATACCTGAAGATCCAGTAGAAGCACGAAGAGTTATTCGGCGATCTAAGGCGTTTACAGTGGTTAAGGGAGAACTATACAAACAGAGTATATCTGGCATGTTGTAGAGATGTGTCACACCCGAAGAAGGACGAGACATATTGAAGGACCTACACGAAGGAATATGTGGCCATCACGCAAGCAGTCGAGCAATCGCAGCCAAAGCTTTTTGAGCTGGATTTTACTGGTTATCAACCATAGAGGATGCGAAGGAAATCGTGCGCACTTGTGAAGCTTGCCAAAGATTCGCGTCTAAACCTCATTCTCCAGCCGAAGAATTAATGCCAATACCTTTGGAATGGCCTTTCGCACAATGGGGGCTAGACATGGTGTGAAAATTACACAAGTCTTGGCCAGGAGGACACGTATATCTGCTGGTAGCTATCGACAGATTCACCAAGTGGATTGAAGCGATACCAGTAACTTCAGCAGATGCAATATGAGCAGTAAACTTCATCAAAGGGATAGTTTTTCGGTTTGGCGTCCCCAACAGCATAGTCATGGATAACGGTAGCAACTTCACCTCCCGAGAATTTAAGGAATATTGTGAAGGTGTAGGCATCAAGCTGAAGTTTGCGTCTGTGGAACATCCGCAAACCAATGGCCAAGTCGAAAAAGTGAACTGCCTCATATGCAACGACATCAAGAAACGCATGCTCGCACCACTCAAGAAAGCAAGACATGCTTGGGTTGATGATTTACCCTCCGTGTTATGGAGCTTGAGGACAACACCAAATGCATCGACTCAAGAAACTCCGTTCTTCCTAGTCCATGGTGTTGAAGCAGTGCTCCCTATAGAAATAGAACATAACTCTCCCAGAGTCGTAGAATATGATGAAAAGGCTTCGCTGAAGGCATTGGAAGATGATGTCGACGTAATTGATGAAGCAAGAGATGTGGTGCTATCAAGAGTAAGTGCATGTCAGCAGAACCTGAAAAACTATCACAATCGATGTTTGCGGCCCAGATCCTTTGAAGTCGGCGAGTTCTTCGGCTCAAGCAAGAAGGGCATGAGAAGTTGGAATCACCATGGTTGGGGCCATACATCGTTACCGAAGTTATTCCAGGAGGAGTGTATCGATTAAAGGACAAGAAAACATGCAAAGGATGAAGGGAACCCGTGGAACGTTGCACAGCTGCGACAGTTTTACGCCTAGAAAAAAGCTAATATAGTAGCAACTATGTAAACATACATTGAATCTAAACAACTCGCAAGTTTTCAGAAGCAATCTTTTCCTTTCAGGACACCGAGTGGGGCTGAAAGATTTTTAATGAGGCGGTCTGGCGACGCTGCAATATAGCATGGTTGAAATAAAAAAATAGTGATGAAAAATGTTCTTATTTTCTTTACAAGCAACACTCGGCGGCTCGAACCCGCAAATTTACAACATAGTAAATTCAAACACACTTGGCAATATACAAGCTTTGGTTTCACAAAAATCTCGCGAAAAAACAAGTATTATCATGTTACCCCAGATACTCGGGGGCCAAGAAGAAAATTACAATATAATCAGAGGAATCTGCTTTGACTCCGTAGATGTCTTGCAACATTTTACAACAAAACATGACAATATAGTACACGAAAAATTGTCCACACAAGGACCCGACATTTTAAAACAAGATATATGACAAGTACATATACACAATATTGTGTCTTGGCTCAAACCTCACGCGTTGTGCAATACAAAGAATTCCTATATCCACCTATCTATATTTTCTCTTGAAGCACGTATATTTTCCGTCAAATCATCGTATCGGTATTCTTTGAAGAAATAGGTGTCCACCTTGAGGAGCTCATCAATCATCTTCTCGGCGACAGGAGACACGACTGCATTTTGCCGATCAATATTCACTTTCCTCTTCGAGATCTTGAGAAGAAAAATTTTGAAGACCTTCTCAAGATCCAACTTCGAGTGGCAAATCTTCAGCCAGATCAAAGCAAACTTGGCACCAGCCACCATCTGAGCCTTCACAAAGTCGTGGATATTGCGCATATCTTTAAACTTGTCCATAAGTATAGTAAGAATCTCGGGTTGAGGGTTGCAAGAAAACATGTCATTATATACCATGGCCAAGGTACTGTTGCAGAAGTCGAGAAACTCTCGAGTCTGAGTTGCACGATCCTGAAATTGGACAATACAGCGACAGCGAGTCTCGTCCGCCCAAAAATCAATATCATTGGCTCTGGCAAGATGAAGAAGGCTATCAACCCACAAATTTATCCTCTGTTCCTCAGCAGCAGTATCCATAAACGCACCTATGAGAGAAAGGAAAAGCAATATAGCACAGGGACAGACACAGAAGAACAACGCCAAAGAGTTCTGACATAAATAACCAGCCAGCCATGTCCTGACTTGCATCAGTCATGAGGTCGAGCATATAATTTTTGCGTTGAGCAGATCGAGCAGCGTTGGTAGTCGCAGCTTCTTTCAGCTCAAGAGATTCTTGCGCTTGACGAAGAGCCGTCTGCTCCTGATCCGAGGATTTCCGCGATTGCTCCAAAGCAGTCATGGTTTGCTTCTTCATCGACTGAAGCTGTTGTCGCAAATCGGCCACCTCCTTTTTTTATCGAGTCATGACACGACGAAATACCCAAGGAAGCACTTTCATGCTTTTTCGTAGAGTGCGAGTCGACAGGGGATGTGTCGGAATATCCATCCCCGGTATAATTGTCAAAAACCAACTAGAAGACAAAAAATTATCGAACTCAATCATTCGGCAAGGCAAATTTTCTAGTCATGGCCATAGTACATTACATAAAGTAGTTTTTCTTAAATATACGGCTCATAAGGCGCTTACACAAATAGTCGGGAGCAGCAAAAGATGAAAATATGTACAAAATAAAAGGAGTACAAGTTGATCTACTTGACCTCCGTTTGGGCAGTGGTGGCAGAGGTTGAAGACCTTGGGTCAAGGATGGCGATGAGCTTCTTCGCGTAGAGTTTGGCATCTTTCACCAAAACCTTCCACTTCATGTTGTTCAAACCCCTGACAGTAGCAACCCTCGCCCAGTCGACTTTTTGACCACTGGCCGCCACGAGAGCAAGAGTTCTTTCGACTCCAATCTTCAAGCTTGCTTGGCGATGCACCAAGGCTAGATCATCCTTTCCAAGGAAGGGCTTGACGAGTTGGTCAAATCTCTCGGGCTGTGTGTTATTCGATAAAAAGAGAGGGAAGATGCGTCCAAACGCAGTTCGTGCAGACGTCAAGCACTCGCGCGCTAAGGAGAAGTTCAACTCGAGGACGGTGAGACTATCCAGGAGAAGATCTTCGTCCAAGTCCTGGTCCCTGGTATAATGCTCACCAATCTTCCCTGCTGGAGAAAGGAATTTTTTTTATCAATATAGATATAACGTCAACACGAAAACGCAAGTAAAAGAACAAAGGGAGAGATAGTATTATTTAAAAATCTCGCCAATTGCGTCTCGAAGCGCGCAATTATGTCATTCTCGCGCTGGACAAGCTTAGCTTCATTGTCGCTCAAGGCATCAAGAGGCTGTTGTTGTTGTTGTTGTTGTTGTTGTTGTTGTTGTTGTTGTTGTTGTTGTTTTTGTTGTTGTTGTATGCCCAAGAGGCAATAATAAAGTGTTTATTGTAATATATCTTTGTGTTTATGATAAATGTTTGCATAACATGCTATAATTGTATTAACCGAAACATTGATACATGTGTGTTATGTAAACAACAAGAAGTCCCTAGTAAGCCTATTGTATAACTAGCTTGTTGATTAATAGATGATCATAGCTTCATGATCATGAACATTGGATGTTATTAATAACAAGATTATGTCATTAGATGAATGATATAATGGAAACACCCAAATAAGCGTAGCATAAGATCAAGTCATTAAGTTCAATTTGCTATAAGCTTTCGGTACATAGTTACCTAGTCCTTCGACCATGAGATCATGTAAATCCCTTATACCGGAAGGGTACTTTGATTACATCAAACGCCACTGCGTAAATGGGTGGTTATAAAGATGGGATTAAGTATTCGGAAAGTGTGAGTTGAGGCATATGGATCAAGAGTGGGATTTGTCCATCTCGATGACGGATAGATATACTCTGGGCCCTCTCGGTGAAATGTCGTCTGATTAGCTTGCAAGCATGTGACTAGGTCACAAGAGATGACATGCCACGGTACGAGTAAAGAGTACTTGTCGGTGACGAGGTTGAACAAGGTATGGAGATACCGATGATCGAACCTCGGACAAGTAGAGTATCACGTGACAAAGGGAATCGGTATCGTATGTAAATGGTTCAATCGATCACTAAGTTATCGTTGAATGTGTGGGAGCCATTATGGATCTCCAGATCCTGCTATTGGTTATTGGTCGGAGAGGAGTCTCGACCATGCCTACATAGTTCACGAACCGTAGGGTGACACACTTAAGGTCTGATGTCGTTTTAAGTAGATATGGAATATGGAATGGAGTTCGAATTTTGTTCGGAGACTCGGATGGGATCCAGGACATCACGAGGAGGTCCGGAATGGTCCGGAGAATAAGATTCATATATAGGAAGTCACTTTCCAAGTTTGGAAATGATCCGGTGCATTTATGGAAGGCGCTAGAATGTTCTAGAACCTTCCGGAAGAAATCACCATGGAAGGTGGAGTCCCGGTTCGACTCCACCAACCCTAACCAGCCAACCAAGAGGAAAGGTGGACTCCACCATCTTGGCCGGCCAAGAAGGAGGGAAAGGGAGGAGTCCATGTCCCTCTAGGTTTCGTCCATATGGAAGTTTTTAAATTGGGGTCTTATTCGAACACTTTGGGCAAACCATAGTGATTCCACCTATATAAAGAGGAGGAGAGGGAGGGGGCCGGCCACACCAATCCAGCCGCACCCCCCAGGGCTCCCAGGCCGGCGCCCCCTCTCCCAAACCCTAGCCGCCTCCCTCCTCCCACCTCTCCCGTAGAGCTTAGGCGAAGCCCTGCTGGAGATCTCCACTGCCACCGACACGACGCCGTCGTGGTGTCAGGATTCCGAGGAGGATCTACTACTTCCGCTGCCCGCTGGAACGGGGAGAAGGACGTCGTCATCAACACCGAACGTGTGACCGAGTACGGAGGTGCTGCCCGAATGTGGCACCATCAAGATCTTCCACGCGCTTTTGAAAGTGGCAAGTGATCATCTTCAGCAACAACGCGATCTAATCTCGTAGGCTTTGGAAATCTTCGAGGGTTAGTCTCATGATCTTCTCGTTGCTACCATCTTCTACATTGGATCTTGGCTTGTTATTCGTTTTTGCGGTAGGAATTTTTTTGTTTTCTATGCTTGTTGTTGTTGTTGTTGTTGTTGTTGTTGTTGTTGTTGTTGTTGTTGTTGTTGTTGTTGTTGTTGTTGTTGTTGTTGTTGTTGTTGTTGTTGTTGTTGTTGTTGTTGTTGTTGTTGTTGTTGTTGTTGTTGTTGTTGTTGCTACATTGGATCTTGGCTTGTTGTTGTTGTTGTTGTACCATTGCCTTATGATCTGCATGTACGGGAATAATGTTCAAATACAAATGGAATTAGAAGTTTGGGCCACTTTAACAAACACATATCTTTCTACTGAAATTTTATTTTATTTTACTTTGTGTATCTCCATGTATTTTTGTAAATTTTGTTCTATTGCCGAAATTGATGGGCGAGGAAATGCGGGCCATCATGATCTAGTACTGTTTTGTTTTACCCACCAGAGGTGGGCACACATGAATTCTTCTGAGTATATGCAATCCATAAACCGTCAGATTGCATGCAAGTGGCATCACTTCTATAGATATCCTATCCCTGAATTTATGAGAATATTTAAAGCATCATGCTACATGCAAACCATTTCAATATAGTTGAAGGATGCATGATATTGATAATCTTATCTACTCGTGTTTTGTGGATAATTGGTAGCAGCAACATTCAAAATCAAAAGTCATAAGAAGTAGAAGAGAAGGGACCCATCACCCTAGCAAAGTAGAAAAGATATATCTTGTACTTTCTCTATGTTTTTTCCGATGGGAATGGTTTGGCTTGACAAACTGTATTTGTTTCCTAGAATTGATTCGTAATGCAAGTTCAATCTGCATTAGCTGATTTTTTAGTGAAGCATTAGCTAAAACTTATTCATGCTAATCACCGAGCCACTTTCTTATCTTCACATAGATGACAGCAGATGGAGCTATCATGTTCTTTTCATTCTGAACTGACGATATCAATATTTTACTGCACTTCTCATTCTCTCAATCAGAGACGTTGGTGGAATGGAAGTTTACATGGCGCTGTTTTTATCAGGAGGCTGGGAATTCCCAACTGTGTAATATGGAACAGAACACTAAGACGTCATTCCTTCTATCACCAGTTTATGATTGTTATTAATACCAACTCCAGACTGAAATAAGCTGCTTTGTTTTGTTTTCAGCTCTGCTTCCACATGAAAGTGCAGCCACACTAAGACGGGCACTCGACTAGTATGTCTATAATGTTTATAAAAGAAATGGTAGAGAAGACTTTTGATGCTTTAGTGTTGCATTCGAGTTATCCCATATATCCACGATTGAGATACAATCACTCGTACCTCCACATACACTTTTAATGCTCTACCATTGCTTTTCTATCATTTTAATTTCTAGTAAATGGATCGATATCGCAAGCAGACAATAATGACACAGAGTACAACAAATGTAAATATTTACATCGTATCTTCAGGTAGATTTAAAATTCGAACATGTGCTTTAATTAGAAAACATCATTGGGGTTGGGGGGGTTAAAATGGCAAGGTGTTCTATGCATACACCGACTACATATATATTAAATAGATGCATGAGATGATATCTTTCGACAATTCAGAACTTGAAATGTTAACAAAATCAAGAGGATAACCTAATGAGGGTCTAAACACTCTTTACTGTCTCAAAAGTATTTATATTTGGAATAGAAAGGAGATAAAATCTGAAGAAATTGTTGTTTATTTAAACAAGATTTCTTGTAGAATATAATGTAGTGGATAGCGTGCATTCCTTGCATGGCAGGCACATCCACATCAAAGCGATTATATCCTGTTACGAATTGGTATGTCCAACATATCAAAAAATTATGCTGGCCATATTTATGTACAAAAATTGATGAGTATCGTAGGCACACACGAAATACAGAGAATAAAAGAACATAATTATTTACAATGTTTGTTCAGGTAGGACGAATATAGGCACTATGAAACTAAAAATTATGATCTAGGAAAATAGCATCAAGGGTATCAACAATGGAAGCTATAATATGCATATATCCACTATATATAGTAAAATATATGCATGAGATGTCATCTCTTGAATATTTCAAACTTCAAATGTTAACAATATTAAGAGGTGAAATTAGTGAGGGGCTAGGCACACTCTACACTCTCACAAGTATGTATACACCTGAGATGAGTGGTTGACATGTTGGAATTCCCCAAGTGAAGATATTAGTTGTCCTTGGAGTACAACTAACCGTTTCTAATGAGATTGGGTTATATTATTGAGGCTATGTGTTGATGCTCTGATCTTCTCAGAGTTAATTTTCCTTGTCTTGTTAATAATAAACTTCTGGGTCTTGGTACACTAAGTTTTGGAAGTTTCATATTAAAACTTTAGGTAATGTCTTGCTTTATATAATTGCGGTGAGTACAAAGGACTGATCACAGTAGTGGCTTCTTTGAATCCTATCATCCCAAAATCACAAGAATTGACAAAAAGTGTCATACTGCCGCGCCATCTTGAATCATATAGAAAGATATGTTTTCAATTGATTCTGGGAAAGGCATAGCAATATTTCTAGTAAGCTGGAATCAATTTTTTTACAACAAACTTGGTTCAGAAGTTATGAAAAACCTTGCATGGACTACAATTCTTCAAGCCAGGCACTCTCTCTTAGTAAAAAAAAATCTAAAGACGACAAATCTGTATGGAAGTAATTCACAAAAGGCATTATTATGTTTAATAAGTATGAAATGAAAATATTGGGAAACATCTCTAGGCAAAGTGTTGGACTTTAATTATGTGTCTTTCTGAAGAGTTCTGCTATCTTTGTAGTAGTACATAGAGGGCAAAGGAGTGCCTACATACTTTTGGGACTCCGCTTCATGGAATTTGAAAACGAAAGAATAAGAAAATTATCAGGACAATACTTTCATGTCATCTTAATCGTAGATAAGAAAAAATATGTTTGAATTACCTTATGATAAGTACAACAGCCATTCCAAAAAAAAAAGGATTCGGTGTAGTCTTACATATGAAATTGCAAAGGATTTTTGCAAGAGGATTCTTACAAAATAAAGTGTATGAATTGTATATCGTACAAAATATAAAAATCCTCACATGCAAATAACTTAGAATGATCAGCTTCTGATTTTTAAAGCGTATGGAAACAATGTATTGAAGTTTAATATCCCTTCTAGATCACACTGTTGGAGAAATATAGCAGTCCACTCGACTGAATATTCCAGACATAATCATAAGCTGAATGTTTTACACTAATACATAGAAATAACTGAGGGCTAAATGTTAAATAGCAAATTAAAGGAACACCACTATATGCCATTTTTTGTTTTAAAATTAAAGGAGAAGAGATAATAGATCTCGGCGCATATTAGACACAACATCCCCATACATTGGGTTGACATCTTGGAATGCCCCAATTAGAGCTATTAGATATTGATATACCTAACCGTTTCTAGTAGCAACTTTACATCTACAGGGTCATTTTTACGGGATATGGTTTACGGACTGCTGTGGAGTCACCCAGTGCATTCCTAGTATTAAAATCATGAAGGGAACAAAAACTGAACCAACCGGCTGTTGCCACATAATCCCGTAGGCCATTTCCATCCAAGTCAGTCCGCAAGTGTAGCATTTTTGCCGTCTCTAGTAGTAAAATTGGGTTCTTCTCTGTTAGAGCTGGGAACTAGTCATTCTCCACTCTCTTAAAAGTATGTATACACCTCAGATGAGTGGTTGACATCTTGGAACGCCCCAATTAAATCTATTAGCTATCGATGCACCAGAACTAACAGTTTCTAGTAACAACATTGGGTTCTCCAAGCTGTTTAGGCTATGTGTTGATGCTCTGGCCCTCCAAGTTGTTTTTCTTTGTCTACCACTTATTAAATTTCCAGATCTTGTTACTTGAAATTTCCAGTGTTTGATACTAAAGTTTACAGGATGTCGTGCTTTATAGAACTAGAGTGAGTACACAGATTGATTAATGTGGTGGCCTCTTTGAATCGTATCAAACTAAATCACAAGAATAGATAAAAGCATCGTACAGCAAGTGTCATCTTGATTCCTATAGAAGGACAAGTTGTTTGATTGATTATGTCAAAGGTATAGAAATATTTCTAACAAGTTGGAGTCAAAACATTTACAACAAACTTAGTGCAAACGATAAAGTTATGAAAAATTCCATAGATTTAATTATTTATATCAACATCTCGGTAAAAAAATGTAAAGAATACAAACCTTTAGCTAATTTATAAAATGTAACTACTGGGAACACATCTATATGTGTCTTTCTGAAGAGCCTTGCTAGCTCTGTAGTAGAACATAACTACATAGTTTTTTTCAGTTACCTTTGGAAAAATACAAGATTATATTATGGAAGAAGAAAACATTTGAAGACCTCTAAGATGTTCTTATGTCTTTTAGATTTTATTTTCTAATCGCTGGAAACAGCTCATGTGTCTCTACCATATACTATTTGCTTCTATAAAATATACTCCCTCCGTTACTAGAAATAAGCCATATAGTTTTAGGCACGGAAATTAAGGAACACATGTTTAGGAAAAATTACACCAGGTTTAGGCGGGATTACTCCTATACATTTGACATGATAAAATAGAGGAGTTTGTGTAAGATAAGTACACACAATCAAATCCCTAAAAATATTGTCCATGCAAGCGGTGCATCGTAATACACCCTATATTATGTAATTTTTCTCAAAAAAAACTATATGGCTTATATTTAGAATCGGGGGGAGTATGGTATTTATCTTTAAAAAAAGGAGAACCTTTTGTGTCTCTGATTCGCATAATTTGAAAATGAAAAATAGGAAAATTAGGAGGACTAGGCTTTCATGTTCCAGAAACGGATTTGCTATAATCTTCCATGTGAAATTGCAAAGAGGATTTTTTTGGCAAAAAAATTCATACAAAATAAAGTATATGCATTGTATATCCACCAATTCTAATAATCTACACATGCAAAAGAATGTAGCATTATCAGCTTCAGAATTTTAAAGAGACTTAAATCAAACCGTTTGAGAAATACAATAGTAGACTCAGCTGAATATTCCAGACATATAATTATATGATGAATGTCTTACACGAATATATAGAAATAACTGATGGAAAATTGTTGAATAGCAAACTAAAGGAACACCACTGAATGTTTAAAAACTAAATGGAAATACATAATAGATCTCGGCGCATCTGAGACATATCATCCCCATGTATCTTCTGTGTGAGAGCTGGGAACTAGTCACTGGACATAGTGCCGAGCGCTAGCAACGGGCGAAAGCAGTTGTAGATGTATTCCTGGTCCTCCACCAGGGTAAGGCTCCCCTTGTCATCTGTGAAGTCCACCATGAACATCTCGACCCTGTTATTGTCATCAATGTAACGTAGTAGCAGCATCCGGCCGTCGCCGTCGTCTTTCAGCTAGGACCTCGCGCCGAAGTAGCAGTCGCACCTGTGGCGAGCCTCCTGCGTAGCCACGTACACCAGGTGAGGCTTCTACTATCCATCTCCCCGATCGATGATATATATCTTGTCCTAGGCACAGAGATTTTTGACCATTTGGAGCCTCTGTTGGTAATTAATCATCGTCTGGATTCCTTCCTTTGTTTCATTGGTTGCATGAATCTATTCATTGGTTATGAATCATGCACGGATCCCAGGAGACATTTTTTCGATAAAGGGAATATATTAATATCAAGAAGATACCAATTACACCCAGCCTCTGCAACAACGCACAACCCTAATGGCACTACGGATGCACACAGCCAAAAACAAGAAAAGAAAACTAAGAAATAAAAGTCCCGCTACAGTATCTCGGGCCTAACAACAGCAATACATCCACCGCCAAGACAACACCTAAATTACAGACTAGTCCCCGCTCTCAAAACAAATGCCTCCACCAAGAACATTGCCAGGCACAACCAATTAAGGCCAGACCTTGGGTTTTCACCCTGAAAGGTATGACTCTGCACTTCACCTGTGTTGTCGCCCCCACTTTCATACCGCTGCTGTGAAGCCCGAAACACCAAGCAAGTCCCTCAACATCACAAAGACTTGAACCTCCCTTAGCTAGTCCTCCCTCTCGACCTTCATGAAATTCTCTTCTTCCGACTTTCATCATGGATCCATAGTCACTTGATGTCAATCAAAGAAAAAGAGCTTCGCGCCGCTCCCTCCGAGAACCAATCGGTCGGAATAAAAACATGGGTGCGCACGACCGAATACCTCCGATCCAACAAACTCCAGGCAAAAGCACTGTTACATTCATCGGCGGAGCCTTCCGGAACTCAACACTCCGGCCAGATCACGAGTCCAGGCCTCCGGTGGGTTCTCCTCTTCACGCAAGAGAGGCCCTAGGACCGCCGCCTTTATTCAGGTCGGACCCCCACGTCGGCGACCATCCCGGGCTGGCCACTCCAACCCACCACCAGCGACACCGACGCCGGCTTCCAAGCTCCTCCATCACGCCGCCGGAATGCGGTGATAGATCGATAGATCCACCACCACCAACCGCAGGCCGGCCCTCTCCGACGAAGAAGATGGCCACCTCCACCGTCGTACCCAAGGCTGCTGCCCCGGGCGACCTCGTGACGCGAGAGAAACCCGAGATCGCCTCCACACACGGCCTAGAGGCGGGGGGGGGGGGGGGGAAGTGGCGCAGATCATGGCCTGGCCGCTGCCCGCCACCAGCCCCTCCGGCTTGCTGCGGTGAAGTCCGGCGGAAGGCAAGGGCTGCCGCTTCGGGCCGATCTGGCCGCCGCCGTCCATCTCCAATTCCGTCCGGCCGCAGCGAGCGTAGAAGCGCGGCAGCAAGGAGAGGCCACCGCCGCCGCCACGCCCCGCGGCCTTTGCCCGGTGGCGCTACCGGCGGCGGCGGCGGCGGAGGGGTGCGTTAACTCGCGGATCAATCCGCATCTCAGTAGATCTGTTGAGAGATTAATCATGGATGGATGGATGGATGGATGGATGGATCTAAGAGATGTGGATGTTGCTGTTGCCGTCCACCAAAAGCAGCATTCACGTGTCGCCGCCCCATGTCCATGGATTGATGGTCTACACACAGGTACTGACTAGTAGCACATACATGCATGCTTTTCACATGACCAAATAGAGGTATTGGACCCATCTATTTTCTTAGTCTAATTTTACATGTCCACATTCACTCATATCTCCACATACACAAATCCAAAGTAGTTAGCGCTTACTATGTATGGCAAAATATTAACACCACGGGCACGGCGGCACTCCGCTTATATGCTTCCAGATACCATGAATGATACTAGGAAGCATATACCATTTAAGACTTGGTTTAGCTGCTGAAGTGTAATGACGTTAACAGCCAAATCAAGGTACTACTTACACCACAATGTGTGTATTTATTTTGATTATAGTGCCGGGAAGAAGTGATATAACCTGGTATTACTTCGATACAACACCATGAGTGACAGCTGTTCAGGTTTCAAATGTTGACACCCAAAGTTTTGAGATGATTATATATTAACATGGCCATGGCCAAACATAACAGAAAATTAAGGTTATCTATCTGCTATGGAACAAAATAGTGGCATATAATTTGCATGTTAGTGATACCAAATCAAGCTGAGATATCATTTGCTACAATCTAAAATCTTACTCTTATATAGTTGACCGGTCAAACTAAGTCAGCTGGCCGGCCCGCAAACTAATTGGGCCGGCCTTCTTAAGGTGTGGCAGGCCTTGTGTGGGCCTACCATCTACCACGAGAGCGACTTAGCCGGGGTGGGGTGCGCGAACGACACACAAGGCGGCGCCGGCCCAGCGGGAGACGACCGCGCAATTGGCGAGGAGACGAGCGGCGACCCAGGCTCGAGCGGCCCACCCGCAGGCGTTGGCGACCGCGGGGGCGACGCACAAGGCGGCCCAGCAGGCGGAGGTGAGGACGGCCTGGTGGCCGGGGGCATTGAAGTGGGCGCTTCGGGGTATGGCGCTGGTGCATGCGCCATGCACCGATCGACGCCGGTGTCGATAGGATCATCCATGTGGACACACACAAGTTTTGGGGCCATTCCCACCCTTCGATGCACGATTTCTGACGAAACCCTAGTTCTGTTGACCGCGCGATCTACCCCTTTGACTACATCCCAGCGGAGGTCCCCCGATGGGCATATGCCTCCATTTGAGCTTGGTTAGGTCATAGGTACATGTGATGACAAAGATCATCCCATATGCTCTCAAGGTGTGAAAGATAGGTCGGGTGAAGAAACCAAACGCCCATGGAATGTAGCTCTCCCTATTCGCTTTGAAAAGCAAAAGACTGGCAGCTGCAAAGAGCAAGTGACTAACCACCGGAGCTGACGGTGCCACTTCAATACCACTTCAGTTTGATGTCTCACTTGTTGACTTTAACAGGCACGAAAGGTCCTCTACTGCCAATGAAAATAGATATCGTAACTTCTAAGGGTTTAACATTTACCAGTGCTATTCTATCATATTAATTTGTAGTTAATGGATCGATATCGCAAGGAAATGGCAAGATGTTGTATGCATACACCGACTATATATATTAAGTAGACGCATGAGAGATATCTTTCGAGAATTCAGAACTTGAAATGTTAACAAAATCAAGAGGATAAACTAACGAGGGGCTAAACACTGTTTACTATCTCAAAAGTATTTTTATATGGAATATAAGGGAGATAACAGATGATGAAATTGGTGTTTATTTAAAAGGTATTACTTGTAGAATATAATGTAGTGGGTAGCCTGCATTCCTAGTATGCCAAGCACATGCACATCAAAGCGATTATATCTTGTTATGAATTGGCATGTGCAACATATTCAAAAACTGATGTTGGCCGCATTTATTTAATAAATTGATGAGTATCGTAGACACACATTAAATACAAAGAATAAAATAACATAATTATTAGAACGCTTGTTTAGGTAGAACAAATATAGGCACTATGTAATTAAAAATTGTGATTTAGGAAAATAGAGGGCATCAACAATGGAAGTTGTCATATGCATATATATATAGTAAAATAGATGCATGAGATGACATCTTTTGAATATTTAAAACTTCAAATGTTAACAATATTAAGAGGTGAAATTACGGAGGGGCTAGGCACACTCTACACTCTCACAAGTATCTATACACCTGAGATGAGTGCATGGTTGACATCTTAGAATTTCCCAAGTGAAGATATAAATTGTAGTTGTACTCCAACTGACTGTTTCTAATGACGTTGAGTTCTATTGTTGAGGCTAACAGAGTGTTGATGCTCTGATCTTCTACAAGTTAATTATCTTTGTCTTGTAATTAAATAATAAACTTTCGGGTCTTGGTACACTAGTTTTCGGACGTTTCATATTAAAACTTTGCATAATACAATGCTTTATAGAACTGGGGTGAGTACAAAGGCTGATCACTGTTGTGGCCTCTTTGAATCCTATCATCCCAAAATCACAAGAATTGACAAAAAAAAATATCATACTGCTGCGTCATCTTGACTCCCACTTTCATAAACTATAATTCTTCAAACCACACACTATCTCTTGGTAAAAAAATCTAAAGACTACAAATCATTATGAAAGTAATTCACAAAAAGCACTAATATATTAATAAATATCAAATGTAAATATTGGGACAACATCTTTATCTCTAGCCAAAGTGTTGGACCTTAATTATTTGTATTTTTGAAGAGTTGTGCTATCTTTGTACTAGTACATAGAGCACAGAGGAGTGCCTACATACTTTTGGGACTTTGCTTCATGGAATTTGAAAATGAAAAAAAAAATAAGAAAATGAGCATGACTATACTTTCATGTCATCTTAATCCTAGATAAGAAAAATTAAGTTTGACTTACCTTATGAGAAATGTAGCAGTCGTTCAAAAAAATAAAAGGGTTCAGTGTAAGCTTCCATATGAAATTGCAAAAGATTTTTTGGAAAAGAATTCTTACAAAATAAACTTTATGCATTGTATATCGTACAAATCTAACAATCCTCAGATGCAAATAACTTGGAATGGTCAGCTTCAGCTTTTTAAACCATCTGGAAACAATGTATTGGAGAAATATAATAGTCCACTAGACTGAATATTCAAGACATAATCATAAGCCGAATGTTTTACACAAGTATTTAGGAATAACTTAGGGCTAAATGTTCAATAGCAAACTAAAGGAACACCTTTATATGCCAAGTTCTGTTTTAAAACTAAAGGAGACAGATAATAGATTTCCATGCATATTAGACACAACATCCCCATACGTCGGGTGGACATCTTAGAATGCCCCAATTAAAGCTATTAGATATTGATGTACCCCAACTAACCGTTTCTAGCAGCAATGGTACATCAACGGGATTATACGAGATGTGGGTTACGGACTAACGTGGAGTCACCCGGTCAATTCCTAGTCCTAAAATCACGGAAGGGAACAAAAACTGAACCAACTAGCTGTTACCACATCATTCAGTAGGCCATTTCCATGCAAGTCAGTTCTTAAGTGTAGCATTTTAGCCATTTGTAGTAATAACATTGGGTTGTTGTCTGTGAGAGCTGGGAAATAGTCACTCCCTACTCTCTCAAAAGGATGTATGCACCTCAGATGAGTGGTTCACATCTTGGAATGGCCTAATTAAAGTTATTAGCTATTGATGCACCCGTACTAACAGTTTCTAGTAACAACAGTGGGTTCTCCTAGCTGTTTAGACTATGCACTGATGCTCTGACCCTCCAAGTTGTTTTTCTTTGTCTTTTACATATTAAATTTCCGGATCTTGGTACTTGAAATTTTCAGTGTTACAATATGTCATGCTTTGTAGAACTAGAGTGAGTACAAAGATTGATTAGTATGGTGGCTTCTTTGAATCGTATCATCCAAAATCACAATAATAGTTGAAAACATCGTACTACAACAGAATTTTGATTCGGTTAGAAGGACAACTTGTTTGATTGATTATTTTTAACAAGGTATAGAAATATTTTTAACAAGTTGGAGCCAAAACATTTACAACAAACTTAGTGCAAACGATCAAGTTTGAAAATTCCCATAGACTGCAATTCTTCGTATCAACATCTCTGTAAAAAATTCTAAGAATACAAACCTTTAGCTAGTTTATAAAATTTAACTATTGGGAACACATCTATATAGAAATAACTTTGGTGCTAGCTTTGTAGAAATAAAATAGTAGACCCAACCGAATATTCCAGACATGTAATCATAAGTTGAATGTCTTACACGAATATATAGAAATAACTGATAAAAAATGTTCAATAGAGAATTAAAGGAACACCGCTGAATGTTTAAAAACTGAAGGGAAATAGATAATTCATACGAAATAAAGTATATGCACTGTATATCCACCGATTCTAACAATCGACACATGCAAAAGAACGTAGCATTATCAGCTTCAGAATTTCAAAGAGACTTAATTAACGCCGTTTGAGAAATACAATAGTAGACTCAGCTGAATATTCCAGACATATAACTATATGATGAATGTCTTACATGAATATGTAGAAATAAGTGATGGAAAAATGTTGAATAGCAAATTAAAGGAACACCACTGAATGTTTAAAAACTAAAGGAAAATAGATAATAGATCTCGATCGGCGCATCTGAGACACAGCATCTCCATGCATGTATCTTCTCCGTGAGAGGAGCTCGAGCTGGGAACTAGTCACTGGACATGCATACTGCCGAGCGCTAGCAACGGGCGAAAGCAGCTGTAGATGTATTCCTGGTCCTCCACCAGGGTAAGGCTCCCCTTGTCACCCGTGAAGTCCACCATGAACATCTCGACCCTGTCATTGTCATCGATGTAGATGTAACGTAGTAGCAGCATGCGGCCGTCGCCGTCGTCCTTCAGGCAGGAGCTCGCGCCAAAGTTGGAGCCGCACCTGTGGCGAGCCTCCTGCGTAGCCACGTACACGAGGTGAGGCTGCGGCCGAGGCTCCAACATGCGCACGTTCCCTGTGGGTGTGGGAAGGTAGAACCTGCCGCGCACGGAGAGACCGCCCGTGGGATACGGCAGCAGCTCGCCGTGCTCGTCCTCCTCGTAGTCGACGATTCGCCACTCCGTGTCGCCGGGCATGAGGTACA
Source organism: Lolium rigidum (assembly GCF_022539505.1). Taxonomy (NCBI): domain Eukaryota; kingdom Viridiplantae; phylum Streptophyta; class Magnoliopsida; order Poales; family Poaceae; genus Lolium; species Lolium rigidum. The sequence continues at coordinate 302,474,965 of NC_061508.1, forward strand.
CGATCCATTGGATGGGATCCTCTGTGCAGAGCACCACGGTTGGATCAACATCAGCCTCGCCGTCGTAGATGAACCCAGCAGATGTAATCTTGCTATCCCATGGAACATTAGGCAGGTCAGCGACGGCCCTGGTCACCGGGTTGAAGAGGCGCAGTTTATGTTCGCACCCCGGTCCCGAGGCGAGGATCAGGCAGCCCTCGGCGCTGGCAATGACTTCTCCGTACTCTGGAGGGATGTCCAGCCAGATGGAGGCGCCGGTGAGACTGTGCCTGAACCTGGTTTTCCTCGCGGCGCGCGCCCTTGTCGATTATGTCCCAGTTCCGTGGGAAGCAGCGCGGATCCATCCCCATGAACTTAGGGTCCGCTTTGGCGATAACTCTCCATGTCTTGCAGATGGCTCTCAGCCGGATGTAGTCCGTCACGTCCGTGCGTAGCGCGATCTCGGCCACCTTGGATACGACGAGCTCGGGGAGGTTCATCCAGTCCCGCTCCTCCGTACGGAAGCACACTCTGCGAAAAGATCCATTCGAAATCATGCTTAGGTTGGAACTCTCACTCTGGAAGATATAGTATTTATTTACACGCGAAAACGAATTAGAATTGGCCGGCCGGATTAGATCAGCGAGACCACCCGAAAATCCTAGAGCAAGATCTAAAAGATCTAAGTCTACTCCGTATATCTAATATACATACTGACCTTTCTTGGTCGCCGGCGTCAGCACCAGTGATGAAAACGAAGAACGTCCGAGTCCGACCAATCGCCGCTTCAGGAGCTTCTTCGGTGGCTGCGGCGGCTGCGGCGGCCGCCAGAGGGAGCTGGGCGGGAACCGGTTCCATTTTGCGGCTTGGGTTGGGGCTGCCGGCGCGCGTGGAGATGATTTATACGCTCGGCGGCTAAGTAGAAATGGAAAGGTGTTCCTCCTAGCCAAACAAGAAAGAAACAAGAACAGAAAGGTGGTACTGCAAAAACCAGGAAACGCGTCGTCGCAAAAAAAAAAAAAAAAAAAAAAACGCGAATACACGGCCTCATGTGATTATCCTTTGCTGTGACTTCTGAACGTTGGATGCCTTCCGTGCGATCTATGAAGCTCCTTTCCTTTACGGAGTTTTTTTAACATAAAAGATTTTTTTTATTCAACTCATGTGCATTTTACAGAAAAAAGCTGTGACAGGGGAGGGGATCCACGCTAGATGTAGAAGGATGCCCTTGCCAGGACATTGGCCGGCTTATGAACTTAAACATCAAATTGCTAGAGGAGGATTCTGAATTCTGAGAGCTAGTCGAGTCTCATAATCTGCTTTGATATTCCTACTTCTCCTAATATGTACCTATCTTGTTGCACCAAAAAAAGCGAGAGGCGTATAGCTGCAAATAAGGTCTCTTTGTTAGACTATACCTACGGTTTAGGTAATCTAGGATAGAGATGGATCTCGTGTCTTGTCTTGCACTCCAATAATACATCCAACATATTCCGTCAATCTCTCTCCCTCTCCATCGTTCTACATGGTATCAGAGCAGCATGATTCTTGACCTAGCCGTCGCACAAGTTTCCGTGCCGCGCCGTCCCTGGGGAGGTTGATCTCAATGACCTACTCCGGGGGGCCACGCAACTCGTACGAGGGTTTGTCCGTCGATCGGTTGATCAGCTGCCCTCGCGTCTTTTTTTTCCTATCTTTAGATCGGTTTTCTTTTTGTCCGCCGGTCGCTCGATCGGCGTTCTTTTTCTTTTTTGACTTACCGATCATTGATCGGATTGAGTCGCCCACCGCTGCCGTCGCCGCACGCCACTACTCCGACATCGGCATCGACAATCCACACCCGTGCACCACTGCCTCCCTCCGTTGTCATGCCTGCCTCGATAGACTGCCGCGGTGTCTACGGTAGGGTGTCGCGGCCCTTGGCGGCTGTTGTACCTACCTCGGCAGGCTGCCGCCGCCGACTCGCTGCGTCCTTCTTCGTCGCCATCGCCCGGGACTACATCGACCACGCCTCCGCCAAACACGTCGTTGTCGGTCTAATCAACCGATCGCGCGCACGTCTCCGCCAAACACGTCCCCGAGCACGCGCCTACCACCGATCGAGCTATGGGCTGCCGTTGCGTCGCCCCTTCGGGCCGCAGCGCCGCTGCATTTGGTCCACGCTACCGGCCTCCGACGCGCCTTCCAAGGTGTGTACGTCGCTGGTGGCCTCCCGCCGCTGCACCGACTCGCGCCCTGCAGCTATGCCGGTCCCTCGGGCCGTGACGTCACTGCACGCAGTCTACTTCGCCGTCCACCGCGCACCGACATTCCAGGCTACTACCGCGCCGCCCCATCGGCGCGGGTCGCCACCATCAGCGCATGGTCTACGTCAAGCCGCCGAGTTTTTCCTCGCCTACTTCGAATACCGCCGCCGCACCTCTATAGGTAACCTGCATGACCCCTTCTGGTGGTCGCAGGCCTCGCCGACCACCTCTACAGTCTAGGCATCCAACATGGCCACTCCTGGCCGCCGCTGATTTCGTCGCCTTCTACGTCTCCATCCACCACGACCTCGTCGCCGGTGTCATCGTCTCGTCCCCGACTACTTCGTCTACTCCAACAACCACGGACTGCATCGGCACCTCTCCCTCTTCGCCGCTTTGCATCTCGCCACCGCTCTGGAGGCCTCCTCTGCTGGTCCCCCTAACACTGGCACATAGTCCTGGATGGTCCCAGCCCTCGCACGCCCGGTATTGGCAACACCGTTACGTGCCTTCGTCCCAACTCATCCTCGGGCCTGGCAAGCTCGGATCGGCGCCTCGTCCTCATCGGCTTCGACAACGTCTTCCCCGGCATCGACTCTTTTACGACTGCCTCGACCGCGTCGCCGACTTCCTCTTTGCGTACTCGGTTCTGGCAAAACCGGAGTATGCCTTCATCCCCGACGTGCGCCTGGTTGTGGCAAAACTAGGGGCAGCACCTCGTTCTCGACGGCTCCGACTGCATCGACTTTGGCATCGACACCCTCTTCGACCACTGCCTCGACGCGTCTCTGTCACCCTCCTCGCGCACTATGCGCTTGCGGCTTCATGTGTGCGGCTACCTCTACACCGGCACCCGACCACGGCATCCCCTCGCGCGGCTACCCCGACCAAGATTGCAGCGCCCATGCTCTCGGCTACCTCGACATCGGCACAAAGGGCTATCACCTCGCATGAACAAATCGGCTTCTTCTATAGTCTAAGCATCCGCGACGCGACACCGTCCACGACGTTCCCGCTACGACTGCGGGGGAGTGTCAGCCTTTTGGGGTCCACTTTGGTTTATCTCCAGACTGACTGTCCACGTCGTTCATGTTGTTCACGATGCTCCTGCTACCACTGCGGGGGGGGGGGGAGTGTTAGAATATACGTACAGTTTAGGTAATCTAGGGTAGAGATAGATCTCGTATCTTGTCTTGCACTCCAAGATGATCCCTGGACGCCTATATATACTTGCCCATGAGGCTCAATAATACATCCAATATATTACACCAATCTCTCTCCCTCTTTATTGTTCTACACTCTTCTCCCAATGTCCTAGACTATTAAACACTGTAGTGAAGCTGCTGCCAAAGTTGACACAGAACTGCCTTTGTAGAAGGCTGGATCCTTGAACCTGCAAACCATCAATTTCACCTACTTTTTTTTTATAAAGGGAATATATTAATATCAAAAGATACCAATTACACCTAGCCTCTGCAACAACGCCCCGCCCTAGTGGCAGTACGGATGCACACAACTAAAAAAGAGTAAAGAAAACTAAGAAATAAAAGTCATGCTACAACCTTCTAGACCTAGCAACAGCAATACAACCACCAGTGTGATAACACCTGAAATACACACACTCCACCTACCTATAGACGGCTCAGGCTTTTTCTAACGTTTCGAAATCACCCTGGGCTATGTCCGTTTCAATTCATTGAACCCCTCATATTTTACATCACATACCCCTTATTGTTTTTTTAAGGATACGTGTACCATTTCATATCATTTTGAGATATAACTGATGGAATTCATTGGCGAAACCGATTACAAACAAATTCAAAAATAAAGGAAAATACAATATGATCCTAGACTTTCGCAAGAATAACCTCAGACCATACTTCCAGACCACAATCAAGCCTATCGTCCTCATCATCACCAAACAAATACAGAGACCGGAGCCAGAGGCAGCACATCGTCCAACACCATTGATACGTCTCCGACGTATCGATAATTTCTTGTGTTCCATGCCACATTATTGATGTTATCTACATGTTTTATGCACACTTTATGTCATATTCGTGCATTTTCTGGAACTAACCTATTAACAAGATGCCGAAGTGCCAGTTGCTGTTTTCTGCTGTTTTTGGTTTCAGAAATCCTAGTAACGAAATATTTTCGGAATCGGACGAAATCAACGCCAAAGATCTTAGAATCCCCGGAAGCATCCAGAACACACCAGAGAGGTCAGAGGGGGGCCACAGGGCCCCCAGATGATACCCTGGCGCGGCCAGAGGGGGGCCGCGCCGCCCTATGGTGTGGCCCCCCTGTCAGCCCTCCTGCGCCGCCTCTTCGCCTATATAAAGCCCCCGACCTAAAAACCTCGAGGCGAAGAACCACGATACGGAAAACCTTCCGGAGCCGCCGCCATCGCGAAGCCAAGATCCGGGGGACAGAGTCTCCGTTCCGGCACCCTGCCGGAGCGGGGAAGTGCCCCGGAAGGCTTCTCCATCGACACCGCTGCCATCTCCACCGCCATCTTCATCACCGCTGCTGCTCCCATGAGGAGGGAGTAGTTCTCCATCGAGGCTCGGGGCTGTACCGGTAGCTATGTGGTTAATCTCTCTACTATGTACTTCAACACAATAATCTCATGAGCTGCTTTACATGATTGAGATTCATATGAGTTTTGTATCACTACTATCTATGTGCTACTCTAGTGATGTGTTATTAAAGTAGTTTTATTCCTCCTGCACGTGTGTAAAGGTGACAGTGTGTGCACCGTGTTAGTACTTGGTTTATGCTATGATCATGATCTCTTGTAGATTGCGAAGTTAACTATGGCTATGATAATATTGATGTGATCTATTCCTCCTACATATGCATGAAGGTTACAGTGTGTATGCTATGCTAGTACTTGGTTTAGTCTGTTGATCTATCTTACACTAAAGGTTACTAAAACATGAGCATTATTGTGGAGCTTGTTAACTCCGGCACCGAGGGTTCGTGTAATCCTACGCAATGTGTTCATCATCCAACAAAAGTGTAGAGTATGCATTTATCTATTCTGTTATGTGATCAATGTTGAGAGTGTCCACTAGTGAAAGTGTAATCCCTAGGCCTTGTTCCTAAATACTGCTGAGTTACTACTGCTTGCTTACTGTTTTACTACGTTACTACTGCTGCAATACTACCACCATCAACTACACGCCAGCAAGCTATTTTCTAGCACCGTTGCTACTACTTATTCATACCACCTGTATTTCACTATCTCTTCGCCGAACTAGTGCACCTATTAGGTGTGTTGGGGACACAAGAGACTTCTTGCTTTGTGGTTGCAGGGTTGCATGAGAGGGATATCTTTGACCTCTTCCTCCCCGAGTTCGATAAACCTTGGGTATCCACTTAAGGGAAACTTGCTGCTGTTCTACAAACCTCTGCTCTTGGGGGCCCAACACTCGTCTACGGAAAGGAGGGGGAACGTAGACATCAAGCTATTTTCACGGCGCTGTTGTCGGGGAGGAAAGGTAAAAAGGCACTCATACTCCGGTTCCGAGTAACAGTACTTTTCTGGCGCCATTGTGTTTGTACTCGAAGCTATTTCCTTTAGATCCTGCAATTGTATCTTTTTGTTTCTTGTTTACACTAGTTTGGCATAATGGACAACAATGAGCTTCTTATTCTATTTCCTGATTTAAAACATGGATTGTTTGATGCGAAAATTAAAAAACCTATGAAATCTTATTTGCATGCTTGGTAGTAATATTAGTATGAACGCTTTGAACACCATTGTTGATAATGATATGGAAAATGCTAAGCTTGGGGAAGTTGGTTTTCATGATCCTTTTAGTCCCCCAAGCATTGAGGAGAAAATTTTCTTTGATGATACTTTGCCTCCTATTTCTGATGATGATAATGATAGTAGTCTTTTTGTGCCACCTACTATGGAGAGTAAATTTTGTTGTGATTATACTATACATCCTACACTTGATGAGAATAATAATGATAGCTACTTTGTTGAATTTGCTCCCACTACAACTAATAAAATTGATTATGCTTATGTGGAGAGTAATAATTTTATGCATGAGACTCATGATAAGAATGCTTTATGTGATAGTTATATTGTTGAGTTTGCTCATGATGCTACTGAAAGTTATTATGAGAGAGGAAAATATGGTTGTAGAAATTTTCATGTTACTAAAATGCCTCTCTATGTGCTGAAATTTTTGAAGCTACACTTGTTTTATCTTCTTATGCTTGTTACTTTGCTCTTCATGAACTTGTTTATTTACAAGACTCCTATGCATAGGAAGCATGTTAGACTTAAATGTGTTTTGAATTTGCCTCTGGATGCTCTCTTTTGCTTCACATACTATCTCTTGCGAGTGCATCATTAAAACTGCTGTGCCCATCTTAACGGCTATAAAGAAAGAACTTCTTGGGAGATAACCCATGTGTTATTTTGCTACAGTACTTTGTTTTATATTTGTGTCTTGGAAGTTGTTTACTACTGTAGCAACCTATCCTTATCTTAGTTTTGTGTTTTGTTGTGTCAAGTAAAGTCTCTATGGTAAAGTTGATGCTAGATTTGGATTGCTGCGCAGAAACAGCATTGCTGTCTGTCACGAATCTGGGTCTAATTCTCTGTAGTTAACTCAGAAAATTATGCCAATTTACGTGAGTGATCCTCAGATATGTACGCAACTTTCATTAGTTTTGAGTTTTTCCATTTGAGCAAGTCTGGTGCCATTTTAAAATTCGTCTTTACGGACTGTTCTGTTTTTGACAGATTCTGCCTTTTATTTCGCATTGCTTCTTTCGCTGTGTTGGGTGGATTTATTTGTTCCATTACCTTCCAGTAGCTTTGAGCAATGTCCAGAAGTGTTAAGAATGATTGTTTCACCTCTGAATATGTGAGTTTTTTATTATGCACTAACCCTCTAATGAGTTTGCTTAAAGTTTGGTGTGGAAGAAGTTTTCAAGGGTCAAGAGAGGAGGATGATATACTATGATCAAGGAGAGTGAAAGCTCTAAGCTTGGGGATGCCCCGGTGGTTCACCCCTGCATATTTCAAGAACACTCAAGCGTCTAAGCTTGGGGATGCCCAAGGCATCCCCTTCTTCATCGACAACATTATCGGGTTCCTCCCCGAAACTATATTTTTATTCCAGTCACATCTTATGTACTTTGCTTGGAGCGTCAGTTTGTTTTTGTTTTTTTGTTTTGTTTGAATAAAATGGATCCTAGCATTCACTTTATGGGAGAGAGACACGCTCCGCTGTAGCATATGGACAAATATGTCCTTAGGCTCTACTCATAGTATTCATGGCGAAGTTTCTTCTTCGTTAAATTGTTATATGGTTGGAATTGGAAAATGCTACATGTAGTAACTCTAAAATGTCTTGGATAATTTGATACTTGGCAATTGTTGTGCTCATGTTTAAGCTCTTGCATCATATACTTTGCACCCATTAATGAAGAAATACTTAGAGCTTGCTAATTTGGTTTGCATATTTGGTTTCTCTAGAGTCTAGATAACATCTAGTATTGAGTTTTGAACAACAAGGAAGACGGTATGGAGTCTTATAATGTTTACCATATGTCTTTTATGTGAGTTTTGCTGTACCGTTCATCCTTGTGTTTGTTTCAAATAACCTTGCTAGCCTAAACCTTGTATCGAGAGGGAATACTTCTCATGCATCCAAAATACTTGAGCCAACCACTATGCCATTTGTGTCCACCATACCTACCTACTACATGGTATTTATCCGCCATTCCAAAGTAAATTGCTTGAGTGCTACCTTTAAAATTCCATCATTCACCTTTGCAATATATAGCTCATGGGACAAATAGCTTAAAAACTATTGTGGTATTGAATATGTACTTATGCACTTTATCTCTTATTAAGTTGCTTGTTGTGCGATAACCATGCTTCAGGGACGCCATCAACTATTCTTTGTTGAATATCATGTGAGTTGCTATGCATGTCCGTCTTGTCTGAAGTAAGAGAGATCTACCACCTTCATGGTTGGATCATGCATATTGTTAGAGAAGAACTTTGGGCCGCTAACTAAAGCCATGATTCATGGTGGAAGTTTCAGTTTTGGACATATATCCTCAATCTCATATGAGAATAATAATTGTTGCCACATGCTTATGCATTAAAGAGGAGTCCATTATCTCGTTGTCCATGTTGTCCCGGTATGGATGTCTAAGTTGAGAATAATCAAAAGCGAGAAATCCAAAATGCGAGCTTTCTCCTTAGACCTTTGTACAGGCGGCATGGAGGTACCCCATTGTGACACTTGGTTAAAACATGTGCATTGCAAAGATCCGGTAGTCCAAGTTAATTAGGACAAGGTGCGGGCACTATTAGTATACTATGCATGAGACTTGCAACTTGTAAGATATAATGTACATAACTCATATGCTTTATTACTACCGTTGACAAAATTGTTTCATGTTTTCAAAATAAAAGCTCTAGCACAAATATAGCAATCGATGCTTTCCTCTTTGAAGGACCATTCTCTTTACTTTTATGTTGAGTCAGTTCACCTATCTCTCTCCACCTCAAGAAGCAAACACTTGTGTGAACTGTGCATTGATTCCTACATATTTGCATATTGTACTTGTTATATTACTCTATGTTGACTATTATCCATGAGATATACATGTTACAAGTTGAAAGCAACCGCTGAAACTTAATCTTCCTTTGTGTTGCTTCAATGCCTTTACTTTGATTTATTGCTTTATGAGTTAACTCTTATGCAAGACTTATTAATGCTTGTCTTGAAGTACTATTCATGAAAAGTCTTTGCTTTATGATTCAGATTGTTTACTCATGTCATTACCATTGTTTTGATCGCTGCATTCATTACATATGTTTACAATATGATCAAGTTTATGATGGCATGTCACTCCAGAAATTATCTTTGTTATCGTTTTACCTCGCTCGGGACGAGCGAAACTAAGCTTGGGGATGCGATACGTCTCCGACGTATCGATAATTTCTTGTGTTCCATGCCACATTATTGATGTTATCTACATGTTTTATGCACACTTTATGTCATATTCGTGCATTTTACTGGAACTAACCTATTAACAAGATGCCGAAGTGCCGGTCCTCGTTTTCTGCCGTTTTTGGTTTCGGAAATCCTAGTAACGAAATATTCTCGGAATCGGACGAAATCAACGCCAAAGATCTTAGAATCCCGGAAGCATCCAGAACACACCGAGAGGTCGGACGGGGGCCACGGGGCCCCCGGATGATACCCCAGCGCGGCCGAGAGGGGCCGCGCCGCCCTATGGTGTGGCCCCCCTGTCGGCCCTCTCGCGCCGCCTCTTCGCCTATATAAAGCCCCTGACCTAAAAACCTCGAGGCGAAGAACCACGATACGGAAAACCTTCCAGAGCCGCCGCCATCGCGAAGCCAAGATCTGGGGGACAGGAGTCTCTGTTCCGGCACCCTGCCGGAGCGGGGAAGTGCCCCCGGAAGGCTTCTCCATCGACACCGCTGCCATCTCCACCGCCATCTTCATCACCGCTGCTGCTCCCATGAGGAGGGAGTAGTTCTCCATCGAGGCTCGGGGCTGTACCGGTAGCTATGTGGTTAATCTCTCTACTATGTACTTCAATACAATAATCTCATGAGTTGCTTTACATGATTGAGATTCATATGAGTTTTGTATCACTACTATCTATGTGCTACTCTAGTGATGTGTTATTAAAGTAGTTTTATTCCTCCTGCACGTGTGTAAAGGCGACAGTGTGTGCACCGTGTTAGTACTTGGTTTAGGCTATGATCATGATCTCTTGTAGATTGCGAAGTTAACTATGGCTATGATAATATTGATGTGATCTATTCCTCCTACATATGCATGCAGGTTACAGTGTGTATGCTATGCTAGTACTTGGTTTAGTCTGGTTGATCTATCTTACACTAAAGGTTACTAAAACATGAGCATTATTGTGGAGCTTGTTAACTCCGGCATTGAGGGTTCGTGTAATCCTACGCAATGTGTTCATCATCCAACAAAAGTGTAGAGTATGCATTTATCTATTCTGTTATGTGATCAATGTTGAGAGTGTCCACTAGTGAAAGTGTAATCCCTAGGCCTTGTTCCTAAATACTGTTGAGTTACTACTGCTTGCTTACTGTTTTACTGCGTTACTACTG